>NW_019174546.1:6532896-7125250 GCF_002260705.1 Seriola dumerili | reverse complement strand
ACATAGTATGACATTTTTTGACATTTTTATGCCTTACTATACTATGACGTTTTATGCCTATGCATACTATGACGTTTTTTGTCATTTTTATGTCTTACTATACTATGACGTTTTTTCACATTTTTATGCCTTACTATACTATGCCATTTTTTGACTTTTTTATGCTTTACTATATTATGATGTTTTATGCCTTAGTATAATGTGACGTTTTTTATCAATTTTTATGCCTTACTATACTATGACGTTTTTTGACATTTTTATGCCTTTCTATACTATGACATTTTTTCAGTTTATTATGCCTCACTATACTATGACGTTTTATGCCTTAACATATTATGACATTTTTTAACATTTTTGTGCCTTATTATACTATGACGTTTTTTCACTTTTTTATGCCTTACTATACTATGACGTTTTTTGACATTTTTATGCCTTATTATACTATGACGTTTTTTGACATTTTTATGCCTTTCTATACTATGACATTTTTTCAGTTTATTATGCCTTACTATACTATGACGTTTTATGCCTTAACATATTATTACATTTTTTAACATTTTTGTGCCTTATTATACTATGACGTTTTTTCACTTTTTTATGCCTTACTATACTATGACGTTTTTTCAGTTTATTATGCCTTACTATACTATGATGTTTTTTGACTTTTTTATGCCTTACTATAGCATGACGTTTTTTGACTTAATATGGTATAATGTTTTTTGTTATTTTTATGCCTTACTATACTATGGCATTTTTTGACTTTTTTATGCCTTATTATACTATGACGTTTTTTGCCATTTTTATGCCTTATTATACTATGACGTTTCATGCTTTAATATAGTATGACATTTTTTAACATTTTTATGCCTTATTATACTAAGACATTTTTTCACTTTTTTATGCCTTACTATACTATGACGTTTTATGCCTTAGTATAGTATGATGTTTTTTGTCATTTTGGGCCTTACTATACTATGACATTTTTTGCCCTTTTTATGCCTTACTATATTATGACGTTTTTTGCCATTTTTATGCCTGACTATACTATGACGTTTTATGCCTTAATATAGTATGACATTTTTTAACATTTTTATGCCTTATTATACTATGACGTTTTTTCACCTTTTTATGCCTTACTATACTATGCCGTTTTTTGACTTTTTTATGCTTTATTATATTATGATGTTTTATGCCTTAGTATAATGTGACGTTTTTTTCAAATTTTATGCCTTACTATACTATGACGTTTTTTGACATTTTTATGACTTATTATACTATGACGTTTTTTGACAATTTTNTTATGCCTTACTATACTATGAAGTTTTTTCAGTTTTTTATGCCTTACTATACTATGAGGTTTTATGCCTTAATATAGTATGACATTTTTTGCCATTTTTATGCCTTAGTATACTATGACGTTTTTTCACTTTTTTATGCCTTACTATACTCTGACGTTTTATGCCTTAGTATAGTATGATATTTTTTGACATTTTTATGCCTTACTATACTATGACGTTTTATGCCTATGTATATTATGACGTTTTTTGTCATTTTTATGTCTTACTATACTATGATGTTTCTTGACATTTTTATGCCGTACTATACTATGCTGTTTTTTGACTTTTCTATGCCGTACTATACTATGACGTTTTATTACTTAGTATAGTATGACATTTTTTGCCATTTTTATGCCTTAGTATAGTATGACGTTTTTTGACATTTTTTTGCCTTACTATACTATGACGTTTTATGCCTTAGTATAGTATGACATTTTTATGCCTTACTATACCATGAAGTTTTATGCCTTAGTATAGTATGACATTTTTATGCCTTACTTTACTATGACTTTTTTTCAGTGTTTTATGCCTTACTATACTATGATGTTTTATGCCTTAGTATAGTATGACATTTTTTAACATTTTTATGCCTTAGTATAGTATGACGTTTTTTAAATTTTTCATGCCTTACTATACTATGATGTTTTATGCCTTAGTATAGTATGATGTTTTTTGTCATTTTTGTGCCTTACTATACTATGACATTTTTTGCCATTTTCATGACTGACTATACCATGATGTTTTTTTGCCATTTTTATGCCTTACTATACTATGACATTTTATGCCTTAACATAGTATGACATTTTTTAATATTTTTATGCCTTTTTATACTATGACGTTTTTTCACTTTTTTATGCCTTGATATACTATGACGTTTTATGCCTTAGTATAGTATGACGTTTTTTGCCATTTTTATGCCTTACCATACTATGATGATTTATGCCTTAGTATAGTGTGACGTTTTTTGTCATTTTTGTGACTTACTATACTATGATGTTTTTTGACATTTTTATGCCTTGCTATACTATGACGTTTTATGCCTTAGTATAGTATGACATTTTTTGCCATTTTTGTGCCTTACTATACTTTGATGTTTTTTGCCATTTTTATGCCTGACTATACTATGACTTTTTTTGACATTTTTATGCCTTACTATACTATGACGTTTTTTCAGTTTTTTATGCCTTACTATACTATGACGTTTTATGCCTTAGTATATTATGACGTTTTTTGACATTTTTATGCCTTACTATACTATGACGTTTTGTGAGATTTTTATGCCTTACTACTATGACGTTTTTCAGTTTTTTATACGTTACTTTACTATGAAGTTTTATGCCTTATTAAAGTATGACATTTTTTGACATTTTTATGCCTTAATATACTTTGACGTTTTTTGACATTTTTATGCCTTACTATACTATGATGTTTTTTTTTACCTTTTTCCTGCCTTACTATACTATGACGTTTTATGCCTTAGTATAGTATGACAGTTTTTGTCATTTTTATGCCTCAATATACCATGACGTTTTTTGACATTTTTATGCCTTACTATACTATGATGTTGTATGCCTAAGTGTAGTATGATGTTTTTTTTCATTTTTGTGCCTTACTATACTATGACATTTTTTGCCATTTTTATGCCTTACTATATTATGACGTTTTTTGCAATTTTTATGCCTGACTATACTATGACGTTTTTTCAGTTTATTATGCCTTACTATACTATAACGTTTTATGCCTTTGTATAGTATGACGTTTTTTGACATTTTTATGCCTTACTATACTATGAAGTTTTTTGACATTTTTATGCCTTACTATACTATGTCGTTTTATGCCTTAAGATAGTATGACGTTTTTTAACATTTTTATGCCTTATTATACTATGACGTTTTTTCACTTTTTTATGCCTTACTATACTATGACGTTTTTTCACTTTTTTATGCCTTACTATACAATTAAGTTTTTTCAGTTTTTTATGCCTTAGTTTAGTATGACATTTTTTGCCATTTTTATGCCTTAGTATACTATGACGTTTTATGCCTTAGAATAGTATGATGTTTTTTGACATTTTTATGCCTTATTATACTATGACGTTTTTTGACATTTTTATGCCTTATTATACTATGCCATTTTTTGACTTTTTTATGCTTTACTATATTATGATGTTTTATGCCTCAGTATAATGTGACGTTATTATTCATTTTTATGCCTTACTATACTATGACATTTTTTCAGTTTTTTATGCCTTATTATACTATGAAGTTTTATGCCTTAGTATAGTATGACATTGTTTGACATTTTTAAGCCTTACTATATTCTGACCTTTCATGCCTTTCTATACTACAATGTTTTTTTGCCATACTATAGCATGATTTTTTTTTTAACATTTTTATGCCTTACTATAAATCTATGTTTTATGCCTTTCTATACTATGACATGTTTATCACTTGTTTTGCCTTACAGTACTATGACGTTTTTTGAGTTTTCATGCCTTACTATACCATGATGTTTAATGCCTTCGTATACTATGATGTTTTTTGTCATTTTTTTGCCTTTTTATGCCTTCCTATACTAATATGCCTTACAGTAATATGACGTTTTTTGAGTTTTCATGCCTTAATATACCACAACATTTTTATTTTTTTTCATTTTTATGCCTTACTATACTATGATGTTTTTTGACATTTTTATGCCTTACTAGCATGACTTTTTTTGGACATTTTTCCGCCTTACTATATTATAACGTTGTATGCCTTCATATACTACTAAAACTTTTTACGAGGTTTCATGCCTTGATACTATGCCTTACTGTACTATTATGTTTTTAGTCACTTTATGCCATACTATACTATGACGTTTTATGCCTTTGTATATTATGACATTTTTTGACATTTTATAGTATAGAAAGCTATAAAAAGTCATTGTATGGGAAGGAACAAAAATGTCATCACATAGAAAGGAAATAGAGTTGTTAATTAACCTAATGTGCATTCTTTAGACTTCAAGAGCTAGATATTAAACATGTGCATTTGTATATGTTCGCCGTATACAGCACCTTATACCCCTCATTTATCTTTATCTATACTTAAATGTTTCCCTTCCTTCGGCTTAATATGGAAAAAAAAAATTAGGCCAGAAATAAGATAGACATTAGTAACTACATAGAATTGTATAAAAGAGATAAATCAACAAATGTGAAATAAGTAGAAATAATATAATAATGAAAAAAGTAAATTGTGCTTAAATAATAGGAAGAAGTATAAAAGTAATATGACTTCAATACTAAAACTACAGAGAGTAAATTACACCAATTTTCCACTCTTGGGTGAACCTGCCAGACACAGCTACAGCTTTTAACATGGACTGTGATAACGCTATGTCTTTTCTCTCCATTCCTGCACCAGACCACATCTTGAAACCACAGACCACCAGCACTTATAAAATAAATGGAGCATTGTAGGGCCTGCATCTGCAAGGGATATTTCCTCCTCCACCAACTGTAATTTCGTCTTTGTTTTTACTATGAGTGATGGCATGTCGGTGTCAGTGAGAAAATGAGACATGACTGTGCAGGAATAAATTCTATGTATTGTTGTCTGTTTCATTTGTATTCAAATCGTTTGACACCATTGTTGTGCATTAAAAATGCTCAGAGAAAAAACAGATAATGATGCATGAATGAAAATGTGCTTTATACACAATGAGAAACAGTTTGCCATTATGTGTTTACATTAAAACATTGCTTTTTTATGTAATTCATTTACTACAGTTATTAAATAACAAGGCTCAGTGACAGAGTGAATGAGTTAGAGTGAGAAAAATGAGAATAGGTATGTGTTGGAGATGAGGAAAAGTGTATATATATATATATATATATATATATATACATATATGTGTGTGTGAATGTATGTTCAAATAATAATGACAGAGAAATACAGACATAGGAAGTGATACAGTCCGGGGTGGGTGGGTGGGGGGTTGATTCGGGGCCCAAAGTGAGCGGCGCCACTCTCAGCCCACTTCCGTGCACTCTGCAATCCGTCAGGCTGAGTGCTGAGAGCTCCTCTCTCTTCGTCCTCCACTTCTCTCCGGCTTAATTACAGCCTTGGACTGCCTCAGGGGCCAAGCCTCCAGAAATGGGGACCATGACAGCTCCATGAAGAGACCACTCCAAAAAAATTATTAACCGACCCAGGAATTAGATGAAAGGTGGCCTTTGCCCTTTTGGATTTTTCTTTTTTTTTCTTTTTCTTTTTTTCATCATTCAAACCACATCTAATAATCGGATAATTGTCAAAGGTCTGTATGGGTGCCAGTGAGAGCAAAATCAAAGGGGAGACATGATCATATTAATCATAATAGAGACCTTTGCGTCCAATTTATGTGTGATGAGAGACTGCTCCAAAAGCTCTCAGACAGGGGCAATTATATGACAAACGTTCATGAGACTATGGGGGCAAAAAGAATAACAGTGACCGTACCAGACTTGTCATGTGATCTGTGGCAGTCTCATTCCCAAACAGTCTCACCCCTCCTCTTTTTACTCCAACGCACCTCCATACAGCATGCACCTACATCTCGCTCCACAGACACACACACACACACACACACACACACACACACACACAAGGACCCCCACTGCCATCCCAAATTCCATGTAAGAATGGTGAAAGAGGTGGTTGGTGTGAGTGAGGGGCTTGCACAGCTACACACACACACACGCACACACACACACACACACACACACACACACACACACACACACACACACCACACACACACACACACATATACACATCCTTCTCCTGGGTTAACCCAGACATGCTCTGCAGACCTCCAGCTGATTAAACTATGTGCTTTTCAATCTGTGAGCTTTGGCCCTCGCTGCAGATTCTTGTGCTTTTCCCCGTCACTACAGTAACACCATCCCCTGTGTCTCTGCACTGCACTCAGACAGAATCACACTAACAGAGCCAGAAGAGGGGGAGCTGCCAAAAAAGGCATTATTACATATGAAATACATCAGAAATACATCTGAGTTACTTTTTTCAATGAAAGGAATGCTAATAAGGCATCCTGATCATACATCAGTAATGTAAAGTGTTCAACTGTTTTTCTCCCTGCTATGTATTAACTCAAATGAACCTAAAATATTTGGGATGAACTGACCCTTAACAGCTGTTGTGTTATAATGTTAAAAACAGGGATAGAAGTATAATAATAAATGCAACATTATTAAAATAACAGCTCGCAGGCATTCAGATAATCTATGGGTTTAGTAAAACTAAAGATGAAACTGAGAATATACAGTATGTGACATCTGAGGGCAGGTATTCAGTAGCGAGCAAAAGCCTGGCTGCTGGAGCCAATGCAGGCCACGCTCAGGGCTTCCAGCGAGTGTAACTGATTTGTCCAAATCATCTTAAAACAGTGGAAAATTGCCACAGATTAGGATTTGACAAGCAGTTGCGGTTGGCCAGTGTGGCCTCTGACAGCAGGTTATGTTAAACACATGTACAGTAATATCCTGTGTGTGCAAAAGCACATTCTTCACACTCCCTCTTTATTGAGTGGCTGCTCTGCGGGACGACATTCCTTCAGTACATTACTCCCTGTGCCCGACGCTCTCCTCTGCTATGCTGAATATGCACAGGTGGCTGAGAGACCCCCTTCCAAAGATCTCTGAGCGGAGGAGAGGGAGGAAAATCAGCAGGCTTTTTTCAGCATATGAAACAAATGTTTGGCATTCCACTGAGCACTGCTCTGCTGTAGACCTGTCTGTTAACAGGCGGCAGTACGCCAGGGCTTGTTGGCAACTGATTTGACTTTGGCTTCCAAGAAATTTCAGAAGCAAAGAGGAACTGTACACCTCGCCTCTCCTGCTGTTATTCTTTTGAGGTATTTTGGACGTTCTGTGCTGGTGTATCCCATCGCTCATCTGTAACCAATTAATAGTGGACCTAAAAAAACGCTACAGATGTAATTACTCAGGAATTTTCTCACTTACACGTGTGGTATGTGTCCTTATTTTAAGGACTGCTTTGTAGCACTGACAAATGACCAGAACAGGCCCAACTATGTCACACATCCTAACAACAAGTTCAGAGACCACTGCTTTACTGTATGTGTGAGGAACGGGTACACAAGGTACATTCTTTGCATGACACAAAAACACTGAATACCATATGGGCAGGTCACCTTGTAAATGATGTTCGGCTGGTCGGTTTCCTCCACGTTATGAACAACACTGACTGTGTAGACTGACAGCAGCAGATCTTGAGGATCAAATATTTTTTCACTTACATCCAGCTGACGTGAAACTTGTTTATTATAAAATAACGTCACTTTGAATCTACTTTGTTCCATCTACAAAACTCAGCCCGCAACAAGCACCAAGTCTACAAAGGGAGCCCTAAATGACTTTTTGCAACCTTCTGAAGCCACTGTTCTGCAGAATACCAAGATTTTAAAACCTGCACACAAGCATATATAAGGAATATGTAAAACGTCTTACAGTTTATACAGTAATAATTGATATTACATATAGGTGTGCAAAATCTTTTATAAATTGATGGAGGAAGTCTATTATACTTACAAGTTTGAAAAGTAAAAGTCCTCATTATTTTGGATGATGCACATTATAGTATTACTACGGATAAATTCATGTGTAAGAAGTATTGTTATATTCCAGATGGTCAAGATGGAAACAATTACACACACTGCTGGGTTATTTCATCTACAAAAATGCACCGTATTTAATAACGATAACTGTTTTTTTTTGTAGCTATGCAAAATATTAATACGCAATGTTTCCAATAATTATGGCTGTAAATAAAAAAATAAATGCAGTGTGAAAGATGTATAAAGAGGAAGGTAAAGTATACTACTTGAGTAAATGTTCTTAGTTACATTCCACCATTGCTTTTGTATTCATTCAGTGTTGTAGCTTAAACGGTATCAAAAGCTTGAAATAGTCATCTTATGTATGGATTGGTCACAGTTTATGTGCTTAAACCATATCCAGGTCATGCAGGGTCATGTGCAGGAGCCTCTTGGGTCTCAAGAGCAGTGGACATACACAAGCATATACAAACATGTATGTGAACACTTGTACATAAACACACCTATGTGCAGACCAGCACTAAAGACACACACACACACACACACACACACACACACACACAGAAAAAGCACAAACAGATGGCAGATGAGCCCATTTAAGCTCCCAAAGTTCACTGCAAGTGTCACTGAATCATTGAAAAATGACACACACGCATGTTGGCGCCCCCCAACGAATGAATCCACGCATTGCAGTTGCTTGGATCTACTGTGTGTGGGCTCTTCTAACTGAGACCTGATACATTTAAAAACATTTCTGTGGGTATTTCTCATGGGTTATATCATTATTTCCTAGAATGTGTCTAATAACCTGACGGTCTGCAGTACATGTTAAAGTATATGTAGAATATCCAGACCTCCACTAAACCCCACAGCTAAGGTAAAAAAAAAAAAAAAGTAAAGTAAAGTAAAAATATATGGGTCAATCATTTTTCTTGAAGTTGTCATTTCAAATAAATCTTAAAAGAGCCATACCGTAAATGTTATCTTGTGGTCTGCGTATTGCCCCAGCGTATTGCCCCGATGGTTTAAAAGGAATAACGGAGTCGAGGCAATTCATCAGGAGACCACAAGCTATTCGGGGGTGTGACTACAGTCACTGGGGTCTATATATTGAGATGTTTTGTCCAGTGGCTTTATGTGAATGAGAGAGAAGCTGCCCAGAGAAAAGTCACCGCAGCAGGACAGTGCGTTTCCTCGCTTTGACACCATATGCTCCCAGACGCCGGAATGGATTCCTGTTTTCGCGCACTTTGCATGACTTTTGTCCTTGCCTCGTTCAGCCGGAGGTCAGGTGCGGTCGGACCGGTTATCAGATGCGAGCCATGTGATGTTGGAGCGCGGCTTTTGTGCAAACCTCTGCCCAAGGACTGCGCCGAGAAAGTCCGCGAACCGGGCTGCGGCTGTTGCATGACTTGCGCGCTGAGCTTCGGTCAGCCGTGCGGCGTGTACACCGGCAGATGTGGCTCCGGACTGACTTGTCAGCATCAGCCCGGTGAGACGAAACCTCTGCAGGCTCTGCTGGAGGGACGGGGGATCTGTGCAAACGCTACAAACAAGAGAGTAGCCGTCAGACCAACACCTCCGGCCAATGAACTGCCAGGTAAATCTCACGCCATCGACAACTTAGTCACTGGACATTAATGTGCAATAACTTTACGGACTTTTATTTGTTAGCTTCCTGAATCTGAACGCTTCTCATCACGACACAAGTTGTGTTGATAAGACATAGAGGGGAAGTGAGATACTTTTTGTCTCTGATGTCAATAACTGACATCACTCATTACATTTTCTTCATTTAGGGAAAGAAAGGGTGCAGGATGAGACAAGTTGAAGCACATTTAAGAAAGATTTTTGACCCCTAGTAGAGACTTTGTGCAAAAAAAAAGAAAAAAGGACAAAATCAGAAGGGTGAGAACCTCTCTGAATCAGTTACCTAAGACTGAAAGTTGATTTTTAGGATCCTGCCCTGAGATAGTGTAACTATTTAGCCTGTGCTCTCAAAAAGAGGACTGAATGAATTAAAAGTTTAATATAGAAACACATTTGTAATGTGATAGAAGTCTTATTGCATATTTCTATTCAGTTCCTGCCAAAGCTGAAAGATGGACCTAATTTCAGGAAATGCTTCTGAAAAATGGAACCACTCATGTCCCTCAATCTGATCTCCAGCTTAAAAAGTGAAATGCGTTTGACTCAACATGAAAATGTGCTGCCTTAAATGGAAGATTATATATCCTAGTGTACTGTTTTGTGAGTAAACACATGTTTCTATTCAACCTTCAGCAGAAAATGTTGACACTCAGGACGAAGAGCGGAATTCCACCGGCTCAGGCCTTCAGATCTTGTACAGCACCCACAGACCCATGGCACCCCTGAGACCTCCGCTTCACCCTTTCTTCTCCTCTGCCAAGTCAGAAGTCCTGAGACGGGAGCAGCAGAAGAGAACCCAGAGCTTTAAAATGGAGGAGCTCCCGGGACCACTCATCACAGACCAACAAAACTTCTCTCTAGAAACCAAACAGGAGCCTGAGTATGTAAGTACCACAACCAATATTTTTCTGTCTTCAGAGCACACTGGAGGAATGTTTTTCTCCTCTTCCTCTGTGTTTTGGTGTTTTTCTCCCCCTGCGGGTGATGAAATGTTTTGGGTAGCGGTGCTGACGGTTGGCAGGCATCGTCGCGAGCAGTAGAATGGCATGGAAGCGAGCGGGTACGATGGCCCTGCGGCTGACCTGGGTCAGGCGGTTGTTTGGCCACAAGGCGTCCGCGTGCCGGGCGTACTGAGAGCCAGCAAATGATGGATTGGCCTATGTGAGTGCCTGTTGGGAAGCCCTGCTGCTATTTTGATCTTCTCTTTGGACAGAGAAGTGAGCACACACTAGTAATGGGCTTTGACTGGCTGCTTTGATTAGTGACTGGAGTACTTGGACTTGAGGACAAGCCTTCTGGCTCCCTCTTTGAGCTCTTTGAATTCACTTTATCCCCCATCCTTTGTGTAAAGTGTAAGAGTTCTAAGCAGCTTTGGCAAACTGTTAAGCCCCTACAAGTCGGTCAGATGAATACAATTCTCATCCGTCACCTCTTTTCATATTGCAGCCACCATTGTTTAAGTATTACAGCAGAGCAGTGTGTGATGCGGTGTGAGCCAGCTTTGTTAACGTCTTTATTTACAAACCCCATCACATTTGTGTCAAAGTCATGCTGCAGAAGGAAATACCTTGAGCTAATGGCATCAGCTTGCTTTCAGATTTTCTGAAGAGCTTTCATGTTTGAGCTGGAAATGAAAGTATTTCAAGTACTGGGGAAAGTGCAGTAACTTCTCATGTGTTCCCTCATCTGTAGGGTCCCTGTCGGAGAGAGATTGAGAGCATTCTCAGCAGCCTCAAGATTACAGACATTCTCAACCCCAGAGGTTTCCGCATACCAAACTGTGACAAGAAGGGCTTCTATAAGAAAAAGCAGGTAAAACGGCACATTCAAAGCACCATCATTTGATACTGACTGCAGGATAATTATAGGTTCATGCATCGATTTCATGAGAGGCTACGCATTATTATTAGATCTAAACTTTCAACCTGTTTAATAGGTTTAAAAGCTGCAAAAATGAAACCTGCACTTCCTTTTTTTTTTTTTTTTTTACAGGATACATTAATAAAGATTCAATGCTCAAGTCTAGTGACTCAAACTTTAGTTCTCCTGCAGCCCAATTACAGATGTGTAGCTGTCCTCCTGTATTCATTGGTAGTTATTAGAGCCTCATCATTGCACCACCACACCAGTGAGGTAGACCCTAGCCACTGACTCTGGAGACAGGAACCACAGGGGCCAAACCCCAGTGGGGTTGACGGCTGGGACGATGGCCGTTTAACGGGAACCCTCCCAGGGAGACAGACGTCAAGGTGGCCACCGGCACCCGATGCGCTCGCCCCATAATTGCTGGACTTTTGAGAAGCAGGCACAGAAATAGAGCTGCAGCCATCCCCACGCTCACATGGTTCACCCACGATCGGGTTGTAATAAATGAGTGGTTCTGACGCATTCATATGGAGGCACTTAGGGCTCCTGTGCCACTGCATCACCGAGGCAGCTTTTCTTATTACATAGCAGTCCCTCCTGCTTAATGGAAGTGTTCGCTTTGACCTGCAATCATCTCATAACCAGCCTCACAACGCCAGGCTCATTGTCTTTGTTTATGTAGAATGGACCTAGTGTACCGTGCTGAGCCCTCAGGCGCTGAAGGAGTGGCAGACATTTCATGTTGGTCAGTTTAATTTGGACGTTTGCATGATTTTAAGCAAAAACATCTCTTATTACAGCTCTTAATAACAGTAAATGTCTTTTTAGAGAAAAAAAATATACCCAAGGCAGACTTCATGCTAGGAGCAGATCCACTTTTCTTAAGTAAATTGGGCTTAAATTTTTGATGACCACATTAGTTTCCCTACCATATGGTTTGTGATACTTTTGTTTTGCAGCTGAAATTTTAAATCCGTTATGGCACATTTTTGTCCTCACAAAATGTAGTGGAGATAAGACATTTTGTTTTCAAAATTTAACACATAATGAACCGTCTCCTTCCAAACTTCCCAAGCAACAGTGGCCTTATAGAGAGAGAGAGTGCTGCTTGCTCTCACTCAGACACCGCTGAAATATTGAACTAAATAAGAATGCCCCCCCCCCCCGCTCCCCTCTCTCTGATCAGCTCTGACTCCTCTGTGGAGCAGTAGCACAGTTGCTTTAGCCCTTGAAATGAATGGCTGCATGTTTTACTAGAGTGGAGGTTGACCTTTAGTAAAATTGGCAGTAAAATAACAGCCCTTGGGTAGCTCCACAGACTCTGTAAGTCATTTGTAGTACCCATAATTTGGAGCTGTGGGGTATAATCAGCAACAGATGATTCGTACTGGCCACCAGCTTCTGAAAATAGATCTTGGTTCTCAGTTGTTCACAAACGGGACTAAGCAAATATTTTACCAGGTTTCTGTTTACCTTAAAGGTCTCTATATGTGTGTGCAACAGGAGGTAGACCATAAAAGCAGCTCAAAATACCACAGCGTGTTGGATAGCCAAGGCTGCGTCGACTCAGCACAATCTGACCATTAATACCTCTTAACTATTGCTGTTCTACTTCATTGAGTAAAGTGGCTTGTTACCCATAATGCTGCATATTCAACTTGGATTTACACATTTAGCAGCTTTTTTTTTTTTTTTTTCCTTCCCCCTTCTATTTCTCTTCCCTCCCTTTCACCTTGTCCCTTCCTTCACTTTCAGTGCCGTCCATCCAAAGGCAGAAAGCGTGGCTTCTGTTGGTGTGTGGACAAATACGGGCAGCCTTTGCCAGGTTTTGATGGGAAGGAGCGAGGAGACGCCCAGTACTACAACTCCGAGAGCCAATAGGAGCGGAGCAGGACGGAGGGAGGGAGGGTGGGAGTGAGAGCAAGAAGAATTGTAAACAAATGGAGACACTGAGGATATTGGGAGAGAGGTCAAGAGATGGCTCAACCGATATGTGGATGTTTGCTATTTCTATCTGTTGCCTGTGGGACCTTTTTTCTGAGGCAGAGCAAAGGGAACAGAGGAAGAGTACCAGGAGGAAAAAGCCTCCGTGTTGCAGATACACTCTGTACTTTTCTGCGACGGATGGATACTTTATAAGCTGTTTGTCCCTCACCCGACCTGGACGGCTTCTGAGAGGAGGATACACTCCAAAGAATTTATCTCAGAGGCCTTATTCCGATTATAAGACACAGAGACATTTACTTGTACTTGTCACAAACGTTGATGAGAGTGCTCTTCATTTACGCACAATTAAGTGGCATTGCACATGTGTACACGCTTGTGATGTGTAATCATAATTTGTATGCTTGATGATTTGTTATCAAAGACGTCGCGTGTGGTCATGACAACCATAAGATGTATGTTATGTCTGAATATGTCTCTCAGAGTAAGCATGCAGTGCCTTACGATGAACTCCTATGAAATTCCACTTTTTGCAGTTGCTTCCTGCTCCTCAGGGCAGTTGGACTGGAACTGTGCAGCTCAAAACACTACAGTGCATAAAGTTTTTACGCTGGATCTCACGCCACAGAGAGCAAGAGGGACATTTTCTGTTATCTGTACCGTGGTTGTTACTGTTTTGTTGTCACTTTGCATAAGCTGAATTTTTTTCTGGGATCAAGGCCACAAACCGTTATCTCTGATCTCTGTGTAGCCAGTGATCATTTTCATCACTTGCCTTGGTTTAAGTAAATATGCTGTTTGCATGTACAATGCAACCCTCAGAGGTCTATTTTTACTTAATAAAGGCAGTATAAAATGATCCCGGTATTGTTATTTTTCTTTTTTTCTTAGCATGTATGAAACCGAGTGGGGAAAAAATACATTAAAACATGACCCGATCATGATGAATATAATATAATATTTAATTGGATACACATCAACAGAATTAGGAGACTATATACATTGTTTCAACAAAACTAATAACGGAATAGCAGCATTCCTGGCAAATAGCATTCATAAAAAAATCAGGTCCACTGCACATGACCTCAACAACAAACAGAAGCATAAACACAAGTGAATCATAATAAATACTAGAATAGAAGCTAAAATAGGTCAAAAAAGAAAAAAAAAAAAAAAAAAAAAAGACCACAGTGACCCTCTAGACAAATACAAAAGGTGAGAAATGTGTAGCTGAGAAGAGCCCTCAGCAACCCTCTGCTAAACCTGTGGACCTGCAGAGACTAGTAGAGGTAGACAAATGCAGAAGAACCCATCCTAAACCTCACGGTGGCTTGGATGAGCCCTGATATGTTTGTGCTTGGCCACTGTGCACATACTTGCGGCACTTTAAGTATTTCCCCCAATACCCATTGAGGAAACGCCAATGGAGATACATTCAGACAATGTCAACATGTTGAATGAATGAGCGGCTGTGTTGTTCCGTGCCATGCACAGCTCCAGTTTTGAATGAATGAGAAAAAAAAAAACAAAAAAAAACCTGATCCTGAAGACTCTGAAATGGGCTTGGCATAGCTGCGGACCTGTGGTTTTGAGCAATGGAGTTATTTAGTCAGAAACACAAATGTATACAGTGTTGCCCTATTTACAATTGAAAAAAAAACAGGCAAACATATAAAAAATCTAAAAACGACAAATGGTTAATGCTAGGAAGAATATACAAGTAGTGAATAAATAAGTCTTGATACATACATCATGTAAATAAAATGAATAAATGGGTTTTTGTAAAAGGAAGTCAGTTCACCAGGTGGTTGCATGTAGATATTAAGTTAAGAAACATGTTTGCTTTTGTCGGTATGCGTTTGTGTGTGTGTGTGTGTGGGTGTTTATGATTGGTAGCGTGTCTGTCCCTCAGTGTGTGACTTCTTGATGACACTCTGAATCACCCAGCAGGTCGCTTGATCCTGGGATCTTCTTCCCATTCCAGGGAGACACACACCAGCAGCGAGCGGGCGGCCCAACCAGAGAGGACTCACACTGAAGGAGACACAGAGATGGGGGGAACCACATGAATCAAACACCCCGGTAGTTTCAGGTGAATCTATTTCAACAGGTTTAAATCAATCTTTATTTTGTGAAACGCTCAAGTTCCCACCTGCTTGGCCTTGTAGAAGCCGTACTTGTCACAGTTGGGGAGGTAGAAAGTTGTGAACTTCTCTCCTAGTTTCTGCTGAGAGCTGGCTATCATGTCCAGTGCGTTGTGCAGTTCAATGTGACAGGGTCCCTGTACAAAAAAGAAAGACAAACAGTGAGAACTACACCCACACATCAACATATTATAACTCCAGTTATCTCTCTGGAACCATGGTCCCTCAAAACCAAGAGCTCCCTCTTGTGGAAGGAAGGTATATTTCGTTGAATCATCTTTATCAGTCCATGTTTTCTCCTCACCTGTTGTTCCAGTTTGTTGCGGATAGCATTGACCTTGGCCTTGATGCTCTCTTGGCCCTCAGCAGTGTCATGGTGGTCAAAGGGAAGGTTGAGGCCCAACAGGTAGTGCAGGGAGCCATGGTCAGGGAGTCCTTCAGTTTCCTCTGTAGAAGTAAAATAAACATGTTTCAAATGTTTCCTGTTGTGTAAGATTGTATGTGTTGCTTTGCAATCAAAGTGAAGCATTTTATAACCATGACAGTAGGAAATATTGACAACTAAGACATAGGTAAGCCTTGAAAAAAGTAGATTACCTTGGCCCAAGTCTTCAGTGCAGACCCCTTGCCCCCTGGTCAGAGCATGGAGAGGTCTGGCCTCACCCGGCCTGGCAGTGCAGCGGAGACCCTCACCACAGTGGGCTGTGTGAACTCCACAGGATGCACCTTTGTCCAGAGCGCAGGCCATGCAGCAGCCGCAGCCAGGCTCCCTCAGCACCTGCTTACACTCAGCCGGGATGGCAGGACAGTTGTTCTGTTTCTCCTGCGTGCAGGGGGCACAGCGGATTGGCTCCGGTCCCACCACTGGGGATGATCTCACCATGGCTAAAACAGCCAGAGCCACTCCTGCCACAAATGTCTTCTCATATAATCCAGGCATCTCCGGTCTTCAGATAAATATTGTATGCTCTTCCTTTTGGACTTGCTTCTGTGAAGACTGGAGCTTTCTTTCTAAAGTGATTTCTGCGAACCAGCAGTATTTATATGGAGATCTGGCCTCCAGTGGAGTTAATGTTTGACACAGCGACCATAGATATAAAATAGTTTTGACGAAGCTGCTGTAAACCGTGGATGACCCTGCTTGACGTGCGTAGATCCAAGTTCACAAGGTCTGTTGTCAATATTGACTTTGGAACATAAAGCGACATCAAAACAACCCTGTTTTTGGACGACCAAATTACTGATCTGTCTTTACCTTTGAGGTTATGAAAACATGAATACTCCTCTTTACAGAAAGTATCAATGAAGCACTGAAGAATAAATAACATCCACAAAAGGAATACTATAATCCAAGGAGTTATAGGCTACGAGATAATGACTGGTGATTAGGAAAACTGACTACTGTTGTCAAACACTTATTTTGTCAAGTAATGCTGACCGATATTTTGATTTGACACTGTTTTGACACTAAAACCCTATTTGTCCCTGTAGTGTCTTTGGTGAAGGTTCCTCTTATCAGGCAGACAGATAAACAAGATCGTTCGCCTTTAAAATTGCATAACCCTAACATTATGAATCGCTCTGCTGGAATCACAACATGTTTGTCTGAAGAAAGACGGTAGTAACCAGTTGTTTCCTTGGTGTAGTATCGGTCATAATTATCTATGGCAAACGTCAAATACCTCGGCACAGGCTATGTGTGATATACACACACCAACACTGCTTCTGCTGTGGACTCTATATGATCCATTTTGTAAGATCTTTGTTTAACTGAACACAGAATTCCTGTTATCCAACCCCACTGACTGAAAATGTAACATGTGAACAACAAATAACCCCCTCCCCCCCACAGTAATAACCCTTGAACCAAGAAAGACTAATAAAGTGATCTTGATTAAATCAAATATTTTTTAATATTATTATTTACACTATAAGTTGCCATAAACCCCAGCATGTGTACAAGGATGAGATGAATATTGCAGGGTCAGTCAAGGTCCTGGATGCTGTTGGAGGTGAGGATTCTGGTTTACCGCGCAATGAAAAATAAGATTGTATGGGTTGTGTGTATACTGTACAATTATTTGATAGGAAGGTTAAAACCCGTCTTTGGACTTAGACAAAACGTTTTAAGAGTAACTATACAGAAAAAGATTTTGGAATGACAAAACAATTCAGTATATTGATTGAAATAGAGCAGTGGTAGAATGACACCAAGTACAGTACTCTACTTGACTACTTTATTCTTTTACTTCACTACATCTGAGGAGCAAATATTGAAACCTGTAGTTAGTTGCAGCTTAACATTTATAACAAAATCAATGAGCTCATAGAATGATGCATTGTTATGAACTAAACAGTGCATAAGCTAGCATTTAAAGAGAAATAATTCCATAATATACATACTGTATATAACAGCATGTTTAATACTTTAAGTACATTTTTTGTTAACACAGCCCTCTTCTCACAGTAAACATTTTAATGCAGAGCTTTTACTTGTAATGAAGTGGTTTTAGATTGCTGATGTACATGTATTGTCTACTTTTACTTAAGTAAAGGATGTGGATACTTCAGCCAATGGAAAAGAGGTCTTTATGGAAAAGTATTAAGTAACTATTTGGCTACGACTCTTTCCTTTTATGTGTATAGTGACAAAGCATTAGACAAGCATGAAAATTCTCCCAAAATAGGTCTAAAAACAATCAAAACACCACTCTCCCCTCCCTCCCCCATTTAGTTTGAAAATTATTCTTATTGAAATAATAAATAAACAGACAAACAACACATCTTGACTGGCAACATATCAAATGGTAAAGACAAGCTGCACCCAATAAAGATAACCCCTTCCCTATTGCTCTCTCAAAAGTTAAATACACAACTGGCAACGTGTTTGACTGCAGTTTGCAGAGAGAGCTTTGGCCTCTCAGTGAGTATTTTACATGGGCATTTAAATCAAAAGACACCGACCTGGACCAAGGTAAATTGGTTCAGGTTGAAGCTGACAACCACATTTATTAAGTTACACATAGGCTACTGTACGTCTGATGTATGGGGAGGTTAACATGGGCTTAGAGAACAACACACAAAGCAAGAATTATAGTCAAATAAAAGATTTAAAAAAAAAATAAATAAAATTTATATAAATTGCACAAAAACTAACTAAAATATGTTGACAGGAATGGAAAAAATGTTATCATGCAGTGAACTCATTATGAAACCTATAGGCCTTATTGTACTCGTTACTTCACAGTTAATGACAACAAAACTGACATAAACATTGCACATGGACTTTACTCTCTGGCAGTGCCAGCTCTTATTATGGTATGTTTTTTCTTCTACATTCAGTATTCTCCAACAAGGTCAATGCTTGATGTACCCAACATGTTCCACGCTCACCTCGTGAGGCCTGTGATGAGTGTTACTCAACCACCAGTTGGTGTGTTGTTGCCTCTTCGATGTTGACCATCAGGTCTACCAGCCACGGAGGAAGCGGGTCCGCCTTGGAAACATTTTTCTGGACATTTGTGAAAAACAACAATCAATAAACAAAAAAAAGTATAATAATCCAAATAAAAAAAAAAAATAAAAAAAAAAAAAAGGGGGGGGGATTAATCATACATTTCTTAAAATCAAAACTCACAACCACTGATGGTTCCTTGCGGCGCGTCTCGTTTGTCGTCCTCTTCTGCACTGATGGTTTAGGTGGTGTGTGTTTTTGCCATCTCATCTTGGAGATCTTAAAAACAGTAGATCCTTATCTTTTTTTTTTTTTCATCCGAGTTGTATGTTGTCAAATATGGAAATATGGGATGAAAAATGCTTACCTTTATTGCCTGCTCCCTGCGACTGGACTGCTGCCCAGGTGTTGTAACTTCATCACTGAAATCCTCTGTGCGTGAGCTCGTGTCTGACACTGAGAAATTCCGCGTTTCTTCCTGGTGATTGTTAGCAGGTGGCATCGGAACAAAACTCTCTTGGCTCGAAGAACGAGACAGTCGCCTGGGTCTGAGAACCCTCAGCGGAACATCGTCTTCCTCTTCCTCTTCTTCACTCTCATCTTCTGCCATTACCTCCTCTGTGTCCACACCCACTTGAGTCGGAAAATACTCCTCATCTTCCCCTGTTTTGCTTCCTCCGATTTCATCTTCTTGCTCTGACTCTTCCTGGATGGCCTCCAGATACGGCTTCTGTTCCATCATTTAAATCAATGTTATTTTGAAGTACAAACAGAATTAACATGCGTCTGCTTAATGAACTTTCAGATTTTTGAATTGAGACTTCTTTCATATAAAAGTTAAAAAAAAACAACTGTGGATTAAAACTTACATTTTGCTGCTGAATCTCCATTTTGCTGGATGACTGAGCTTGATATGTGGAGATCCTGCAGGTTTTCATCAGCTGATTATTCACATCAGGTGTGGAGGCTTAATTGCAGACTGATGACAGGTGGTGACTTTTTCCTTTTTCAAACATGAAGTGGAAAATAAAGTAGTGTCAACTGACCCAAAGGCTCTACAATATCAAATGTCTGTGTTGTCATAATTACCCATTTAAAAGAAGCTTTTAAAATGGTTATGATTTAATTTTAATCGGACACCAGCAATTTATGAAATTCAGTTTACTTGTCACTACCCTGTGAAAACAGTTGTATAATGTGCTCTGTGGCTCAGAAGGAAGATTTCCAAAGTAAAAAATAAATAAATAACTTGTCATCCAGTGTTTCTAGAGCTTCAGACAAGAAGTTCAGGATATCTCAGCCTCAGCTGAGTCTTAAGTCTCCCAACTTTATGGAAGTGCAATACAAAATGACTGGAATACCCGTTTAAAGGTCTTAATAATTTCTATGCATTTTTTAAAATTTTTTAAATCCTGTAAAATACTATGTACACTGGTACTAATTATAGAAAAAAATGCAAGTGTTAATTTGGTACACTTCTAATACTGGCATATTAATTTCAATTAACTGGCACAACCTCTATAAGTCAGTGCACCGCAGGTCAGGTGAAGATGCATTATGAAACTTGGTGAATCCACAAATGCTCATAAACTCAAAAAAACTGTCTCAGGACTTTCTCTCTGTTTTCCCTAAAATTTGCACCAAATTCCACAGAGTTCTCTCAAGGACACTTCCTCTTAAAATTATTGTAGAATTACAGATCCATGAATTCAAGCATTATCAAAACTTTCAAAAATTTTCTTAGTTGTTAAAGTGTACCCAAATGTAAAAGTAAAAGTAATTATTAATGAATGCCACGACCTAATTCACTCATCATGACCCTTTTTAGCCCTGATGACACCAGGGGGAGTGTTGTTTGTGAACCATCATTTACCTTGGATTCCCTTCATTGCTTAATGTCAACTTTAGTTTGGAGTTAGGGGGTGACGGTGATAACAACAACTCCTTTTTTTTTTTTTTTTTAATTTCTGTAAACTCCTTTGGGACACATTCACATTGCTTTGCACTACAAATTATTAATAACTGACCAGTATTTGTTCTGTTTTATTTAAAAAAAAAATAATTCCAACATTATACTATACTGAAAATGGTTGAGCTGGCCGGGCATTTGTTTACATAACTGTTACACTAAGTGAACTCCAGACAAACTCTACATGAGAGCTGGGAAAACAATTTTGGCCTCTGCTCAGTGTTTGTGACATGGTGACGTTCATCTTGCTATGAGCTGTGGGCGTACATCAATAGACATAATAAAACCTGTCGTATTTTACTGTGTAGAGTGTAACTGTTATTTTAAGAGCCATAAACTAAGGTGTGAGAAATGAAATTTTAGAGAGTGGAACTAAGAGGGAAAACTGCCCATAAAAAGTTATATTTGTTACCCGTGTAGGGGGTGCAGTGCAGGGGGACAAGGTGTAAATATTGTGTTTCAGGTTGGTAATTCTCATGTTGCTCACTGACAGCCACAATCCCCCCCCCCCCCCCTACACTACTTGTTTTATGTGTTGGTAGACAAAAATGTTTACGTTTTTATTAACTTTCACAGCCATACCCTTGTGATATTTTATACACCAATATTGTCTTTATTACAAAATATTCAATAACCCAACTTTACACTGTACAAGATACAACATAGTTTACAGCTTTTGGCTATTTACAAAAAGTATGATCTGCATATCAAAGTGAATATATCTAAAAAGGCAGGTTGCAATCACTGTAAGCTTATTGAGTAAGGCAAAAAACTTGAAACATGATGTTATTTACACTTTTGCAGATCAAGTAAAAGTTTTAAACGCTGATAGAGTTGACATCTGAAGATATCTGAAGCGCCTCACATTTCTGAGACTGTATCTGAGAGACGTGCTAAAGCTCATAGTTTCTGAGGAAAACTCAAAATGTAGCTTCATTACAGCGGTAAAATTCTGGGGTACAGTAACGTAGTCAGACACTGCACCAAGATAATACATGAATGTACATGTATCATTTGCAGAGGTTGTGAGTAAAGGACTGGGCTGTGCATTTGTAGAGGTTGTGTGCTTGTTGCATGTGCTTAAGTCATGGATGTGCTCTCCTCTGTGTGGATAAATGCCTTCCTCGACTCCCTTGGGTGTCTACACGTATGTTTGCACCATACATAGATGTGTATTGGTTCTCTAAGTGATTTATTTGTCATTAATACTTTGTGATTGGTCCAGTTTTGGCATCAACTAGTTTCCATGGCAGCACACACACTCCGTACTAGTAGAACTGCTCTTTAGGTTTTCCACACCTTCCTCTGCTCCCTTCATTGACCTTTACTGCCTCTTCAGACTCAGAGACACCACTGTCTGTGTGTATACTTAACATGTCACATTACATTAAACCATTGTGAATCGGGGCAGCATATGAACATTCAGGAAACCTTATTTTGGGTTAAAAAAAAAAAGACACTTTAAGTCTACTGATGTCTGAAAAACTAACATGTGCCAAATATATCCAACCTTCTGCCACATCCTTTCTCTTCTCTTGTATGGTGAGGCAATAAAAGCGGTAAAACTAAAGATCTATGGAAAGCTCAATACTTTGGTTTCTTTCAACAGGAGTTACTATGGCTGTCAACTCTTAAAAAAGTCATGCACTATTAACTGTAAATATGTCTCAGAAAAAGCCTATTCCATCCAGTGAGCTCCGAGTGTAAAAAAAAAAAAAAAAAAAAAATTGTGCTGTTTCGTTACGATTCAGAGTTAACCACACATGCATACACACTCACAAGTACACACATGCATGCTTACATACACCAACAAAAAAAAAAGAAAAAAGAAAAAAAAGAAACAACACCATTTTACACTGTAAATAATACAATGTATCCTTGGCATAATCAGAAAGACAGTGCAAAAGCAATAGCATGATCAGTCTTTTTCTGGATATCAATGCACATATCCCCTGCACACGGAATATGTAGTACATATAAAATGAAGATGCACATTATAATACCTGGATCTGAGGGAACCCAGAAACACCACAAATCTAATTATCTGGTATAGAGATGTTAAAAGAGGATCTGAGATTCCGGGTATCGTTCTTCTTCACTACGTGTTTGTCTTAGAAATCCCTCAAAGCGAGTATGATTGTCCACATCACCCTGCCATTTCTCCGGAAGTTCATATCCTGAATGAGCATGTTCTGGGTTTGGCCAGTAGCTCATGATTTATAGGAAATACCTGGACAGCCCTGTCTTTTCTAGGCCTCCAACCAGGATTTTCTTTCCTTTTTTCAGGTTAATAGTCCTGTCTTTCTCTCTACACTGCAACATCTGCAACAGCTGCCACAGCCTCAATCTCAATCTCTGTCACCTTTAAGTCCTCCTCCTCGTCCTCCTCACCCACTGCGGGCACGCAGGACGAGGGCAGGCATGTAGCTTGGCTGTTGCTGCTGTTGGCAGTGTTCATCTGAACAGTGCTGCCTAACAGGCTGGCAGCAGAGGAGACGCTGCCCAGGTTGGTCGGGACGCTCGTCTTCCCACAGGAGTGGATCCGACGAGCCAAGCTGGCGGAACGCATGACTGAAGAAGTGATTACGGTGCCCACGCCCTGAACCTTCCCTTCCAGGAAGTATGTCAGCATCTCACCTTTACCCTTAACGCTGACTTTGCCACGGCACACCAGGTCATAGTTGGTATTCAGCAGGCGATAGACCTCTTCAGTCACCTAAATAATAGAAAAGGGGAAATACAGTTTTTATGCCAAGCCAGGCTATAAAACTATGTCATGACTCCAGCTCTGTATTTAATACATACATGCTCTCCTCAGAAAGAAAGTAAGTGTATTTCTGCAACTGTAACTTTAATTGTGATATCTTGTGGGTATTTCTTGCATTCAAATTGGGTGGGTAGGTGTGTGGATGGATGGATGGATGGATAGATGGATAGATAGATAGATTGTAATTTAAGGCGCTTCGGGTACCTGTATCTTTCCAGGCACTCCAGTGCTGTCCATCCGACTGGCCACATTGACTGTGTTCCCCCAGATGTCATACTGCGGTCGCCGCGCACCAATCACCCCTGCAACCACTGGACCAATGTTGATACCTGTGCAAATACATCGAAATGTTAAACGAACACAAAACAATTTCAAACTGAGCATTTTGATTTAATGTGTAATTATTTTAAATACGTTTAATTACACGTACCCACTCTCAGGACAAACTCATTGTATGACTGATAGTTGATTTCATCCAAAACGTCAAACATCTCAATGGCGTAGTCTGCTATTGTGCTAAGATGGTCGTAAACAGATTTTTTGGCCTAAAGAGTGGAAGCGCATTGATCAGTTAGTATCTATTCTCTTCATCAAAATGTCCCGCATCCATTAACGTGCAAACAGAAACACACACAGAAACACAAAATGACATGCCACCTTGGTACCAATGGTGGGGACGAGGCCCACAGCTGCCATGTATGTACTGCCAATGGTTTTGATTTTCTCTATGTCTTTGTAGCACTCCTTATCCATGAGCTGCAAAACATAGATTCAAATAAACACACAAAGCTACAATGCAAACCAAACTGAATGTCCCAGTAAGGCGTGTTCGAAGTCGAGAAAAGAGAAATCCAGCATTTTACCTCGTCAAAGTCAGCAATGATCTCATTCAGGAGTCTGAGGCACTCCACTCCCATGTTGTTCCCGTCCAGCTCGATGTAGAAGTCATTGAAGTTTGGGATAGAGGCAAACAGGACACCTACTTGTGCATAGGACTGATAATACAGATCCTAATAGAAAAAAAAGAAAGAATACAGTGTGGAAATATAAAATATCTCCTCTTATGTTTTCTAATGTTCTTTTTTTTTGTTTTCTGCCTTTTTATCTACCTGTTTTTCTGTCTGTCTGCCTGCCTGTCTATTAGCGAGGCTCACCATGTTCCTGGGGTTTGACATAAGGAAGTGTTGAGCCACGTGTGCGGGCAGAAGGTTGAAGAGAATCCTCCTGTTGTCCAGCTTGACTTTCTCCATGCCATCCCTTTCCTCCTCCGCCTGAAAGCACATAACCACACAGAAAATATACAGAGGCGGCCATTAGGACTGTAGCTTGTTCCACATTCTCACCACACGGGGTCACTAAAAAACCTTACGAGCCTCGCAACATGGACTTATGACTGTGGCATAGTTGGATTTTCAATAGACTTGGGTATTTCAATTTTTGCCTCAACACTTTAAGCCCATTATGCAAAATGGTCACTTTTTTACACTTCTGATGCCAAATAAAACCAAGCACCCTTGTTTTTGCCAAAGAACAGACAGTTGGTAGCCTATAAATACAAATCCTCCATACATAACCCAATAGTTCATAAACAATATATACTGTATATATGTAGATATAAGCTGTAATAGCAACATTTCTACAGTACACTTCTATTAAAACTTACAATACGGTAATGACATTTGAGCCTCTCTCAAATACACAGACACATAGATACACACACTTCCTGACCTGCACAGCCCATAGGAAGTCCAGGCGTAGTTTGAGGTCGAGTTGCCTGGAGTGGAGGGCCAGGGCACTGACAAAGAGCAACAAAGACAGGATGGGCTCATAGCCCCGGATGTGGAAGGACCCCCCACTGTGGAAGAGACCGACACACAAGTCAGCACTGCACTGGACCACACAGAAGACTACACAGGCGGGTAAGAATTGGACCCCCCACAGTGTCAAGAGACATCACGAGTAAAATTTTACTTGTAAAATTATGAAAACAATGATTTTTTTGAAGGGCCAACATGAAAACAAAACATTAAATTAAACTTATGAATTAAAAAGCTTAAACGTGCTAGGCCATACAATATTATATCATTTACTGTTGCATTAACTGTATCTGAACAATATTAGCTTTTCAAAAGAGATCTTTTATCTTAATAACCTCAGTAAATTCAACATAATCATTTTTCAGGGGCACATTTATGATCTGGGCTCAAACAAAATTGGCCAGGCCCCTCGGTACTGGGTTGAAACAGCTTACGCGCTCCCATCATCCCAGCCCACATTGTCCTGTCAGGCTTCTGATTTGGAACTAATGAGCACATGTGCTGCTTCAAAGGGTGGAAAATGAAAGAGTGTGTGGGCTGAAGACAAGCAAAGACTCCTCCACACACACACACACACACACACGTATGCACGCACGCACGCACGCACGCACGCACGCACACACACACACACACACACACACACACCTACATCTCAGCACATGTACAGTAAATGCTCTTCTAAACTCCTGGTTATCTGTTCAGTTGATGCATCAAACAAAAACAAAGCCGCTGCTTGACATTCACAGCCAATCGCTGCCTCTGATCCTTGAATGATGCACGATGATAACTGGATCTCACTTTGAGCTCTGATGGGATGTGTGTGTCATGTAACTTCAGGAAATGACAGACATAAAAAAGTGCAAACAAGCCAAAGTTTTTTGCGTGATTGTGTATGTGTGTGTGTCTGGTGTTGGTGGTCGTGTTGTGCTGTGAACCTCACCCTTCAGTCTTGCGAAAGCCGCTGAGCTCCAACACGGTGACATACAGCACCCCCAGAAGGAGCATTAGCGCCATCTTCGGCAGCCAGGAGATCCGCAGGAAAAGTGCCAGGGTGAGGGTGCCCACCACACAGGAAAGAAAGGCATAGCGGGCACCATCACAAGGCAGCTCCGCCATGGTGTGGTTGGCGCCGCTCTCCACATCAATGATGACGATGGAGCTGTTGGTGTTGGCACTACCCCACAACCAGGGCATACAGCCCACCTATCAAAGACAAACAGGAAGATACATGAGCATATAGATGGTAGGATATTAAAGTAGGGAATACCCTTTTTAAACCAAAAGGAAATTACAAATACAGCTCAAAACATGGCGACATTTTTCTCACTGGTCGGGCAGTAAGGTGGCGGATGACATTTTTACTGTTTCCTTTCCCACTTACCACACAGGCCTGGGCCACAGCGTAGATTAAGAGCACTATGAGAATACAGAGAGCAGTGCGAATCTGAATGGTCAGGCACCCTGGAAAACACTGAGAGACAAGACAAGGAAAATATAGATAAAGGTGACAGACAGCATGAGGGAAACACTAAATGAACTTTAAAAAGAAAAGAAATATTTACATCGCACATATATATTACTATATATGTTCATACAAGGCAAGATTACAATAGGACAAAGTGTTAATAGCTGTAAGAACAGTATGAGTAAAAAAGGCTTGAATGATTGTGCAAACTGATGTGCAGACAGAGAGTGGCAGCATGAGGGAAGTAAGGTGAGTCAAGAACAGAGATAAAAAGAGAGGGAGAACATGAACCTATAAAAGACATAAAGTGTAAAAAATTTTCCAACTCATGTGGTCAGGAGCTTTGAGGACGACCATCAACCTCAACAAAAGCTGAAATTAATAGACCAGCCATCTGAGTTTAAATACCATACAGGGGCTTAGAAAGTAATCTTGAAGCCAATGAATATTGAATTGTTATTACAAGGCTTTATAAAATACATTTGAATATATCGCTTTGGTCAGCAAAAACATAAAATGAATAAAGTTAAACTTGCCAGTTCTGTCAGTAGTAAAAGTTGATGCAGGGATAAAAAGTGAATGGCATTTACTCAAGGTGAGGATAAGAGTGCATCTTTATTTACCTGTACTCTAGTGATATGCAGGTACATGATACAAGCTACTAGGAAACAGATGCAGAAGACGAGAAGGACTAGTATCACTGTGCCCCTGAGTGGAAAAACAGGAGAGAGGAAGATGGCGGGGTTAGTTAGAAAGTCAAGGATCTGAGTAACTGAAAGAGTCAATTAAAGAGGTAAGTGGAGAGAGCGAAAGCAATAGAGAGAGGAAGGGACAACAATAGAATCAGTTGTACATACTGTGGTATGATGAGAAGATAGACAAGGCCAAACAAGGCAGCTAGGATCAGAGAGAGGACCACTGCGCTGGTGAAGTACTCATCAGGAACCTGGTGGTACTATGTGATGCCAGAGACCAGATAAGAGTGAGCAATGAAACAATACACAACAGTGTTCATTCAGAGGCTTCATCCGAAACATTTCACTGCACAGATACAGCACATGTCTGCAGTGTCTGAAGTCCCTCACCCTCTGCTCGCGCTCAGAGCACTTATACATGAGTGTGAGGACGTTGAGGTCTGCCGTGTCTGACTCAGTCTGGCGGGCCTCGATCAGCCGACCGATGTAGCGGTTGACCCGGGTTCTGGGGCTGCTCTGGATCAGGTTAGCCTGGTTAGCGTTGGAACGATTCCTCAGCTTCTGTGGAGCCGTCCGCATGGCCCTCCGCTGGTGGGATGAAAGAGCAATTTTCACTGAAAACGTAGAACTTGAAAAACAGTAGTGTGATAAATAGGCTGCCATGCAGCGCACTGTGTTCTCTGCACTACTGGAGTATTATCATATTAGGAACAAGGGTGAATAAGCGTCAACAATAAGCACAAACAGCTGATTATACTTTCAAAGTAGGACATCGCCCTCACACTTAACTTCATTACTGAATGCACCCCGCTGTGTCTAAGTGTCTTCAGCAGCCGAAGTGAGCAGTTTTGCAAAACAGTGGGCATTGGAGCAAAGCCAGAGAGTTAACAGGCAGTATAGATGTTTGTGTGTATACAATGTGTGTGTGTGTGTGTGTGTGTGTGTGTGCGCAGGAGGGTGTGGGTACATGTAAGTGAGCATGCTGGATGAATTGTGTAGCTCAGTGGCACAGTAGGGAGGCAAAGGCTGAGCAAGGATCACCAGACTGTTCATGAGTTCATGACATGACATGAACATGTACAGCTCACTGACTTCCTTGATTTCTTCCTTTTCTTTCCTTTCTTCCTTCCTCCTTTCCCTCGCCATATGTCTTGCTTTTTTTCCCCCTGCTTCCATATGTTCATTCTTTCCTCTGTCCATGCTTCCTTCCTTCCTTCCTTCAGTCCATACTTCTTTATATTCTTATTCCTTCTTTCCTTCCCCCTTCAGTATAGTCTTCCTTACCTCCTTCTCTGGTTCTGTATATTCTTCTTTTCCTCCTTCCTTTTTTTCCTTCCTTAACTCCATATATATTATTTATTACTTCCTCCCCTCCTTCTGTAAATTCTTCTTTACTACCTTCACTGTTTCTATATATTCTTCTTTATATCCTACCTTTGTTCCCTGCTTCCATATATTCCTCCTTAATGCCTTCTTTCCATTCTTGCTTCAGTCTATTCTTCTTTGCTGCCTTCTTCACTTCCCTGCTCCATCTTTTCTTCCTCACTTCTTTCCCTCTTTCGGTTTCCTCTTCCCTCCTTCCATCCAGACTTTCTTCCTTCTCTTTCTCCTCATTTCCATCCTTTATTTCGCTGTGCCTCCCTCACATTCTGGTTTTGTGTTATTCATAAGGCAGTAACACAGTGGCCTGCAGATAATGACTTCTCCCTACGTTCTATATTGTGGTCAACGTAGCACAGGACACATCACGCAGACGATATGTCTGCTGCACCAAAAATCCTATTCATTCATCCTCTGTCCCTCATATTGCTCCCCAGTCGTGCCTTGAATGCATATGTCATTTCACACAGCTGAAGAGTTTGTGGTCTGAATGTGAAATTACCATTCAGTGGAAGGTGTATGCATGACTTAACCTGTCACCCCTTTTTCCTTTTTCCATTTGTCTGTTTTATACTAATCTGCCTTCTGTCTATGCTGTGAGGATGTTGTCATTACTGGTAATGCAGGTATAAGTGGAGACACAAACATGTAGTGTGAGGGAAAGATCTACTGGATGCAGCAACTGAGGGCAACATAATAAAGCTGGAAGATGATGCTAAATTAAGTTTTCAAAATTTCAACCAATCAGCTCTTGACATACATGTAACACACTCTTGATCTATTCAAAACTGGGTGTGCCTCACACACACTCACACACACACACACACACACACACACACACACACGCAGCGCAGACGTACACACAACTGCAAATCTGGATTAAAACAGCTGGTGCAAGAACTGTACAGATGCCAGGCCACAGGATTTCTTTCCAGGCACACAAGGTCAAATAAGCTCTTTGACATTTAGCCAGATTGCCGGAGTCGCTGACAGTATATGCGAAGGGAATGGTATGTTGGTCTCTGGCAGGAGAAACATGCTGAGGTCATTATAGCTGATAGGATCGTGCACTCTGAACACATCTCACCATCACTCCCTACCTTCTTATGATGTAGTGTACATCCTGTGAAAGCCATATATTCATTTACTGACAGTTGCAAAACAAGTTTTTGAATTACTGGGAATCCTGAATTGTGTTCTGCTAAACTAATACAGCTAATTCATAACACATAGATAAACAATATCTTATGTAACACATAACATGCAAAAACACACTTAAGATGGCTGCACTGTTTCTGCTAGGAAGAGACATAACAGCTATGGACAGAGGAGCTTTTCTTGCACAGGCTAATATCTACTGTATGTCCATGAGTTCACATTAAGAAAGCCACTGAACCAGACCAGGACAACACATTATTACTCCTCGAATGTTTGCCAAAGATGCCTTGGATGTTCTCGGTTGGAACAATGTTCTGTGGAGCTTAAGCTCATGTCTTAAGCTCATAAAAATTTGCATTGTGGAACGGTCGAGTCAGAGTCCTGATGTTAAGCTCACTGAAATGTTGTGGCATGACCTGAAGTCAAGGCACCTAAGAATAAATAAAATAATAACTGCCGTACATTTCTATAGAAAGCATTTACCTGAAAGATATTGTTGTAATTTCACCACTAATGTCCATCTTACTTCTACTGTAATGCTTATACAATACCCTGAATAAGCACAATAAATATTTTGTTGTGGTTTAAATAAAGGGATCAGGCCACATTTAGGAGCATACAGAAATCCAGGTAATTCAAACAAACCTTTACTATGTATTGTCCACTATTGTAGGGAACTCTAGACATTCAGACTGTATATTTTCTTTAGTCACTACACAGCACGAACAAACACAGAAACGTCAACACAGACACTTAGAGTTTATACCTTATCCCCGTCCTCGCAGTTCATGACATTGGAGAAGGGAATCTCAGCCTTGAACATCTTCCTGCAGTGCATAAGTTGCACTAGTAAGTAGCACACAGTTTTGAACTTCATCTTTTTGGCGGGCTTTATATCCGAAAGAATCAATCCTGGGAATATCTGTCACCAGATAAGAAATGGGAACAAGGATTAAGTCATGATATCCCACACAGTAATATATATATTATGTAAGGGTCTATTACTCATGCACAGGCACTGGACAGTATGCATGTGCACTCATGCTCATGCACACACACGCATGCAATCATTATTATCAGGTTCAGGAATTTAAATAGAAAGTGTTACTGTTCTGCTGTCCTTGTTTCTCTTTCATAAAACTCTTTTGGAAAACGTGATGAAGATCTAGCATACGATAAAGGGTTTCAGGAAATGTATGTGTGTCATTTGTAGTAAGGAACGTGTGTTTTGTTTGATACACAAAGTTGAGAGTGTGTCCCTAAGCAGCAGCAATTAAAGACACTATAGAAGAGAGAGTAGCAGCCTATCCAACACAGCTTAGTCAGGGCACATCTCTCTCTGAGCCATGCCTTTGATGAAGTCTAACCAGCAGCTCTATTAAGAGGATTAGCAAAGTCTCCCGCATATCAAAGAAAAATACACGCAACTGGGATGTTACAGGTTCACATAAGGACCACATGTAACCTATGTGCAACCCTTATCTTGCATAACATGAAACCTGCTGCAAGAAATAATGATGAGAGGAGAGGTAGTAGAGAGGGAGAGGAGAGGAGAGGAGAGGAGAGGAGAGGAGAAGGAGAGGAGAGGAGAGGAGAGGAGAGGAGAGGAGAAGGAGAAGGAGAAGGAGGAGGAAGAGGAGGCCTGATAGATAGAGAGACAAGACTGAAATTCCCTCTCCAGCTGCTTGTTGCACATCTGTTGTGCGTGTTTATGTGTATGCACTGACACACACACACACACATATCTCTGTAAGTTTGTCGAACAGTGCAGATTTGAGATGATAGATGCCACAGGCTGTTTTTTTTTTTCCTCTCTCTTTATAGCCCAGTCCAATCCATTACAGGCTGGAAGTGAGATTAGCTCAACAACAAATGTGTGAGAGCTCCATCATACGATGCTGGATCCTGTAGTCACACTATATTTCTATTTGAAGGATGGTTTTATTGTAGATATTGGTACAGAGGTAAAGACAGGTCAAGATAAGCCTGCTTTGTCAACCTAGCCTACTCTGATTTACCACATGGGTCCATTAATATGGATTAGCATACGACCTGCAGAAGCTTTGCTAATGTGTACAGTACACTGTCTGGGGTATTAAAGGGTTCGGCTTAGTGCAAGGACTAATAGGAAGTCTCATCTTAACATACATCTGACTCACAGCTATTGGTGTCATCTTAATCATTTTCCTCATAGAAATACATGCAGTATCTGGAATATATGTTCCTCAGTACAGAATTACAATACGATACCTTCCGTCGGTGAGATGGCACTATAAAGAAGGTTTCAATTTCATGTTTTTGGAGGAAGGCGTTCCTTTCATGACCGTTTCCAGGCTCCACCTCATAGTCTCCATTTAGGCACTCCAGTGTAGATCTGGTGATGTGGACTTTCCTGTGGCACAGACAGGGCAGGCATAACACACAACACAGCTAGTCTCATAGCCAGTACAGCTGCAGGTACATTTGGCACAAACAGTTCTGGGCAGCTCATTGACAGAAGATTCAAGTGTTACAGGAGACAAAATAAGGGCTGAAATCCTGCTCATGCGGGTATTTTTACAAATATGAGAATATGTAAAGATTAAGTATTCTTTTAGTAATTCCATTTAAACTGACATGGAAATGGTCATCTGGCTTATTGTCAGTTCTGACAAATTTTATTGGACTGTATGGTTGAGGCGAGTGCACTTGTTTCCACTGCAGTTTGCCTTGTTTAATGACAGTTACCAGTATTTAAACCACTTGCATCAAGAAAGGCTATTGAGTCCAAAAAAAGCCTCACTTTACTGTAAAATAAGATTTGAAGAGACAATATTATATCACATAATTTCATTGTTCCATTGACTCTGTGTGATTTTAAATTGGTGATCATTTTTTTACTAGCAAGACTACCAATCACTTTTTCTGGAAGCTAGTGGGCATCCAAATAAAAAAATAATAAATAATGAAAATAAATAAATAAATAAATAAAGAATAAAAGTAGATATGGTATATTTGCAGGGCACCAGAGTCAAAGAAAACTGTTGTCCATAGCTGATGAGGCTCATGTTCATATAAAATGTTTAGTACTGACCCAGGTAGTCCTCCAGCCTCCATCACATTGGCCAAGGTCACATCATTGGACCAAACATCATATTGCCATTTCCTGAGGCCCAGCACTCCACAGAGCACCCGACCTGTATGCAAGCCCACGCGCATGTTTAGGTTGACTTCTGTGGCCTCTGCTACTGACCTGCAGGGGCAGACATGGGTGTTGGAGTGAGGTCATATCTATATCGATATCTATATCAGATTTACTTTAATGGTTTGCATTTACATACACCAGAGCACCAAGCAAAATAAAGCGCAATAGTCAATAAATAAATAATAACTGGAATAAATATGGTTGATAAAAAGTTAATGTACAATAAAATATCTATATATCTATATCTATAGCAAGCACAAATATGAACAAAAAACACAATATGACATTAACAAAGACTAATAAAGACATATACTACTAATAAATTTGAAAAAATACACCCACAGATAAACATAACATCAGAAACTCCTATTATCATTGTATAATCTTCATGTACTGATTCAGAATCATGTAAAATCTGTGCCTACGAACACTCTTTGTAAATAGATGTGGCAATCTGTCAGGAAGTGGACAGGGAACACACGCTGTTCAAAAATACTCTAACATACCAAAATAGACTAAAGAACAAAACAGACTGCCAAGCCGATCATTTTTATTTAATCAGTGTTGAGGAAAAAAATCAAATCTTAATTAACAGGCTTCCAGTCGAGTCGTGAAAGTATCTGATTCAGTCATCTGCTGCATCTCTCACTGTCTTTTCATCCTTTTTCCAAACTATGCAGGGTATGCAAGGGAAATAAGCACCTTTTTTATCCATTAAAGTGTTTTTCTCTCAGCCAACTGTAGCTCTGCTCCCTCAAATGTTCAGTGTTAGAATTCACTCACAGCACACATGGCTAGTCAGGCTGCAGTTTGCCCTACTTGAAGGAAATCTCTCATCATGGACTCAGTTAAACACTGGGAATTGAATAAAATAAAAGATTACAGTCTCTTCCAGCCTCTACAGTGTCGGTTTGGAAGCACATTCTATTAGACACATAGTGATGATTTAATTCGTTTACATGTAGAAAAATGAATGTATTTTCAGTACATCAACAAATGTGTCCACTCACGTTATGGTGTCAATCATGTCCAGACCCATCTCTACACAGCAGTGGGCATGGTCAGTCTTGGGTTGGGTCAGTCCAGAAACACAGTAGTAGCAATCCCCCAGGATCTTAATCCTGCGACAGTGGTTCTCCTGTCAATCAAAAAGATAGGAGAGGAGAGAGAAAAAAGTGATTCCATGTCTTCCTACATGAATGATGAGCCAATATGAGCCAGTCAGTAATAATATCCATCTTTATCTCCTAATTTCATCAAACACAAACTGGTGATATAGTGGTGATGCCCTCTGAAAGTATGAAAAATGAAAGCTTAGTTATCATGGCGAGCTAAGTAATTGTTCAAAACATCACAACAGGGTATAAAAATGCAGCATTCCTCCATTTTAATCAAAAAGTCGCAAAAGAGGTGCCTGAGACCGGTGGTGCTGGAGTCAGAAATTCTTACATTTAATTATAGTTTATCCATTACACTGATCCATATCCATCAGTGTAATTTGTAAGTCTAGCTTCAAGCTATCCATTGCTGCACTACCCAAGGTCGATTGAGTTCATGGTGAAGGAGAGATGGCTTTTTAAACTTAGAAAGTTTTTCCTTAAATTGTAAAACTTTCATCGTAACACTGTAGTGTGCAGGACATATATTTTGACTTTCAATAATAGGATTCCTATCAGGACAGTCAATATAATACCTTGGAATACAGTGGGTTTCTAATCCATCTAGGCTCTTTGAGACATCAAAAATGACAAAGGCACAGAGGCAGATCCATTTTCGTAGTAGTGCACGTGTCATATAAAGCTAAAACCCTCTACCATAAAAACCATAATTCAACTCAATGCCTCTGGTTAAGCCAGATGAACACAACTGTCCCTGTTTATATGTGTAACAGCAATGTCAAATAAGATCTGGTCCACACTTGTATTTTCACAACAACATTTTCCAGTCTTTATGTTAAGATAAGCTCAGCGGGTTCTGGCTGTAGCTTCATATTTGGTGTACAGACATCATCTAACTCTCTGCAAGAAAGTGGAAACATCGAACTGTTGCTTTAAATCTCTGTTTCCCCTTCTCAGAGTGAGGGTATCACAACCGCGCAAATGTTGTCAGAAATGGCAAAGTACTCATAGATGGATGTCCCTGGATCAAATTTGTGTTTTATACGAGTCTGGTTTTCTTGACAGCATAAACATTAGAAAATGCCAATGACATCACCTGCTGTGTGGCCATATACACTGTTGCCCATAAAGTTGGAATCATTTTGTTTTCAGACACAATCCTCTGTTTCTTCCTATTTAAATGTGTCAGTAATAACTTTTGACCAGGTGCAATGATTACATTATGTGTCCCAATTACCCAGGTGAAATGAAATAAATCACATTGTCACAATCATTTCATGGAGAGAGGTAAAAAATATTTTATTCCAACTTCATGAGCAACAGTATAGTTCAAAGCAGACAGATGGAGGCAATAGAAAGTTGGCTTTTTATCACTGCTGCCACATGGACGTACCCAACCATATCTATAAAGGTTTCCGGCCGTGCATCAGTGAAGGATAAACTAAGAGTGACTCCATGTAGAGGAGATGCCTACGTGGCCAAATAAATCACTAAAGGTACAAATCAGCTGGATCTGCACGCGGACTGATATTTGCATTGCATGTTCCTTATCCCATGCAAACTCTTGAGTTTCTGAACTTACACCAACATTGAAATGGTTCCCACAATACAGTGCTAAATCAGCGGATCAATCTCACTTTGGGGAATAAGGTGAGTCACTCTCTCACTTTTTAGGGACAATAAGCAGTGGCATGAAAAGGCGGCTTACAAATAGGCTATAACCCATTATTAGAGGATATGAGCAACAGACATTCATTTTACCAGGGAGACCGGGTTACCGTGGACGCCTTCTCATAACCCTTTATTGTTTCCATGGAGGTAATGGGATCGCTGCCCATGCGTGTGAAGAGCACAAAAGACTCATAATTATGCACATCGGTGGGCACAAGACAAGACGGATGCTCTATTTTTAACAAGCGAGCCATGTGAGTTTCAGAAAACAGTGAAAGCTTCGGGCTTGTCAGCTGGTGGCAAACTATCCGCTACAACTATCGTGTAGCTTTACATGCTGTGGTCATGCTTTCTGAGTGCTCAGTGACATGGAGACACGTGTGCTGTTCATGTAAAATGTATTCTTAGGCACAAAGGTGCAAAGGGAAGAGCACTACCAGTACTAGCAGTTTGGAAAAGACTGATGTTTTCTGTTAAAATATTGTCTTGAATATTGAATTCAAAATTGAAATAGTAACTATTGATCTCAGATGAGATACAATAATTATGTGTAATATCATGATTACCTATTTCATATCAACTTATGCTGTTTTACACAACTTTTAATATATTTATAATGCAAAAATATTCATACTTAGAGAATACATGTCTATATCTCACATACATTAAGGCTACTTACTTTGCTTTGCAATATGAGGAAACTGCACTATTGGACCTGGCACATATGTCTTATGTATCTTGTGCTGCTAATTTCCCTTTTGGGGATCAAAAAGTGTATTTAAATTCTTTGTGATGACACGTAACTGCTGTCCTCTACAAGTCTCATTTTCACTTGATAATAAAAAACTTTTCTTTATTGTAACATAAGGGTGTCTTTGGGGTAACTCGGGTCATAGTGGCGCAGTAACAGATGGTGCTACCAACATTGGCTGAAGCTACAGGAAGCAGGGAAAGCCCTGGTACTTACAGAGTCTCCTACTCTGTACTTTTCCTGTGCTAATCTGCACTGTGAGGGCTTAGGAGCTGATTCAGACCCAAGCAGGATTACCACTGTCATGTGACTGATGCATTGTGGGCAATCTGGGTGGTCATCAGTGAAGAGGAAAGATGGGTACTGTCTGTTAGGGACTTGAACCAGACTATGAAGCAGACCTATTTCAATTTCCATCAGAAATGAAGAGCATTGTTTTGGATAATTTATGTCATGTATTCAGTGAGATCAGCGTGTGTGTGTGTGTGTGTGTGTGTGTGTGTGTGTGTGTATGTATTGAGAGCAGAACCATCCAAAGTGTACTGTAGTTGTATTACCAGGCACCTTACATACAGTAATGTGCTGCATATGCTCGCAGGGATGCAAATTAGCAGACACTTGAGTGCACACAGACAAACAGAGGAAGACAAAAAGGGCGAGACAGAGACAAATACAGGGAAGGGGGAACATTTGGTAAATGATTATGAAGGAAAAAATGAGCCAGCTGAGTGTAGCAGCAGTTCATTTCCTACAAGTCTCCAAAGGAGAGAGCAGCAGTGTTTGATGCACAGACAAAGATCAGCGCTGTGTACACATTATTGATGGGGCTAAAGATTAGGGCCCCCACTCCTGTAACTTTGGGAAGCTGAAAGGACACAAGACAGAGTGTGTGTTTGCCACTGTCTCTGAACCTGCGCTCTGTTGGCTTGAACACTGTAGAGCAGCAGAAACCAGCTGAGAATGACTTTTTCTTAATTCTAATTAAACACTGTTTTATGCATTTTGTATCAGGCTATTACATATATTCGACAAAAACTAACATTTTTCCAATCTGCCTTGGCCTGTTGAAGGATTTCACGTCAACATTTCATCAATGTAGGCAGACAGTGATTCATTGCAATGGGCCTCTGTTGGGCAAAATCTTTAAGAGTGCCACAATAGTTCCCTCAACACCCCCCTCCACTGCACTGACTTCTCTCTCTCTCTGCCTGCATGTAAGCGAGCACGCGGTGACTAGGCATTTCCCTTTTTGTCAGCAACTCTCTTATTGAATTAATGTACAATCATTTATGTGCAGCAACAAATAAATAACATATCAACACTTCCTCCACCCACCTCAACCTGGTGGGCAGGAGTGAGCGGGTGTTCGAAATCTGTGAAGTAAATCTATTAATGTAGATATATTTAACAGCTATGACAAATAACAAATGCTCAGCGGCATGTTTTATTTTCATGGATGCGACTGGTTTTCTGAACATTTGATCGGAACAGGAAATGGTGTAAAAAAAAAAAATGGTTTAAATAAATTTGGGCAGCTTTTAACACACTTTTGGACACACAAGTAGCCTGCAGTATATGAGTGTGAGAAATAGCGCAAACACACACCCACTGATATTTTTCTCTGTCTTCTAACGTAATTAGTAGTGAGTGATTGTGATACAGCAGATATGACAATGTAACACAATGAAGTGAAAGAATAAAGTTCTGAATTTGTGAGGCTCACTGTCATAATATTAATAAACACCTTTAGAGAACACTTCCTGTGAGCACTGTAAATAAATGTAGACAGATGCAGCCTTTCCATGAAATCAGTATCTAACTGAGCAAACTCTTATGAACTGTATTGGAGCCCCCCCCCCCCCACACTAAAATATTGGTGTGTGCCTTCAGACTATAAACAGAAAAGACAAATGTTATGAACTGGGTTTGTGTAGTTTAAAAGACCAGTTCAGACAGGGTCTAACAAAAGATGCTAGAGATGCATTATGGGAAGGGTAGCATCCAGTCAGGATATCTTAAACTCCATGTAAGACCCCCAGCATTGTGGAAGGACACATTACTTTATGGTATATTCACTGCAATAGCAACTATCACCATGGTTTTTTTTTTTTTTTTTGTTTTTTTTTTTTGTTTTGTTTTAATTTAGATTTTTTTTCAAGCTGGGTTGTTTGGTTTGGGCTTTGCTCCAGTCCACAGTTTTAGCACACAGGCAATCTGAGGGAAGCTGAAGGACTTGACAGTGATCCCTGCACCTGTTCATGAGACAAACCCAAACAGGGTTATTTGAGTTGTGCTTAAATCCAGACTTTAGTTTCTGGCAGGCAGCTGTCACAGTGTGGGCACTGAACAGTCTTTTTGCTTAGTCTAAAAATAATATAGTTTTTGTTGCTAGCATCTTAACCAGTGGTACTACTTTTGTGCTCTGTTTTTCTTGGCATAAGATTTTGTATTATGTAAACCCGCAGATGTACAAATGATCTATAAGGCCGCTTGAACAGGTTTTTCAAAGTTAACTTCTTTTTTTTCACTTTCCTTGGGAACATAAATGTTTGTAGTTGTACTGTTTTGGGAACCTTTGCAAGAACTAGTTTCCTCAACAAACAGACATCTAAAAAAAATTGCATCTCAGTTTATGACTAGATGAGTATTTGATTTGTCAGTTCTTCCACTTAGATTAGATTAGAAAGTGTTCATTGTCCTCGAGGGGCAATTTGGTTTGCTACAGCAGTAAACACAATCAATACACATCATAAAATGAAATAATACAGTAAATAGAGACATAAATCGATACAACATGCAGTAGCTGGATGTAAATACAACTTGTTTAAAACATTAACAGCTAATGGGACAAATGACCTCAAATATCTGTTTGATTTGATCCTCTTATGGAAAGTTTACCTCCTCCCTGATGACAGGAGTCAAAACTCTGCATAGATGATGAGGGTCTGCCAAAATGACCTTTGCCCTCCGAGTGGCTCTAACTTGATATACAGGGCCAAGATCATTCAAGTTAGTGCCAATGATCCTTTTGATTTTTTGTTTTACCATGCTGAGGTTAATGAACCAACAGAAAGTCATTGCAGAAGTTAAACTTGACTCTAAAAAACTTCAAGAGTGATCTGTCAACACTGAAACCCCTCAACTTTCTCAAGAACAGTTTGCTATTAGCCCTTCTGGTTTTGAAGTTGGTGTTGGCTCAGCCGTTATTTTATCGGGGCGCCTCGGTGGCTCACCTGGTAGAGCGCGCACCACATGGGCTTAGCCCCAACCGCAGTGGCCACGGGTTTGAATCCAACTCGTGGCCCTTTGCTGCATGACATCCCCTCTCTCTCTCGTTGACTTTCCTGTCTGTCTCTAACTTCACTATCCAAACAAAGGCAAGAATGCCAACTAAAAACTTAAAAAAAAGTTATTTTATCATCCGGAATGGTCCCCAAGTTCATATACTGGCAATTAACGGCATGCTTACAGTATAATAAAATAATAATTCTGACAACTGAATGTCAGATAATGCTGCTTGGGTGAACTGTTATTCTCTTAAAAAATAGTGGAAAAATGACTCAAGGATAAATATGGCAATGAATTATCAAAACTTCAGCGTGCATTCATGCGCTGCACATGCGCTGCAGGTTGTGCTTTCGCAGTCATATACGAGTGAATGAAAAGGAAACTCTGACTTGTCGAGGAAGTCAGAGACAGTAGATAGATACATCATTGAGCCATCCTAAAAATGGAAACATGAGAGAGGAAGAGAGTGCAGAGAACCACGGGGCATAAAAGACACAGTTGAGGGAAGTAGGCTGCTGCATGTCAATCAAAAAGCTGAGAGACAAGGAGCGGAGGAGTCTGAAAGCTGTGATGCAGGGAGGTGTTGCGAGAGGAGAGAAGAGAGAGACAAGAATGAAAAGCTTTGTGAATCTCTGCCATGGAAACAGCAATGACACACACTCACACACACATGCGCGCGCATACATACATGCATACAGACACTAAAGTACATCCAGTCCAGAGCTATTAATGTTATATAGCATCACAACAACCATCAGAGACCCTCTCATAACAGGATCTGTTGTTTCCGGATGCGGACAGACTGTTGGAAACTCAGCCAGGGAGAGGAAGTGTTTACAGAGTGAGGGGGCCAGTTGGTGTGTCAGTTTACATTCTGGTTATCATCCTCTTTAAAATGCATCTCCCTCCTCTATTGCTTTCCCTCAAAAAAACTCGGTCACTTCAGCCATGAATAGAATAACCACTGAGCCTGCTCTGTATGTCAGCCCAGTTTTATATTTTCAGTGTTTCAGCTGAGACCAAGCTCGGGTTGTGATAAGGTTTCCGAGCTTTCCTGAAATGTTTGCGACCCTTGTCCTCAGTCTCAGCGGTGGTCGGCAGATTCTCAGCCCGATGGTGAAGAGTTATAATTACTCCCAGTTTGTGTTCTTGTGGGTGGTGGGGATCAAACAGCAAATACTGATCAGCGTGAGTGGGTTTCCTGTAAACTCCAATTTCCAAGCTACCCCCCTCCCAGCTTAATACTCCACAGTCCACAGAAGGCAAGACTACTGATTTCTGTGATTTCTAATGTAAATTTGTCGCTGCCGTCCACTGAGTTGCTGACTGAAACCAACAGCTAGACACAATGAAACAGTTCAGAAGTTCTCCTTTCCACTGCCTCCCAGTGGTGCCAGCAGCCGTAACTCTGTACACACTGTGCGTGCATTTTTAAAAAAAAATGATTTTATTTGTTTGTTTGTTTTTAACATCTGAAAATAATATGGTGGCAACAGGAGATCCTGTCTTATTTCTTGGCAGCATCCACTCACTAATGTTACGAGTCTAGATTCAAGAGAAGAGCGGGAGATAAAGGAAGAGTTTGGTGCTTTGATGCCCAGTGTTGACACTGCAGATGTGGAGCATGGTCTTTGAAATGCATGTGGTAAGCTAATCAGAGTTAGGGTTAGGTGTATTTTAGGCGCTAAAAAAACACAAATCAATATCTCTCTCTCTCTCTCTCTCTCTTTCTCTCTCCATCCCGATAGCTCGCTCGTTTGATGAGTAGACATATGTGCGTGTGTGGGAAGCTTAAATGTAGCAGACAGGCGGTTCTTGTGCGTACTATGAAATATAGTCCTGCCAGCACCACTGCTGCCTCCATATTGATATTTGCAACAATGGCAGCCAGTAGCAAATTGGCAAATTCTTGGCTTAGCCATGTTTTGGGTTGATCAGGGAACATCCCTGACACTGTACCCCAGGAAAAGAGTAGTTCTGCAACCGAACCCAGCCACGACCTGCATCTTTAAGACCCGGGCTGGCTGAACGTGAAGAAGAACCCACAGAGAAGTGTTTTAGCTCATTGTTTTGGTTTGCTTTTGGTTTTAGAGCTCACAAATTTTGTGTTTTAGATCAGCCTCAGAGCTTTCATCTAGTAGGCATAAAAAAAAAGAAAAAAGCTTCGCTTGGTGGAGACAAAACCAGCGCTAAGAGCAGAGTGAATATTGAACTTACATTACACAGTGGGCCAAAAACACACCTCCACATAAATGTTAGATGGGTGCTAACACATAGATGATGACAAAAGTTCTATATATATAAATTTGTAATAGTTAACATTAGTTTGAAATTCTCATTAGCACTTGTCTCTGACACAGGATGTGTGGACAGAAATACCATATTCCTTTGTGACCATTAAAGATGACTGATATGGATATCAGGTTGAACAGTGGCCCACTGTTTGTAAATGCTCAAACACAAAAACATCAGTGACTGTCTAAGATTACATTAGGTGATTATGTATGAAATTCAGAAACTGGTGTGACTCTGTTAGCTACTTGAGGATAAAAGGAGAGGAGAGGAGAGGAGATATGAGAGGAGAGGAGAGGAGAGGAGAGGAAAGGAGAGGAGAGGAAACTTGATCTACTACATCAGCAGCACTTTAGGAGAACACTGCGTTCCTGGCCCACTTCCCATGCAGCTTGACAAGTCCAAAGAGTGGACAGGTGGTGTGGGGATGGTGCTGGAATGGTATTATGAGATGATAACCAGTGGCCATGTGGCATCGCCCGCTCCTCGGATGGAACGAGAAGAGTCTGCGTGCCCACAGTGACCACAACTATGAGTCACTGGCACTGCCACTTCCTGCCAAAGTGGATCAGAATGAGTGGGGCTTTGGGTCAGGGCAAGGCTAGAACATTTGATGACAAGTTTCATGGCTGGGGACAGCCTTTCAGTGTAATATGAGGCTCCCAGCCAGCAGCAAAGCGGAGATCAGACCAATCTATTCAGTTGTAACTAAAAGAATGAGACAGCTCAAATCACAACAGCAAGAAAACTGACGTAGCTCAAGACAGCGTCTCTTCTAGCCAAACGACTTTGGGAGATGAAAGTGAAACTGTATCATCCGAAGCTAAATTAAATGAAGCAACTTTGAAATTAAAGGGAAAAAACCTTGAATTAAAGTGCATTGACTTGTTGCAATGAATAGACTTATAAGTGAGTGTGTCTGTGTGTGTGTGTGTGTGTGTGTGTATTGTAAGGCATGGAATCATCGTAAAATGCAACTTTCCGTAAGATAAAGACGGACTGTGGCTGACATACTAAACTGCAACAGCCAGGTAAAGCAACTGATCCACCTTTAATTGGAAAGGCAATGACAATTATTTGACAATAACAAGTCAAATAAGAAGCACTCTCTTTTTTAGCCAGTTCTAATTTTGTGCAGTGTAAACAAACAAGTTAAAAATAGAACCTCTTAACACAGCCAAGTAAAACCTTCTATGAAAGCAAAAAAGGGTTAGTTGTAATCCTATGGATTAATGGATTTGACAAGGGCATGTGCCTAGTGTAAGTAATAGAGGCCAGATTACATGTAGATAAGGCTGTGGCAGGGTGATCTGCAGGGGCTCAGGACCTTCTCACCAAACAAATATACTGCATGCGTCAGCCAAACTCACACTGCAGGAGAAGGAAGAATACTTTTTTTTTTTTTTTGTAAACATTGTGTTTATTCTGATCCATAAGACTTATAGTAAAAGCACCTGAAGAAGATTTTTTGTAACACCAGTACTGACAACGTCATATTTCAAAGCGACTAGTTTAACTGCAGCGGTCAAACTCGCAGCAAAAGTTGAGCGGATTTCCGGCATGGAAAATCAAGAAAGAGTGAAATATTGACAGATGGGGAAGCTGAAATCTTTTCCACATGCCAACCAAGTGTGATTGGGACAAGTGCAACTCAGTGGTCGCTTTCATTCAGTTCATTCACACAGCCAGAGTGGTGGCGAGGTTTAGCCCTGGGTAAATCTGGCCTAGATTAAAAAGGTCTGTCAACTCTTCCTCAAATGAAGCGGCGGATAATCATATTAAGCATCATATGGGCTTCCAGTATTCACTGTGACATCATGCTAAGCTGGTACAACAGTGGCATGTGCCAGCAGCCTGTGGCCAAAGCAGGACACACACACACACACACACACACACACACACACGCACACACACACACACACACACACACACACACACGCACACACACACACACACACACACACACACACACGCACACACACACACACACACACACACACACACACGCACACACACACACACACACACACACACACACACAGCTTTGCGGTGTCAAGGTTTGTGTACACACAGGAAAATGAGCAGCTTTTTATGCCAACAATGACTGTAATTGAGGGATATTTGTTCAAGAAAGGGAAGCAGACTCACCGTGGCAAGCTCATCAAACTTTCCAAAAAGCTCATTTAGTAGTTTAACCAGCTCCTGGGCTGTACACTGGGAGGCCAGGCTGGTGAAACCAACTATATCTGCAAACAGGATGCTGTAACAGAGAGAGAAAAGACGCCATTGAGTCAATGCAGGTTATTTATAGCAGCATGTTATACTGTATCAACAAAACAAGATTATTGGGTGCCTGATCAGATTAGCTTTCAGGAATTTGTTTAAAATGGTATTTAGGAAGCACCGAGCCAAAGTCAATTTATACATTCTCGTTGGATAATGTGTTTGCGGCGAGCTAATCAAACGTTCAAATTAATGACCTGCAGCAGGAAAAAAATAAAATAAAACAGAGAGAGGGAAAGAGAGAGAGAGGGAAAGAGAGAGAGAGAGAGAGTCTGTTCCGTTCTCTAACTGACTGGCAGCACAGTCAAGCAGAGCGACTCAAAATAGAAGCACAGAGCATTCTCACGGGGATCAAGGTGGAGACATGTCCTGTTAGGGAGCTGGAGAAGAGCCATTCTAGGATATAATGCAACCATCAAGCTGCTGTCACTATCTCCAAGTGAACTTGTATTCCCTCCAGAAAGTTGGTAGGCTATATACGACTGGTAGTGCTTGAGGTATTAAAGTTGAATTTATAAGTAATTCATCGTTTGTATCATTGCTGTTTGTTTTGACATTTGCACTCATGCGTTCAAAATTTGAATTAGCAAGGAGAAGAAATTGAACTTTTATTCATTTTTCTACCTAGAATCTTTGGTCCTGACAGATTGTAATTTGGTATCTGTTCCAGCAGCGACACGGGCAGTTAACCTGCTGTGAGTTTGAGGCTGAATGAGAGTGTAACATATGGAGAAGTGAGGTTACAGGACTACCCGTTACCCATAGCTGTAGTTTTCGCAGTCTTATTATTATTGGCCGCCACTACCACAGGACCATGAAATAAACCATGAAAGAGAGACAGCTAACACTAACAAGAACAGCACAAGGCGTCAGATGTCTTTAATCAAAAAATTTAAAATGGGGAAACACTGTCTCGTATCAACATTCGTAGACTACAGGGATATGGCGCGCTCCAGTCGCTAGTACAACACAGAAATTTCAACGCTGGCCTTCAAATGTCAGTTCACCATTGCCCCAGAGGTCTGACTCCGAGACACTGTTTCCACAAATATGTCCACAAAAATGTAAAATTCTGCGCAGCTGTCGTTTCATTTTACACAAAGAGTGTGAACATTTCAAACATTGGCTCAACTTCAATCTTTGCATTAAAGAGTTGGCAAACATTATTTCCACTTTTTATATACCTGAAGCATGTGATTTGTGCTTACTCATCATGTTTCACTATAGCTTGACAATGCACCCCGGGAGGAAAGGTTACTGGTGTTGAAAACTCTTAATATGGTCCTCGTTCCCCTGGGAGACCGACTCATTATCAATCTGCATCAGAGCAGAACAGGAACTTTTCCTGTGAAGGATTTGCCCTGAGTGCTGTGTGCCAACAGAGGGTGTGAAGGGGATTACTCATCAAACTCTGACTGTCCTGAACAACTTGAATGTCTGCGGCTCTCGCACTGACGGCAGACTGCCGTCTTCATGTGGGCTGGAGTTTTCACAATGTGACAGAGTGCTGGATCTCTAAGGGGGAGCTGCTAAATGTCATTTTGTTGTCTCACAGATGTCACCGTAATGAGCGGCGATGGATTCAAATTGTGTGAATGTTTTAATTGGCAACCATCTGTGGGTGACAAATATTTGGAACGTTAAATACTGTGTTAGCGTAAACACTTAAAGTTGAATTCGCTAAAACTCTGAAAAAGGCTGCACTTGATGCAATAATATATTTCAGATCCGTGGGCAAAAATTAAACACGTAATCACAGCATGGATACATTTGAAGCATCTTTCATTTGTGCAGTGAATTACCCAACAATAGAGCAAAGAGCTGGATAAACAACCAATTGATTTTGACTGATCAGCCTACACAACACATGCCCAGTTATTTATCCCTCAAACTTACAAAACAAATTCAGTTTCATGACTTGCTCTGGACTCGAAACAGTTTCTGTTTTTTCTTGTAAATTGTTTTGAATTAACCACCTTTCATCAAGCTTAAACTGGACTGAAATGTAAAATGAATCATCACATCACTGTCCCACTGATTTGAACTACCACTACTTTTATTTTTGTCAGAGTCCCAGTCTTTAATTCATTCAGCTTCTCACGAGAAATCAGTTTTCTTTATTGCGAATACGAATGTCATACTTAACAGAGCAGAGCAACTGAGTGAAGAGAGGAAGGCTGCAAGCTACGCTATGAAATCATGTTGTTAGATTTGAAGCTGATCACTCATTGACTCGTATCTTTATATAGACAGGTGGCTATTAACCCTAGCGGACTAATTTTCCTTACGACTAACAATGCAGATAATCAGATTCTGATTTTTTTTTTTTTTTTAATTCGAGATACAACAACGCATATAGAAATATATGATTATAAGTGTTTCCCCCTTTTTTTTTTTTTTTTATAGCAGGAACATCCCCCAGGCCCTCAAAGAAGGCCTTGAGGTCAAGCATACACAAACACAATCTCTGTATAGAAAATTACAACAAATAATAATATACTAATAAATAATAATAAATTATAATGTATAAATAAATATACCAATTATATAGAAAATACAACAGGAAAATTATATAAAGAGCCTAAGAAAAAATAAATAAATATGGAATAAGTGAAAGAAATCGGGTCGGGGAGGGAGTGTAGGTGGTGGCGGCGGTGGTGGGACCCCCAGTCAGGGAGCTGAAGTATTCTATGAAAGAGTTCCATTTATGAAAAAATTCTGCTGAGGTGCCTTTCACAGAGAACATTATCTGTTCTATTTTAGGAAAATACATGACATCCATAAGCAACAGAGAAATAGATGGAGCCTTAGGAGATTTCCATGAGAGTAAAATACGTCGTCTTGCTAAAAGACAGGTTAAGGCTAATATGTCTAACTGTGAGGAATTAAACAGAGACCCCATATATCGCTATAAAAGGGCTTGGCTGATTCTTTCAGATGCCTGGTTTTAAAGCACTACAACATCTGCCTGGAGTAGTAGAGTTACTGTATATTGTGTCTCTCTCTGATGTGATAGTTTAGCCCTCTACACACTTTTTAGAACAATCCCTACTATGGCTGCTAACAGACTCCTGCAAAGTGACATACTGTGTGTCTCCGTTCATATTTGATTCATGTTATGTGTGTGGAAGCAGCAGACTGTGGCATTTCTACATTCTCATGATGACTGCATGCTTTTAATTCAAGTGCTCTTTTGCAAGATATTTTTTTACCTCTGCCAAGGAGGTTATGTTTTCACTCGTGTCCGTTTGTTTATCAGCAGGATTACGCAAAAAGTACTGAACTGATTTGCACCAAATGTGGTGGAGGGGGGGTGGGGCATATATTTTGGGGCAGATGTGGATAATATACTATGAATTTGAATTTCTTTTCTCTGAAGTCGGGTGCATCTTGTTTGACATTGGCCTTGGCAGATGTTTGTGCTCTCGGAATGACCTTCTAGTTGTTTAACTCCACATTCTCTAATACTTTCATATCCACATCCCTCAAAAAGGCAAGGTTCGGTTGTGTTTTTGTAGGAGGATTAAGGCAGAAAATTTCCTGAACAAAAACGAAAAAAGATTTTTCTTGCTACTACTGTACATGTCCCTGTGCATGAAACATTAACCTGCCATGTTTGTGCTGCAGAGCATCCCACTGAGTGCATGGTGCCAAATATCTCATGACCTCATGTGATCTTTTACGGAACTCGGCTATTTTTGGCTTTGTTTACTTCATTTCAACCACATGCACACCACAGGGCATGTGGTGTGTGTTCCATACAAAGCCCGGGTCAGCTTTCTAATGCACCACTGAAGATGCAGTATGCGGAAGACTTATTTAAATCAGTGTCCTCCATAGAAAAACGTGAACGAGATACCTCAGTCCAAGCTTTACAAAGACACAGGAATCTATATTGTTATGTATTTATGGTGGCACACTCTGTAAACACTGCACCGCGTTAGTGGTGACGGATCAGCATGTAATATAGGTCCAAAGGCAAATTCAAAATAAGCCACAAGTGTTCCTGTTAGCAACTGCATATTCAGCTCATAAATAATGTTTATGATTAATTACCTTACCAACATGCAACTTATTCCGCTCAGTATGTCACAGAGGTACATAAATCCAGGGATGTGCATTCAAAAGGAGAACACACGAGCTCATTCAGTAATTAGTAACCGTATCCACGAGTGCTAGGACAGGCAAACTAAATCATAAAGACAAATATAAATATGAGTGTCGGGTGTGTGCTGAACATGCAGTTCATAGATCACTGAAATCTGGGGCTTACTTTTAACTGCACAGCTTTACTTGCATAACATGATTTAAATTCATACATCTAAAAGTGAACTGAAGTGTTAAGCTGCATTTATAGTCACAAACACTTTAAGTAAACTAGTGGACTTTGTGTAGGTAGGTTGCTGTACCTACTTGTGTAGGTAGATATTTGACACGGAATTTGCAGCTGTTAAAAATAGTTTTCATTGAGTGAACTCAAACCTCAAAGCAACTCGTGCTTTTATGAGTTGGACGACTGAAAAGCACAGAGGTTGCAGACTGTGGATTTCATCGGGGGAACTTCTGTATCTGATTTTGAATGTCCTCCGGCAAAATCTTCAAAATAAAGCGATGCAGCACTCTTGGCAGCGGCTATAAGTTACTCTAGACTCAGCATTTTCCTCCACCACACCTACTGTACTATACTCACTGCTCCAGGTCAGAAAGCTCATCCCCAACTCAAGCCTCTGACTCACTCAACTCATCATCTACAGCAGACAAAAGCGCTACAGTTCACATGAGTAAGCCACGTTAATACAAACATGATTATTCCTGTGGTAACTTGGCTAATATCTCATATCGTCTGATTCAACCTCCTCTCACATGCTCATCCACCTTTTCCTCTCCAGTGGCACATATTTGAGGAAAGTTACCCCCCCCCCAGTTATGCTAATCTCCTGTTTCCCTCTGTGGAAGGCCTTACGGTGCAGCTATTTTGGCAGATGTGATTTAAAATGTAATCACATAGCGGAAGACACAAGCCACATGGCAACTCAAGGGTTAACTTTGGATGGGCCCCACTGGAGCGACAGTATGTGGGCAGTGGATGTGCTGACGTCGGGGCAAACAAAGGGGGCAACACAGAAGAGAGCCAAAGGTGCTTACAACGTATTTTTGAGGGATGAACTGTAATTTCTTTGGAGTGAATGAGCATCTGCAAACATTACGAGACCTCCTGTCAGTGACCCAAGTAGGTCATCTATGAAATTTAGATTTTTTTTTTTTTTTTTTTTTTTTTTTTTTTTTTTTTTTTTTACATTTTTCTCAGTGACCTCATTCAATGTAGGAACTCATCCTTCACAAGAATCATTTCATTACTACTACTACATTGTCACCTGAGCAACATCACATCTCCTCAGTAAGGCGCCTTTACTGACGGGAATTTGTCTTTAACTAGTATTTTGTGTATGTTTACTGTACTGTGTGTGTGTGGGGTTGGTTGGAGGGGGTGGAATTAAATGATATAAACATGATGGAAATGCTTGAGAATTAAAAAAAACAAAGAGTAGCGAAAATGCATGTTGCATTCAAGAGAGTGCTAAACCATAAATGATGATAAATCTGAAAGCTGTTTAATTAAAAGAGCAAATGTGATATTAAACAGTGCATGCTCATAATTCATCACTGTTTTCACATTATTCATCATTTAAATAATAATAATGCAATCTATTATAAGTGACGTGATAAATTAAGAAACTATTTAATTACTGTTGCTTTAAAAATGTTCTTTCCTTACAGAAATCACTGCTGTTTCCAGCTCAAGAATCATCATTATCATATCGGTTACCTTACTTCAACTCCTAATCTCCTAATCAATGAAAGTTTATGTCAGTATGTGGCTTTAGGTTTGATACTTTTGGAGTCGCATTCCTTTTTTAGTGACTGATTACTACAATATCCCCCCAGGTTGGATTTTAATCAGATCAAACACTGCCCACAGTCTCAGAACATAATGGAGAAAACTCAGAGTAAATTGTGCTGCACACTGTTTACTTTCTAATTACAGTCCACCCAAATCACATAAATCACGCCTGCATCCAGTCTAGATCACGCTCAAAGGGTGGCGCTATCTGAAGGAGTTCAAGGCAGAAAAGCAATCAGCAGAGCTCCACTGAGATGTGTCCATATTTGACCACCGCAAGCGCACACACACACACATACACACACACACACACACACACACACACACACACACACACGCACACACACGCACGCACACGCACACACACACACAGCGTTATGCAACCAGAATTTAGTCTCCATTGCATTTAATCCCCTGTAGCAACTTAATCCTGGGGCTAAGCAAACTCTCCTGCTCAAGCCTCCCTGCTGCTCTGAGAACACAGAGGGAAGGAGGAAGAGGAGAAGATAAGAAAAGGGAACACGGAAATGTTGGAGCATGATGACGGGGCTTTAACAATACAGCAAGAGACACAGACCAACAAGGTGTGATGAGAAGAGGAACTAAAGCAATCTGACTTTAGAGACTGCAGAGAATGGCACAGTGAACGTCGGCATCTTCAAACCTACTGTTTACATTTTTCTGACAACGGGTTAAATGGTCAATCACAGCTAACTACGCCTGCAGGAGTCAGGAGGGAAAGAGGCGCACGAGCAAGATACAAATTTGCACTGGTGGATTGTAACCAAGCACTGTGCTTGAGCAAAAATCAGAGCTATATGTACACAACTGGAGTATTTCCATTTGATGCAACTTCATACTTCCACTCCATTTCACTTCAGAGGCAGGTACTTTTTACTCCACTACAACATTTTTAAGTGACAGCTGTAGTTACCTACAGAATCTGTTGGGGTAAACTACTCAGTAGAATATTAAGAAGTGAAAATTAGCTATGTTATGTTTTTATTTTATATGTACGTATATTGAATTTTTTGGAAATTCAAAATATGTACAGAAATGACATTTGCCTATTGTTAAATAGGTCACATGCCAATTAATGAGGACTCATTTGTCACCTATTTCAGTGAACATGGGGTTCAACAGCCATTAATCTGTGGCAAAAAGTAATGACTTAAAAGAAGAGCACATTGCTCCCAAACACTTGGGAGCTTGACAACCACGTAGGACACAACAAAAGTGCCAGAGGAATCTCCTCCTCACTTAGCATTGCATCCTCCCTAGAAGGAACCCTAACCTTGTTGCTCCTGGGGGCTGCTGCAGTGTGACAGCCCAGGAGTTGGCCACTGGCATATAAGCCTTAGCACAACACAACTATGATCAGATTATGACCTTGATATCAGTAGATGTTGAATTATTTCCTTGTAGCTCATGTAGCACTACTCTATCATTGCTCCAAAATGTATTTTATATATATATCTAACACATATCTTTGTCATGATTTCAGTGTTATCTGGACTGATAATAAACAAGTGAGTCAGGGGCTAACCCTTGATATTCAGTGTGAAGAATTAAATATTTCAGCTTTTGCAGCCTGGAGCTGTGTTAATGTTTCAGGATGCTGTTGGGTCAGATCACACTAGATTGTGTAGCCTTCAGTGCTCTTTCCAAAGGACATGTTTGGTCAAGTTATTCAGCTCCTTTATAGCACGCGCTGTAATTCACTGAGACAGCATTTATTCCACTATTTCAGATGGAAATTATCCCATGAGGAGAATGGAGTATCTCCAAATGCTACTGTTAAAAGTAGAATTAGTTAATTCAATTCACAGCTAAGAGGACTTTAAATATCACTGTGACTGATTCACAGCTGTGGTGGGTTGATGTGAGGATCCTACCTGACATTGTCATGGCGCTGGATGTAGATTTTGTGAAAGATCCTTTCTGGGGGCTTCAGGAAATCCTCTTTCATCTCCATAGCTACGTTCCTGGGCAACAGACTCATTAGCAGGCGCTCCTGAGTGTGTGTGTGTGTGTGTGTGTGTGTGTGTGTGCACATAGATGTGTAATAAAGAGATAGAGAGGGAGAAAAAGAGAAAAATAAAGTAAGTTTAAATATACATTTATACAATCAAACACAGCAAAGTTATCATAGGACAAAGTGTTAGTAGCGATAAGAAATGTGCCAGACAAAAAGGTATGAAATATAACAGAAATGAATAATGTGTCAAAATGACTCTCAGCACGAGAGAGAGAGAGAGAGAGAGAGAGAGAGAGAGAGAGAGAGAGAGAGAGATTGGGGAATAAGAAGAAAAAAAAGACATAGACACACATCTAATTTTACCCATAGTTTCAGCAGTGTACGGGTGCCTGTACCTGCTTCTCATTCTCATCCTCCATGCGGAGTCTCTCTTCAATGCAGTTGCGAGCCTGCAGGAAGGCCTTCCTCTGGGCTCGTTCTGTCAGGATGCGCACAAACAGCCCTGACAGGTTGACACTGGTGAACAGCACTGTGTTGGCAACCAACTGCAAACAGAAAAAAAACATGATACGTTGTTTAAATTCTTCAGTAGAGTTGTTAAAAACACATGCAGTGGCCTATAAGGAAATAATTAAGAGTTGTGGTGAATGTTATGACTGTTTACCAGCTTGTGTTTGGTTTTTACTGTTTTTATGTGCTTAAAAATTATGAGAACAAAGAGAATTTGTATTTTCATATTAATTTCATAATCAAATCATGATTATGTCATTTGCTCATTATTCTACATTTGTATGTTTGTCTGTGTGTATTAGTGCACGATGCCTTCTTATGTGTACTGTATATACACATAGGCATGTACATTTGCGACGTTGAAAGTGCGTCTCAAATATTAGGACCTTAGGAACATTGAATGGGCCTAAAGAGGTTTAAGTGTAGAATTAAATCTGTCCTCTCAATTCCTCATATTTTACAATTTTATGCTTTTTTTTTTACAGCCACAGTACCTTGTATATCTTTTAGATAGTTTTTTTTTCATATTTATATTTACTTGTAACTTACTAATGTATTTATTACAAATTCCATGTGTTTTTGTGTACAGTCTTAGATTATTTTTTGTTTTGTCATCAATTGTGTTTGAGTTCCCTCTGTCTTTTCCTATCTATTGAGTGTGTGCCTGTTCTGTATCTGGGTGGTTAGCTGCTGCATACAATTGCTTGAAACCTGCCTGAAAGCACATTAGATTGTCAGTATTGAGCTGACCGAAATAAAATAAATTCACTATAAACTATCCCATTAAATATATATATATATATATATATATATACTATATAATATATGATATATAACAATCACACAGATTTTTTCTTTCCACCACTTTGATTCCCACATGCATGAACATGTATAGAAACTAAGTCAAGCCCAACAAACGTCCCGACATATGAGAGGTGGGTGAGAGGGTGGCAGGGCATAATATTTCTCTATTTTGGGCGTCTGTGACATTAAAACTTTTGAGAATCAGTGCTCTGGTTCATCCGTCACATCAGATGCACAGCAGCATGACTGCTTCAACCTTGTGCAGGACACAAAGAAAAGAGAGCTTTTTTTTTTTTCCTACATGACCGAGGTTGGCTGGCTATGACTTTGTACACAAACCAAACAAGGTCCTATATTCACCTCTAGCACGCACACAAGCAAGCTGTCACCCTGGGCAATAATTATATATTCATAAAAATAAAGGAATTCATTCTCTTCATATCTTAGGCCATTCATCATTAGTGTTTTCTACAGTGGATTTGACCTCAGGAAAAGCTATAACAAATTACATTATCCTTTACTTTTAAGGAATATCGGGTCCTTTCAGGGCATTTATGTTGCATCATAAATGTCATATGATATACACACAATTTTTTCAAACTTAACACACATCCAACACCACACACTGGCATGTTTTCCAGTCCAATGAATAATAGATTGCCTCGAAAAGACTGGTCTTGGCAGCAGCAGTAGTCAGTCTTTGTGCTTGGCAGAAGTGCTGGCAAGCATCAACATGTTCAAATGACGCTCAAGTTACTTTGTAGCCTCCAGTGAGTACATGTAGACATCGGAGTTAAGTGGTGTACGACACTCACTCCTCTGCTTATCGGCGGTGATAACCCCAATTTGCCTTGCCTTGCCAGCTTACTGACCTTATTGCACTGTACTCTCTCTGGCAGGTATCTCACCCATAGTTTTACACAGTGAGGAAATTACAGCCTTGACTTTTCAAGGTGTCATTGTAAACCTGTAACGTCGTATTGCCATACACACTTGAAAATACAGGGCTTCCTTTTAATATGCATGTCATCACTGTTGCATTTGATGTTAATGGAAGACATGCTCCCTGAGATTGATTACTTTGTTTCCGTTACAATTATTGGATTAATATGGTGTAAATGTGCTAATGCAAAATGTGTTTGGTGTTCAAGCTGTATAGAGATGCAAGGTTGTCAACTAATGCCAATGAGTCTATGTTCTCGGCAGACAACATTTACAATATGTTCAGCTATTACAGAACACGACAACAAGACTCACAGCTGTATAGGGAACTAGTAATAACCTATTTTTCAAGTTATATTCCATATTCGCTTCAGTAATAAGATATTTCAGAGAGACTGAGCCATGAAAGCAGACAGTACTGTAGGCTGAGTGCCTGGGACCTAGGTGGGTGGTTGGTGCGAGCCTGGGTTGCGCAGGGTCATGCCATGCAGCTCATCTCTAAGCTTAATGGATTAGCTATCTCTGGTAGTACAGCTAACACTGTCCTTCACATGGCTACGCAGGTATCTCATAGCCTACGTACAGGGAAAACAATCTCCTCTGCAAATAAGCTGTCATCATCCGACGGCGTGATGAACTGATCAAATCTCAATTTCCTTTTCCCAAGAAATGCACAATCTTCATGTCACATGTTGCATGGAGGCAGAAAGGTTCCATCACCCCTGGAGGGTTTGACTGATGTGACATATCTTCTTGCCTCACACCTGATGACAGTCAGAAATGTGAGCGTGCACGGGTGTGTGTTATGTGTGTGTATTCATTGTGACAGAAAAAGGTACAAAGATATAAATGTGCAGGGAGAGGTGTACCAATTTTCATTTCAGCTCTCAAATGACATGCATGACTTTGCCCTCTTTTTCACAACTGAAGCATATAGTGTGGTGAAAGTGTGGTGTGTGTGTGTGTGTGTGTGTGTGTGTGTCCCTCCGATTTGCCCTACTTCTGGTGCTAGCAGGATGTCACTCTGGTTCTTCATTCCCAGCCTGCTCCTTTAGGGCTGAATCATATCCCCAGGGAAACAGTCATGGGCAGACACAATGCTATGCACATTCACCCCCCCCCCCTTTCTTTCTTTGTTTTCCTTTTTCTGGCCCTACAGGTATGTATCATCACAGCTATCTAGTACTACTTTACAAACTCCGTCAATAAGCTATGTAAAATCACTTCCAGGTGATACCTTTATATGTATTCAAGCAGAGATTCACACAGTCTCACTTTGTGTTTGTCCACCACAAGTTAGGACCAAGCATCTACATCTAAAATTGTGCTTTATGGCTGAGTTGACATGAACTAGCTTTTCTTTTTTTCTTTTTTTTTTTTTGCAACCAAAACAGGTCGTGGCAGAATTACACTTTTGTCAAATTTGATCCAAGCCTGAGCAAATCCTATCAAGTCTAACCACAGGGAACTGTCCTTGGTGCTGAACTGGAGTCTAAATCGTGTGTTTCACTGCATGGGCCTATGTCATGTTATATTATATTATGCTGGATGTGTATGTGGATGTAGATGATGTTGTATTATGGTGATGATTACAGGCCTAGTAATAGGGAAAGTATAGATACACTAAAGGCACCGTGATCATAGTGTGTAGCATATACTTACCGATCTCCACAGTTTCTGTGTTTTCACTGTGACTGAAGTGGCAGTCACAATCAAATGCGAGATGGAGACCATTATTCCAAACACAACAGCCAAGAGTGTCCGCACAGGTAGGAGCGCGTAGGCGACGAAGGTGACCAGGATGAGCTGCCACATGCCTTGCTCCGGGGACGTCGGCGGCTCCATCCCCATCGCGCCCAGGGAGAAGGGGCAGCAGAGGAAAGAGAAAGTGAAGCCGAAGAGCAGCGTCAGGTTGACAATCTGTTGGAGCTGAGTCACTTGCAGGTACTTGACATTAGTTACGATGAACAGGGAGACGAAGATGACACAGTGGACCGGATGGGACCCCTTGGAGATGGTGAGGCTGGGGCCGGACAGCAACTCCACCACGGCCAGTGTCGAGGACATGAAGATGAGCACGGCCAGGGCTTTGAGGGTGGACGTCTGCTCCAGCTTCAGGTTGTAGTTCTGGAAGAGGGACTCGAGCTCCTTGCAGTCGAACTCGTCCTCACATACGATGGTGGTCAAAGGGACGCCCGGTGGGCAGTGACTTCTCTTCCGCCTGGTTTTGACTTTCTGAAACGGTATTTCCTCCATGCCAGTGCCATTCATAAACTGAATACCTGCTCACAGCTTAGGTCAAACGGAACACCGGATCCCCCCGCCGACACAGACCGGAGCCAACGGTGGGGAAAAAAAAAGACGCGCACAGCGGGCTGGAGGCAGAGCGTCCCAGATAGCGGAGACTGGCCGGTGGCCACAGGCGCGCTCCTCACTATCCACAGGTTGGATTGTGTTGTTCGGTGAGATCAGCCTCCAAAGAAACATTCATGTCCGGGCTGTCTTTGCACGCGATCTGTAAGACAAATATATCAAAAATACAATTTTTTTAGCATCGGCTGGAGCGCCACATGAAGAGCCGCGCACACGACGTCTAGTTCAGATGGTAACAGCTTTTTGCTGGGCTCAGATAGGATCACGCCTGCGCATTATGAGGTGAAGATAAGACAGGTCTCAGCTACTCAACACACAGTCAAGACGATTTGACTGGTGCGGCTGCAGAGCGTCCCTCTCCCATCTAACAGGACAGTGCATGCATCATCCATAATAGCAATGTCCTCTTTTCTTTCCCACCTACACATGCCCTGTTTCCATCATTACACTCTGTGCAATCTAATTTTTTTTACATTTACTGGTTCATTTATGCTCTTCCTTTTCCTGACTCCTACACTCACACACATGCATTAAATGAGAGGGAAGGAGGCAGAATTAATAGATGTTCTGTATATCAATGTTTTCAGACCACGATTCATGAGATTCTCACTAGAGATTCTCCTAAACTGGCAGGTACTGTAGCCCATTTCGCAGGCTGGCACAGACATGGGATAACATGCTTACATACCATTCATCATAATGATTTCTGTATTGCCAATGAGACAGCCACCCTTACCATCAGCACCCTCTTGGCATTCAGGGGGTGGTGTCTCATTCATTACCAGGGGAAGATTAGTCATCCGTCACAGGCTGCCATTGCCATGACCCGTCAGTACCAGGGAGGAGTGTAAGAAAGTGACAGATGGATGGCCCATGCCAAAGTCCAGCACTCCACCATGCTACTAGGACACTCGCATGCCTCCTGTTCTCCTCCCTGGCTCCCTCTCCCTCTCTCGCTCTCAGCTGTTATATTCACTGATCTAACTACAGCTACAGTGTGACAGGTAAACAAAGAGAGAGGGGAAAGAATGGGGTGTAGCGAAAACGCAAACGGAGAAGTATTTGGCAGCTTACCAAATTCTGAGACAAAAAGAAAAAGAAGCAGTGCTTTATGAAAGACCAGCCTGGCCAGAGAGAAGCATCAAAGCAAATGTTTTATGGCAAAAAATAAGTGCAAAGAGCTATTGCTGTATTAGGCCTTAATTGATTAATCAATCGACAATCTAATAATCATTTCTCTCAATGATTAAGACAAACTATTCTCTGAATTCTAAAATGTGAGGGCTTGCTGCTTGTCTCTGTTTTATATTAATGTAAACAGAATCCCTTTGAGTTTTGGACAGGAATAAATAAAAAAAAACATTTTTAAGATGTCCTCTTGGACTTTGGGAAATTGTGACTAGCATTTTTGACTATTTTCTGACATTTTATAGACCAAACAAATAGGCATCCCTTCCGGACTTCTTTTAAGATAAATAAAAAATGCTTTGAATAATAATATATGTCACATATTAAGTTATAGGCTATTACCTTAAAAATCCTTTTATTCTTCACAGTGAAGCTTGGACATCCAACTCAAGTAAAAAATAATAAAAAGCATTTTTGCACTGGTGGGGGGTTTAATAGAAAAAATAATTTATTAATTGATAATTGCAAAATGCTTGCTGTCACACACCCACAGCTCTGTTGCTGCGGACATGTCCACAACAGTGGCCCCTACCTTTCCCTCTCGTCCGCCTGACACTCTCACTCCTCTGTGTTATCTACCCCTGCTCCTCTGAGAGAAAGATGTGGGACACAGGATATAGGACACGTTGCTTTTAGACTGATATTCTGTCTTATCTACAAGGTTTTTACTCCTGTTACTTTTCACTGGATTTTATTAGCTGACACACAAACGCAGATGTGTTATTGTAGTTTGCCTGTCAGTGACAGAGATACTGTAGCAAGGCTTTCACGGAGGTGATATGCCACTGAAACAAAACAGTGTTGTCTTTGGTGGCCCAGAGTGTAATTAATCTGGCATTGATTTCCTGTCATCGCCTTAATCAATATTTCAATATTCCTTGTGTAACAGCTCCTAAATTAATCTCGATAATTAGCGCTGGGATTTTCAGTTGTAGAAGACATCTCACATTCCTTTGATGTAAATGTCAAACTATGCAGTCAAACAAGATGAAAATCTGACATTCAAATTGCCATTTATGTATCTGCACATGCAGATTTGGGGCTGCTGTTGACTGACAGTTGGTTTCTTTGCATGTGTGTGAAGGTGCATAGTATTTCCCCCGGGACCTCTTGGCCTGTTTGTGGCCACGAACACTGGGGGATAAGAGCAGAGGCATCGTATGGCGTAAAAGTGTTATTCCCTCTGCTTTTGATGGCTTCAGGTGTAAGTGCACGGTCACACTCTGCCAGCCCTCATCTTCTGAGAACAAAGAGAGGTCTTATGGGAGTTCACACCACAAAGCTGCACTCCAAGGGCATTGGACAAGGAGACAGCAGCCTGCTTCCTGCTGCGTGCCTCTCTACTAAAAATCATCTTCACTTCCTCTGTGTCTGTCTTTCTATTTCTGTCTCTTGATATTTCTTCATGTAAAAAAAAAAAAAAAAAAAAAAACGTCTCAGATGGAAAGACATGAAACAGCTGAGGATCTGAAATGATGTAAAACAGCTGATTATGTTCCTGACATATTTACATTGCAAAACTGTTATTTGAATAACAGCTTGATGACTAAAAAGCCTGAGCTCTCCAGAGCAATTAAAATCTCCTCCACCACATGTCAGTTGTATAGCATCTTCCTAAAAGATCATCTATAGCATATAGGGGATCTTAGAAACCAAATTTGTTTCATAGAGAGCCTTTGGTCCATGTCTCACATTTGCCTTCTCTTGTAAAGAGAGCAGTGAGAAATGTCACTGCTTCCCTCTCAAAAAAATGCTTCAAAAAGATTTCCACAGCCTTTAATTCTGCAACCAGCAGGATATTTCTGAATCTGGAAACAGATGGCTCACACACCATTGGTTTGGTCCAGGAAAGGGGGACAAGAGGATAAAAAGCAGATGAATGAAAAAAAAGCAGAGCAAATTTTAAAAAAAATAAAGAATGTTCAGAGCTGCTAAGTAGTGCTTTAGATTCGCTGTCATCAAGTGATCATCTGTAATGATAGCCCAGAAGCAGGGAAGTCCCACCAGTGTCCAGATGTGGTTAAAGCATGGCTGGTCTTATAATCACAGACACATTGGCTCAACACCAGCAAATGAAAGAGCCGAGAGAGACCCGAGAGAGACTAGCAATGCATGTTTTGAATTAGCTAATGTCAGCCTTAATTAAAATGTGCTAAGAAAAAAAAACAAAAAACGCACCCTTTCTCATGATTGTCAGTTAGGTGCGCTGCTCCTGCTTTCCTCAGAGAAACATGCTACATCTGGGAGGGATAAAGAAAAAATATTCCAGCTACAAAACTCTTTGAGAGCATGAGCTTTATATGCATGATATTTTGTTATATTACTTTCATAACATGGTGATAAATCTATTTCTTTTCCTTTACTTATGAAGTAGAATAGAAAGCGTAAATCAAATATCGCCACAAGTCAGCTATTTCTCACATAAACTTAAAAGAAATGAGTCCAAATCCAGCCTTGAGCAGGAACCTACAGAACTCCATTTGTCAGGGCTGAAAACATAATACACACATAATTACCAAATCAAAACTGGACTCGGGGGGGAAAAAATCCACAAGCTTATCCTTCATTCAGCACAGAGAATGATTGGTCCCCTCTCCAAAACACATCTACTGTGCAGTCACAACAGATAAATGTAGAGGCTATGAATCCATGATTCAAATGTAATTCATCTGTTGATGCACTTGTCACTTCAATGACGGCAAGGTCATTGAACAGGCTTTGACTGTGTTCTAAAAACTTTGCAAAGCAAAATTTTGGTCTAACACAGTTCAGCTGTTTGTCAAGTAGTTTGAAAGACATAGATTGTTTGTCAGATGCAATCTCAGGTAGAAAGTTGATGGGATACAATGTTGTCAGCCAGTTATTGCTGCTTTTAGTGTCCTCTGTTGAAGGCATCTATTATAACAACAGTGTCAATAATAACATACGATAGTGGCATTTTAAAAATTTGTCTTGAATCACTAATGTTTAAGAATCATTAATATTTATGAAAAGTAATAAATAAAACATTAGGTTTCGTTCTTGATTCTGGGCTCAACATCCTCATTCCGACCCAGTGGACTAAGAAATTATGAGGGTTGAGAATGTGCAAAAATGTGGTTTAACAAATAAATCACATTATGGGGCTTCTTCTCTTTTCCTTGGTAAATATTTTGTTATATCTTGATATGGTTACTGACATAGAGTAAAATGGCCAATGACCTATTTGAACATCTTTACTGAGAAGGAAATGTAAATCAAACCTACATTTCTAGGTAAGGATTTTTCAAAAGAACACGTAATGTGTTACCATCAAATGTAAACCTGATCAGTATCTTCCTTTCCCTAAACAGTATACATGATATTATCCTGCTTTCTCTCATGACAGCTTGCTGATTGCAACCTTTTGCTTATCAACCTACATTATCTGAGGGACTTGTTCAGCATTGTCTCCATTACAGACAACACTCCCCTTCTAATCTTCCGCTCACATCAGCATTGCTAATAAGCCCAAGAGCTAGACTACACCGTTTATGGACACATTTATTGCAATTGTGTCCTATGATGGAAAAGGGGATTGTATAAAGAAAGTGACAGGTGTGGATTACCGTTTGGATGCTTCCTGTCCAAACAACTCGCTCCCGTCACTCAGACAGATTGGGGCTATGCTATTTTTACGTGTTGTACTGTAGCCCTGAATCCAAAGGAGCAGACTACTGCAGAGTGGAACCTCCAACTGCTCCTGCAACACTGAAAAATGAAGAAGCTAGGTCAGAAGCTTGTTTGTAATGACAAAAAGTAACAACTGTGTCTGTTTCGCATGTGTGTCTCTGTGCAAGCTTAGGATGGATCAATAGCCATCAGGTGCATGAGATTCAAGTGCAGCACCCTCCCATAGTGAAATCCTCTTAAAGCTTCTGGTAGTTCAAGTAATCTGGGAGAGCCAATGTGTGAGTGTGTATCTGTTTGCATATGTGTTTATGTGTGTGTGTGTTTGCCTCCGGTACATGTGCCTTGTCCCCTCCCACAATGGCTGTCTTCCAAAGTATCACGTGCCCCGGTGAATTTGAGTGCTTGAAGTGTTCACTGTGCAGCACATGAGGCAGCAGAGAGAGACAGACAAACAGAGAGGGAGGGGGAGGGAGAGAGACACAGAGAGAGGTCTTTCAAAAAACCTACCTGTTCACTTACAGATGTGATAATGTAAAACAATTTCTACATAGGCACTGAGAACAGCTCTACTAGAACTTTAAACCTGGCTGTGATGGAAAGAAAAGTAATAACTACAATCAAATTAAGATTTAAACTTAATTTATAACAGCGTGGGCCTTATATTTGCACCACAGTAATTGCTGATATCTTGGAACATTTTTAGCATCACTTTAAAGGAGCTATTTATTGGTTTTTTGCAATAGCTACATAGCCAACATTAGCATTAACAGCTGTTTAATTACCATAGAAGAAGTGTTGCAAGTTCAGCAGAACGTATTCCTTTACCCACCAAAAGCTGCCTGTGCTCCTGACTTTATAGCTATGTTGTCATATTCCTAGATCTCAGCAACTGATTTGGTTAGAGCAATGTTGATATTACCAAAAGGAATGCAAAATTATGACACAGGTTATATGAAACTAGAATTTCTCTTGTTCTAATCAACATTTTCATATTAACAATGAATCAAATGACTCTGTGTAAGGTCAGTCCACAGAGAATTATCACTGTTCCCCTCAACTCTTTAGCATCTTTCAGGACATTGTCTCGTTTTCTGCTCAGCTTTGTTTGATTGGCTTGGTTAATTCTCACCTCTCTCACCAGTATCATGTCCAGTTTCAACAGGCAACTGAGAAAACTCTGTTAAACCCACTGAATGCCTCTCATAAAACAGTAAATTGACTTAGCTAGCAACCAACTGTTGAACAAAGTGGAGCATGTAGCAGTTAAAAAGCCAAGTATTTCTATCAGTACGTAGTGGAGACAAAAACAGATGAAGAGGGAAAGTGGATATTAGACTTACATTCATCAAGTGGCAAGAAACACAACTCCAAATGATTGCTAATATTGATCCTTGTCTGCTTACATGGGCAGTTTTTTACTAACATGTTAGCCATGTCACCTTTTTAAGGTACTGTCAATGTTGGGTGTACTGGTTGTGCTGCCCCCAAGTGTCCAAAAGAATTAGTGAATGCAGGACCAATTATGTGCCAGTGAGTTTTGTTGGTTTTATTCTCTACCATTGTTGGACTGGTCTGCAAATCTGCCCCTTAAATGAGTTTTGGAGGTCACCCTTTTTTAATGTTTGACTGAACAAACTCAGCTGTAATTCACATATATCCTTTTAACAGCAGAAAAATTAGTGTTTGAAAAAATATATACCCTATCCAAAAAACACAAAAGGGCCTCTTATTCTCTTGGGAAACTAATAGCAACCTGACTAGTTGATTTTAAGTCGAAGTGAAGTGAAACGAGAAAAAGAGAAAGTGATAGTGAGGGAAAGAGGCAGATGGAAATGCCTGTGATTCTGGTCAACAGACACCCTAGACAATGAATATTGAGTGGGTCAGATGAATTCAGTTAAAGAGTACTGATGTAGGAAACAGGAAAAAACAGAGCAGGCTGATTGGAGGCCTAACGGATGAGACTTAACAACACAAAGGCCTGATGTTGAAAAGGAACTGGATACTGAATTTCAAAGACACAAACAAGATTCACCAGGCAGGGAGGGGAGAGCTTCCCTTATGTGTACACTGTGCTGCTGTTCTTATAGGAGTCAAATACTTCTCTGGGAGAGGCGGGGCCGGTGATCAATAACCACAAGAAAGTGGCCACTAGCCTTGATCCTAATTAGTGCAGGGTTAGAGCAGATTAGCTTGCACCTGAGCCCCTATCTCAGCCTTCCTCAAACAACAACTCCTTTGCAATCAACTACCTGGAAGCAGAAGCATCAGCATAATCCAGGGATGTGCTGTAGGTCAGGGAAAGACACCTTAGTCGGTGTATGAAACTGGCTTTTCCTCACATCTTGTTTATTGTTCATGTCATTGTGGGAATATCAAGCTTTCATCACACAGAAGACCAAAAGTAAAGGAACAAAGAATATAATGTAGGGTGGGGACAAGTGGTGGGTCTTCCTAAATTAGTTGTGGTTCTCATGGCAAAGGAGGGATGAACTGTAAACCTTTATTACAACAGACAAGTCTGTTAAACACACAGAGTTCAGGGAAAGGTTAGGAGGAGACCATGAGGAGATTAGTATGTGTTGGTAGCACTGACTGTTTGTTTGTGTGTGTGTGTGTGTGTGCATGCATGTGACACAAGCCCTGGTCCCCACTCCAGTGTGTGAACGTTGCTATAAATAGAAAATACCCTCTTCATAAGCCTATGCCTAGTATTACCTATGCTGTTCTCAAAAATATAACCTACTTAATTTGTGCAGTCTGTAAACAGGTCTGTTGTTGCTTAGACAGATTATGGTAAAAGAAATAACATGCACAGCACAGTCAAGTCTTACACAATACATTCTTGTAACTCACATGAAGAAGCATTTTCAAACCTTTAGACTGGCATTAGACTTCTGGACATTTTTTAACCATAAATTTTGATCATGTAAACCACCTAAGTGGTCACTAGTTGTGACTCGATTGTGGATTCAATCTGGTTTTAAGAAAGTTTATAAATGCAAGGCAAATAAAAAAGATTGAAAGTTTATTGTTCACCAGCCATGTACTAATTTTCAGCATGTCTTGACTGCGTTTCATTTATGTCAAAGACATATATTGAGCTCACCTACAAAGCCAAATCAACAGCCAACAGAAAAAGTTCACAAATAAACAATGTAATTCAAATTATTCATATACATAGGAAGAGTAAAGGTCCTAAGCTTGATCCCTGTGGAACACCACATGTAAAAACTGTATGTTTGTTCCATAAAACTGAATGGTTTACTGTATCAAATAGCTTTTTAAAGTCTATTGTTCATATTGAACCTGGTCAGTCGGGTCAACAAGAGCTTTTCTGTGGTTCTTAGATCGGCTCTTAAAGAATATTGTTTCCTTGTATAAGCACCACACTGGTCATGTGTAACTCTTTCTGAAATGTTTGATAACACTGCAAGAACCGAAACAGTCTGGTAATTCTTCACCATGCCCTTTCATTCTTTTTTTATGTATCATACTAACCCTGGACTTCTTAATGGCATGGAAACAGTATCCTTGCTGACTTTACAAATGAAAAAAGTATAATATAAGATTTGACTATAACCCTAGTTTGCCCTTCTGCTTAGATCATTATCTCAATACTTTGTGCAGTGACAACAAAGTTGAATCTAATAATCTAATCTAAATCTAATCTAATCTAGAACAGGCATCTTCTCATTATCTAGCAGCAATGCATTCAGCCCCCTTAGCTTCATATGCAATGTGTTATCTACACCTTAAAACTAGCTATTTCTTTTAGACTTGCTCTAGTTATTATTGTGACACCTTTTCAAATAGGAGATACACAATATTTAAAAAAAACTCAGTTTAAAAAAAAAAATACAGATACTGAATTTACAGAATGAGGCATGCCATGCCAAATGGACATTGACAAGCTCTGTGTAACTGTATCTGTGTAATGTTCACGGCTCCTCACCAAGCCTGACCTGGTTTGGCCTGACACTTCTGCCAGTCTGCATACAGAAAGAAAAATTACACCAGTAGATATATAGCGCAAACACACACATACACATACACATACACACACACACATACACACACACACACACACACACACACACACACACACACGCTGATGAGACACATTCTTCCCCCTGGTTCAAGTACATGTACACACACTCACACAAATGGATACTTATCCAGCTGGCCATCAAATACCACTCTGATTTTTCCAAACACAGAGACTCCAACAAAATAACTCCCAGAGACAGAGACAATCTCCCACACACAGACATTCGCATTAAAACCAATATATGCCTACACACTCACACACAAACGCCATCTCCTGGTCAATCTACCTCCTCATTCAAAGAGACAGAGGGATATTTGTAGAGCTGCCACCAATGATGATGACTCTATTAACCCATAGGCTTTTGGGTCAGACAAGGACCTTTCCACTGTCACTGTTTCATCCCTCCCCACTACACTCATGAATGAGCTGCAGGAGCAGAGTTGGCAGCCTTGTTCACATCAGCTCCAGAAATGACTGTATCAAATGGCTGAGATTTCTCTTAAGTGCCTCTCCATGTACTTTTTCTCCTGATGACAAATGGGACTTGGCTTTACCTCTTCTTGAGGAGAAGCAGCGGTAATAGAGGAGGAAATGAGAAAATCTAATCATTGCAATGATGATGATGATGATATACATTAACAGGTGGACATACTTTATGGGGGACAGAAGGATTTGATTTGGATGCTAATTGTCAAGCAAAGAAAGCAAGTGGTGAGGCGCCACAGTGGAGACGGAATAACACTTGAGAGGAAATAGTGCCTGGTATTTTCTCAGAACATGTGCTGGGCCAACTGGGGCATGTTTGTGGTTTTGTTTTGTGGTGCTGCTATGCTGTGTGGACAAAAATTTCTAATGAGAGTGCTGAAACTACAGTGGGCATGAAATGAACTAACCCAAGTGACTCCCCTGAGATACCAAAGATGGATTATGGACCTGTGTGTGTGTGTGTGTGGCTCTCTCACACACATGTACACTCTCTAGCTCTCTTGAGATAACTCCTTTATGACTATCATTACATTATCATAACACTGTCTAATGAACATAACCTTCCCCAGCTAATTTGAATTACTACTGGCCCTCTGTCTCTCTCATTTCCACTGAATGACTTAACCATGTTAGTCCAGTCAGTCAATGAAGATAAACACTTTGAAGAAGCTGGAGCTTTTGTCTCTAGGATGCATTAGGCCAGTGTTTTTGTAAAATGAGGGTTGCAAGATAAGTCTGAGAGGTCATGGGATGATTAATCGGAAAGGAAAGGGGACAAAAACATATTTCTCCTTCATAACATTTTTAAGACTCTCCTGTAATCTTTGCCCATTTACCTGTTCATTGGATCATTTCTTTAGGACTCTAAAAATATTTTTAAAAAACAAACAAAAATGTAACCTCCTTGACTACAGCTAGTAGATACATGTAACAAATGTACATAATCATAAGCCAAAAAAGTTGGGAAATGCTACACTAGGCCTAAACCTAAAAAAGACAATGAGAATGAATAAAATCCCACCAATTTCTCTACCCAAGCAGTCACCTAAAATTTAAGAAGACTAGATCAAAAGTGTCTGGACTGCCTATGGTCAATTCCAGATTTTAGAACCATGATGTGCTCTCACTCAGCTCACAGCCTGTCTGGGATCCACAATAGTTCAGCCTTTATTTACATCAACTCCAGAATGTAAGTTTTACTTTATGTATAAATCCTTCGGTTTGATATGTAGAATGCTTCATAGTGGTACGAAGCCTCATTACCAATGACTTCTCTCTCTCCCTCCCTCTCTCCTGCTTGGTGTGTCTTATGTTTAATTATTTCTCTGCCTCCTTTAGTAATAATGAAACGCAGTTTTTTTTTTGCTGTAATGGAGGCGAGGCTCAGTGTATTGGAAGCACTCCTCCACTTCCCTGCAGTTCCCGAGCAGCCGGGTCACCAGAGCGGCTTGGTAGACTGCCCATAACAAGAGGTGTAGCCCTAAGCCCCGGTTGGCATCCTTAAATTAAAATATAAATTGAATTAAATTAGATTTACTCAATTAAATCCAATTGAATTAAATCAATTCAATTAACTTGATGGTGATTCTCCTTGATAGAAAGTAGCGAAGGTTTGTTAAAAAAAGACACTAGATTTGTTGCTCGGTGCTTCATGGAAAAAATGTCACGAAAGAGTCTGGAAAAAAAATCGCTAAATCTAGGGTCAAAGTCGCAAAGTCGGCAACCATGGAAAGGTAAACCTCCTGTGCACCAGTCAAGGCAGTAGTAGCAGATCCATCCAATCAATCACAGAACTATAACCAATCCAGCTTTAGACTGAGGAAGGACCACCTACTTAATTAACATACTGAAACAGAGATAAATAAATAAATGTAGAAATGTAAAAATATAGAAATAGCATTTTTTTATTACCAAATGTTTTTAATTTTGCATTTAATTAAGTATTTAATTATTTATTTCGACTTTATTTTTGTATCTATACTTTCATTTATTCATACTTTCATTTTTGTCCAACTCCAATGGTGGTAATATTGTCAGTCAGTCAGTCAGTCAGTCAGGGAAAATCCAGATTATTGGGCTGGTCCTGCTGTTGCGGTCCAGCCAAAAACACAAATAATAGTATCTCATATGATTTTATCAACATCCCTGTAACACACCTGGGACAACAGAGGCTAACTTGTATCATAGACTGCTTTCCACCTCAAATCATTTCCATTTTCAGCTGCATGATAACTGAGGCTGTTTCCTCACTTCGGCTCAGCTGTAACAACCCTGAGTTCACTGACAGGATCCTTCCTGCATACTCTGAGAGGAATCTGAGTGGTATAGTTACATCTTACTATAAAAGCTACATGCTGGCATCTACTGTTCATTTTGGGTACAGTACAGTATACTCCACTGTAGATCAACAAACCAACTGATGCTTTTTCACAGTGGACAATGACACAAAGACAGCAAACAAACATCTAGTGTTTTAATAATTATATTCTGTATTATTGCATTGGTAGTTTTAATAGATGCATCATAAGAAAGTGTGAATGATGTTTGTGGAAAAAAAAGTAAAAAAAACTGATTGTGTTATTAAATATATAGTTGCTTCCATGTTTAGACAATTTCCATCCACAATTATTGAACACATATATATATATTTGATAACAGCCACTGAAATGTGTAAAAATGCATCAAATGTATCATGAATAATCCATGACATGTAACTATACTTATACTAAACACAGTCAAGTAGCATGAGAGTGAATTAATGCTGATTCAGGCTAAGACTGAAATGGCATTTTCCCTCTCTCTACCCTCTCTGTCCTTGGTCAAAAACAACCTCTGCACTCAGCTAAATCTCTGTAACATTGGTTGATTTTCACTTGAGGTTTAAAGCGAGCATTTGGTCAAGGTTGTGTAAACAGTTTTGAAAGGCACGAGATTATGTTAGAGTCTGTACATCTGTTCATTTGGTGGAAAGAAAAAAGAGCAATACCCTCCATTGGCACCTGGAGTAATATGCTGTTCTGTTGTACAGCAAGATTTTGAGCACAGTATATCCGAAATATAACAATCACTCACCAGCAACTAATATGTAAAGAAAAACATCAATACCCTCTGATACCTGAGGAAATGTTTTCCTAAGCAAAGAACTACATACGTAGTACATTCCCTTTCTTACACCAAGCTGCATAGCTCCTGCTTAACTCTAAGCAACAAATTTGTAAAACATTCAAAATCCCATTTCCAGTTGAGTGAGCTATATATTCAAGTATTAAAAGATCCATCTCAAATTCTTAAAATGCTAAATTATTTACAGTTCTCCCTCTACCAAGCATTAACAGCTAGAGTGATATTAAGGCAAAGATTTGGAGAAATGCTGTGAAACCCCACAGCTTTAGATTGCATTAGACTATAGAAGAAGCCACTGACTGCTGTCTGTAAAGTCAGTAAATAACCTCTGACTCGTGTCGTGCCAAAGCTGGAGGCAGTGTGGTTCCACATGGTCCCTGGAAATGGTACCTGTGTCACATCACACACACAGAAAAACAAGGAGACACTGAAGGTCAGAATTTTAGGTTAACGACTACAAGGTCAGGTAGAGTTGAAAGTGCTTTGGAGTGGGCGACTGATTCAAGGTTAACAAATATTGTGAAGCGGCCTGGATGTTGCCTATGATGCCAGTGGATGGCGCTACATATCTGAGTATAATATAATATGAATATACTATAATGTGATATAAATATACATATGCAACATCACTTATAATTTACATAATTTCATGCTATTTTTAGTTTTTCAACATGCACCCAGCTTCTTGACCGACTTACGTGAAGTACTGGGATTTCGGCGTTGTTTGTGTGTTGAACTCTGCCACTGGAACGCCTCTGGATGCAACCCGGGGGCCAAACATGGCTGCTGGGTAAACGATTGAAGATGTGCCCACCTATAGATAAACACAGAGAGGGCAATGACACCAGCATCAACTTGAAAACCACTGTACAGTATTGTATTTCAGGTCCAGTCCTTGAGAGATTCTGAACAAATATTGTGTTATATAATAATATTACACAATAGGAGAATATGACATGTACACATGTAATAATGAGGAGAACTCACCACCAGACAGAGATCACAGATTTCCATCTCTTTTTCCACTTTGGTCAGGACATGAGAGTCCAGAGTTTCTCCAAAAAACACGACGTTGGGCCTTAGAAGGCCATGGCAGTCACTTTCGTCACACCTTGATACAGCAACAGAAAACAGTACTTGCGTGATTAGTTGTGTCATACTGTATTTACCACACAATATTTATTGGAATTAATAATTATAACACAAAAGGGTAAATCCATACAGACACAGTCACTGCTTGGGATGTGGGCAGAGGTGCAACTTGCTTGATAGTTAAACCCATGAGTGAAGAAGCTGCAGTATTCTATCCTAGATAACTCAATGATGAAGTAGAAATTGCATGCACTCTCAGTGTGTTTAAACTCAATATCTCGTCAATGTACAACTCTTTGGCCATATTGTTTTTTAAATGACTTGACAACCAAAGGTCTAAGAGAAAAGTTGAAATATTCACAGCACACCACTGCCCCCAAGTGGAAGCCATGACTTCACTATTACTAACATGGGACTCAAGTACATTGGAAACCCCAGGTTCTCTTAATGCATAATGAAAACACTTGGAAACAAGCAAAAATGGAGATGGAGCTTAGACTGAGAAGACCTGAGAAGAGTTAAGATCCAGGACCAGAATGGAGTTCATGGAAGCACAGGGTAAATTTGATTTAGGCTTTTCATTTAATTTGTGCTCACACTGATTTAACAAGGCAGCAACTCATCACACAATCAGACTTAGGATGCACAACATTGCTTTTAACAACTACATATATAAGCCAATGTAACAGGTGGTGAGGGAGAGCTGGGACAGATCTGATCATGAAGGAGCAGCAGGTCCAACAGAAGCTCAAAGCGCGGGTGGAGGGTGGAGACGGTGGTTGAGACAACTAAAGTCTCACAAGAATACCAAAATGACCGCACTCAAATTTGTTTTTATTTAAAGAGTGCAATTGGTAGTATACAGAGATCCCACAGTTTATAAATTACTAAATTAATATTTAATGAGATAATCATTTATTCATTACATCACACTGCCTGTGTGCTGCCACAGAGATTTCTGTACAGCACAGTACAGTCCAACCACAACCTTCCTTTTTAACATACTTGAATCTGCTCTTTATATACAGAGAATTTTCCCTGCACACAAAATTAAGCAACCTGGCCTTCCCTCCTGGTGTTTGCACAGTCCCCCCCCCTCAAATACATTTACAATTAATAGAGAGAGAGAGAGAGACTGCTGACATGTAGAACACACTTAAGACCACAGACAAACTGTTTTCAGGCCGGTGTGCCTGTTTAATAAAGGAAAAATCCAGGCACAGTTGGCATTTGAGAAGCAACACAAAAGCTTAGTAAGTCTGACCCTTAGCATTATTAATATCAAGTGACATTAATCCCACCTTGGCAGTTTATCCACTGGAATCTGGGCATCAGCAACATCTGGGTCAGGTGAACTGTGCATTAACAGAACAAACACAGTGAGTGAAATAGCACTTTATCCAAACAGGGGTCAACCTGAAGAGATCAGGCTACAAATCCTGCATGTTTATCAGTTCGTGTATACTCCAGAGGTGCTGCCTCTTACCCTTTGTCCTTTAGGGCGGCACATATGGGGCTACGCTTGTTCAGAGTAACATTTCCACAACTCACACAGCGCGTCTCCATCAGACTGCCTGCAGTTACAAACAGAAAATGGGTATGGGAATCAAGAACAGGATCCAGTTGCCAACCAGATCCAAGTTGTACGAACCATCAGAATCATATGCCCCTGAGCTTATCAATTCCTTTTATAGATGCCAGGAAGTTTTTCAGAGCTGGGCAGGCCTATATGCTGAGTACGCAAGTTGCGTAGGGCTCTGCAAATTACGCAAGGACCCCGCCTCCCCCTAGTGTCAAACTGGGTGTCAGTGTTTACAACTTTGATGAGAGGATGAAGTGGAACTATCCTCCTGGTCATGAAAAGAGAAAAAAACACTCCATGAGAGTGAAACGCAGGAACAGCAATCAGGTAAACTTGTGCTCGCCTCTTCAAGTTTGATGTCAGTAAATATCAGGAGGCTAACGTTAAGTGATAGCTTGCAGTGCATTTCTCTCTAATCTGTCTGTCTCTCTAACCTATCTGGGCAGTGCTTCTCTGTCTGTATCTTGCTTATCAGCCACTTCTGGCTCTGCCCTGTGTCTTTGTGTTAATTAAATTAGTGACTAACTCTGTGTTTGTCTGATGCATGGTAGTTTTTAGATTTATCCCAACTCGGCCCCTCACCATGAATCTTGAGCACGTGTTTGGACCCAGCCTGTCGGTGAAGGTCATCTGTGCACTGGGTGATGACAACAACGGAGCGTCCCTGCTTCCTCAGCCTGGCTTCGCACTCTGCTATAGCCTGATGGGCAGCACTGGGCTTCTTGTTCAGCGCCAGCTCCCTTCTGTAATGGTAGAACTCCCAGACTCGAGACGGGGTGCGTGAGAAGGCCTCTGGAGTAGCCAGGTCCTGAGGATGCATCAGCATGTGAATGTCTTAAGTCAGTCAACGCTCAAATTATAAGAAGGTACCAATCAAAAGCGTCATCTTCAGAGGAAAGAATTAGACAGATAACAAAATGCAGCAGATTAGGTTTAAACACCTCAATTAAATAGTGAGATTTTTTTTTTTTGGATTACGGATAATTGTTGATTCTTTCCTGGAGGTAAATCCTGCTGCAGCCCACCACAAGAATCTAGATTATGCAACAAATACCATTTCTCTCTTTAGTGGCTATTGCTGCTGAGATAAATCCACTGAGCTGTGAAGATGTATTATGTAAACATAAAATACACCCACTCCACAGCAACAACTTTGAACCACAGCTGGAAATCAGACCAAACACAAGACTTTGACCTAAATAAAAAGACAGTAAAAACCGATAAGTAAATAAATAAATAATATAGTCACATACAAGCATGTGTGTGTGTGTGTTTTTTTTTTTTTTTTAAATTACCTGAGACTGCCACTTCCTCCACTTCTCATTTTCTCCCCTGAAAGTTGGGACTCCACTCTCCGCACTCACACCTGCGCCCGTGATGATAACTATGTGCTTTGCTTTGGAAAAGTCCTTGCGGAATTCAGACATGTCTGGGAAAACAAAATGAAAAGCAACTTACTAATTAATTGCTTTTTAAGTGTCTTAATATTAAAAAAAAGAGAACACTGTGATTTAGCTATTAGTATGAGACAATGACTCGTGTGATATCACTTTGAGTGATCAATGTTTTTACTCTTAAACTGATCATTTCCAACATGTATAATTTTTACAATAGTCCTCCTAACAAAATGTTGTGTAGGGAGGGATTCTCTGGATGCTACAATAATTCAGTAAGTATTACAATTAACATTATAATGTTTTAGTTCTATATTATAATGTTCTTGTCGCCCCTTCCACACACCTTGCATTAGTAAAATCAGGAACAGCTGATTTATCAAAGAGGTCAGTATGTAGATTCACAAATAAGCTATCATTAGACAATTACAGTAACTTGTCAAGATCTAAAATCTAAAACCTCTTGTTTGTTACTCATTAAATTATCAGTTAAGGCTTTTAAGCTTTTAACTTAAATGCTACTCAGATATTTGTGCACCATATTGTCAAGTGTTACTAAAAACATTTCTTTTCTATCCTGTCAGGAAGGATGATGACTGATATCCAATGGCTGATATCCATTGTTTAATACAGGGCTAACACTGATCTGACACATCACCAAACCAACATCATATACTGTCAACCTAGTACCTTTCATTTACCTGAATTGGGTCTTGCTGTCTCTATCAAAGGTCCTTTTGTCACATGAGTAGAGCACATGCGAAGGCCAAGGGCAAACACAGCTCGACTTTGGAGAAGCATTGTCACTGTTTCAGAAATACAGTTGAACAGGGGTAAAAACACAAAGGACAACACAAAAAGAAAATAAATTATTGTACAGCCTCACTTTTTATATGTAACTTCTGTTCGTGTTTCACCAACTAGTTGTTTTCACTCTGTGATTTAGGCATGAAGACTTTTTCTGATATTATATGTGTTATGACTGGAACTGGTCCTTTTCTATATTGAATGTGAACATGGCAAATCATCTGTATTGAATGTGAACATGGCAAATCATCCTTCAATCTTAACTGAGTCAGATATGGATCTCTTCCTGTTGTGCAGCCAAACATTGTTCAAACAAGATGTCCAGAATATCTCCATTTAGTGTAATAGTGCAACAGTGTTTTGTTTTGAATATTTCACTCATAGCTGCAAAGAAGTTTAGGAACAAGCACATACTGGACACAGAATATGTTGTGCTGTGTGAAAGAAATGCTCTAAATAATTACGCTTAAGGATTCATTTAAGTGAATAAATCAAGAGAAGTGATCCTGTGTGCAACTGTATAACTGCTACAACATATCAAAATGAAAACAAGACATGGCTTCAAGAATGCTTGCAATGTAGTTGTGCAATCACACAATCACAGATGTCGACCTGATAAGGCAAGAAATGTGCATAAAACTCATTTTAAAACAAATAAGTTGGCTGTAAAACTAAGGCAACTTTTAAACAGCCTACTTAGAAAAACTAGTTTTACTTAGTATAACTAGCAACTGGGTGCGTAAAACTAGCAACTGAGTGCGTCCCACAAAGGCAGAACAAACTAATAGTTTAATGTGTCTGAACTGGTTTTACAAATCAAACAGCTGCAACTGCGTGTCCTTACAGGTTACAGCTAAGTTGCACCCGCTGTTGTGGCTGTTTGTTGGTCATTTTGGAGATAACCAACCGGTCACTTACGTTCAAAAGGAAGGTCCAAGGAGAATCTATTGAAAGTAGAAGACTAACTTTACCTGATATGTTGCTAAAACATACAACGCTAACAATAACGTAGCTTGTAAGGTCGTGAGCTAAGTTAGCTAGGACAACTCGTCGTGCTCGCTGCCACAAGTAGACACTAACGTACCCATTCAAACGTGTATTACTAGGTAATTTCACCTGAAAACAGAGCCAATACATGCCTATTTAAATGACATTGCCTTATTTACCTTGCAGTACTTACTTAGCTGGGCGATATTTCCTATTTAGGAGCCGAAAGCCACACAGACTTGACGCTTGTTTACCTCTGTCAGTGCAATTAACATGAGAGGCCGTAAACTCACCACACTGCCGTAAACCCCTCTCTTAAAAAATGCACGAAAACTGTTGTTAAGAGGTTAAAGGGAGAGAAAAAAATGTGTCTAAGAGAGCCATCTGGTGGTTAACTGCTGTAAGTGTGGTTCATTCAGGATGATTCATTCATTCTCCTCAAGGTAGAGACAGAGCAGCCAATACCCAGAAATAAGAATCTGTTATTGTTTTTTTGTTTATTCAAAAGAACAAAACAAATACATATACAATACAACTGAAATCTTGCCTTATTGTGTTTTTATTAAATGTTTTTCTTCTTATGGGACAAAAAAGATCTGACCTGAACTAAATTGAACAAAACCTTATCACATATATATTAATCTTTTATTATTATGATTTCTTTACTTATCTAATAGTATACCATGTGGTATTATGTAGTTGTATGGTATATATATATATATATATATATATATATAGTAATGTATATATATGTAGTAATGTGAAAGCCATTTGTTGCCCCTTTTTCGTACAAATTATTGATGGCTAAATTATTAATCATACTTAATTACCTATCATTTATTAAACTATACACATTGTAAAGCTCGTACACTGGCAGCACTTAATTATGGTCAAGCCAAAACTGTAATTTTGAATTTGAAAAATAAAATAAATAAACGGGCGTAATGTAAGTGTAAATCACTAGCCTAGGCCTATATATAGCTGAAGTTATTCATTTAATAATCATTTTCTGAAGACTTAAATTCTAAACGATCGTTTTCCTGGTTTAATAGGCCTGCTGTCTTCTTTTTTTCCTGTATTTTACCATCTTTATTTTTTCCTCACACTGTATCTGTGCCATATTCCACCAACGCCTCTCTCTCTCTCTCTATCTCTCTCTCTCTCACTCCCTCCCTCCCTCTCTCTCTCTCTCTCTCTCTCTCCCTCTCTGCCTCGGTGTGTGTGAGAACTCCCTCCTCCCCCATCAGTTATCTACCTCCCAGTGTGTGAGTGGCCGTGGTTCTGCGTCTGCCCCAGTCGGCCAGCAGCAGTCATCACTGGACACTGGTTCAAATTGATGGCGACCACTCCAGACAGCAGCACAGACCGCCGACCGATAAGGAGACTCCGCTCCAAGAGCGATACCCCCTATCTTGTTGAAGCCCGACTCTCCTTCAACCTGCGGACAGGTAGGCGCACATCCATCCATGCTGCCCCCAAAAATCTTCCTGTTAGCTGTTTTGCCAGATGTCGTTATGTGGGTGGACTGAAGGGGATTATAGCCTAAGATACGCTCCTGTTTTACACGAATGAAAAAAAAGCCTTTTATTCTTGTGGGCTTGTGTTATAGTTCATCTGTGAGGCTTATCCCTCCAAAATTTATTAATGGGTGGCTCTGTAAGGCTGGGGGAATTGTGAAATGTTATGCAACTTTGTGGACTAACGCTGGTGATGACGTTTCTGGCGCAAAAACGTTAAAGGGCTTCAGAAATTTAAAAAAAAAAAATCATTTTTAGAGCTTTAAATCCGGTTCATGTGTGAATTTTAATTCCGTCAGCGCTTGGTTACTGCTACCACTGTAATTCAACGCAGTTACATAATGTGAAGAAGCTTCAACGTGACATGTAGTAGCCCAAGCTTTGGCAATGGTTGTGGTGCACAAAATCCGGATGGGATATCCGGTTTGTTCAGCATTATTTGTAGATTTTTTTTTTAAATCACAGCATTTGAAACAGTTGCAATGGATCCCGCGATGATGCTCGTGGTGAATTGTCTCCTATCTCCATCACCCTTTACAAAGCGTGTTGCATCCCCTGTTACCATGGTGACTTGGCATTTTATGCTGACTGAGTCAACAGTATTCAGATCTTTTGCACTACAGTGTAATTAAGAAACACGCTGCATCTACAGTAGCCTATCTACCTGTTTCACCGAAAACACATCTCATGGAGGTGATGACAGTCGTTTGCTAATCTCTACAGGGTCGTTGATATTTGTAGCAGCCCCAATCCCAATGTGCTTCTCTCTCATTAGTCTTATTTAGGAGGGGGATTGAGTGTGCCCACATGTGTCATAATTAGAATGATATCACAAGTCCTACACGGTTTGTTCCCTTGATGCCAATGTGCTGAAATAACGGCTACACAGAACATATCTGTCCCCTACTGCAACTTTATAGATGCATCCTATAGCCCCAACCTTGCAGCTTGCTGGAGTCACACCCATTTATCTACTCAGCAAAATGTGTGAGATGCCTATGTCTACTGTAATGTTTGGATGATGGCCAGTTCTGTATAGGGATTTTTATAGAGCATCTATAGTAAGATTTGGGAGATGGTTCTTTTTTCAGTCTATTTATTTTCAGACTACATCTTACAGTGTCTTAAGATAACTGTGGTTTTGCTCTTTGCTCTTTTGGTTGGTTTGAGAGTTCTTTGGGTTTTTTTTTTAGGAATGCTTATTGTTCCGTGGAAAATGAACCTGTCAGAAACTAACTAAAGTTTCAAATAGTGGTACATAGTGTAAACATCTTGCACAGTAATAGGGAATGCTTTTTGAATGACATAGGTGTGTGTGTGTGTGTGTGTGTGTGTGTGTGTGTGTGTGTGTGTGTGTGTGTGTGTGTTTGTGTAGGGCTACAACGAACAATTACATCATTATGAAATCATCTCTTGATTATCATTTAGTCTGTACAATGTCATCAAGTAGTGAAAATGTTCAACACAATACCCCAGAATCTTCTAATTGCTTGTTTTGTCCAACCAAGACTCACAAATCCCAAAGACATTCACTTTCTGATGGTATGAAACTGAGAAATGCAGAGAAACGCCACATTTGAAAAGTTGGAACCAGTGAATCGATTAATCAGCTAATCATTTAAGTGTGTTTCATACTAGAAGGCCACTAAAAGCAGAGTCTGCGTTATCTCACGGCAGGACAGTAGCAGTCTAAACTGAGGCTGGAGGGATTGTTACGAGAAGGTCATCACTTCAACCATAAAGCGACTGCACCTTGCTCCAGTGCAGCTCCTCAGTTGCCAACAGTGTGGCTGCTGTATTGACAGCTCCCAGGTGTGGGATGTCAGCCTGGGCAGTGTTGGAACAGAGCAAGGGTGCTCGGTTGTGCTTTCCTGGATGAATGAACCTTAAATAAAAAATAAAAAAAGCCCCCCAGCATGTTTATGTCAGATAAGCCTTCGCAGTCCAAGACGGCTCCGCTCATGCCAGGGAACTGTTTGGCCTGTGGAGACAAGCTTGTTGTCAATGACAGGACACTGCCGTTCCTCTCTGTGCTCCTTTTTTTTTTTTTTTTTTATCTCTCTACTCTACAACGAGCTCATACAAAGCATGAGGGTGGTACGGGGGCGATTTGTACAACAGCACTGTTGACTCACTTCCACCTGAAGAAGTGGAGCAGGATTTAGCTTTAGCTTATTGCCAAGGAAACCAAAAGTCTCATGGTTGTGTGGCCAGGTGCTTAATAATGATAAATGACCACGGCTGCCAAGGACGTGAAACAAGAACTAAGCAATTATCTCTGTGTAGTTCCAGACAAGATAATAGCTTTGGTTTCTCTTTGTTATGTTTTTTTTTTTTTAAGGGTCATTATAATTGTTTGACACACAACCTAATATATGAACATTATTACATTCACAAAGTGCAACACAAGTGTAACACAAATTTATTTTGCAGCTAAGGCTGTATCCATGTTTTCATCAATGAGCTGCTACTACACAGAGAGCACAAATACACTTTTATATCCAACACTGTCAGGCTATAATAAAGACACTGCCAGTCTGGCATCTGCTTCTCTGATACTGAGTTGTGTAATTTGTTTTGATGTGTGGTGAGTTTGTCAGTGTGAAAAATTTGGAGATGGGCTGAGGCTTCACAGCCAACTCAAGTGTTCTGTGTTTAAACAGCTGATTTTTTTTTCTTTTGCTTTATTCCCTGATGCTGATCAGCTCATTTGTGGATCAGGCATCTCTATGGGGAGTCAGTCTCTGCCACAAGTTTGACTTTTGCAGAAACAAGGCTTGTAGCATACAAATGACAGATACCCCGTGGGCTTCTAATGGAATCAGAGAGCATGTGTGAAACATTGCTTTATTGCACTGGCCTGTTTAGCATCTACGCTAATCTAATTTTGCCCCACAGTTAAATGGCTCTGCACACAGTCACAAAGATATAATGATATAATGGCATCAGTTACTGCGCAGATATCAACAACTGCGTCATCTGTCGTAAAGCATTAAAGGGTGGAGGTGTGGATGGATGGTTGACCTACTTCACAGGTTTGATTTCGGTTATTGCTGCCTGTTATGAACCTTCTCATTGTCAGCTTAGCCTCTCTCCATCTCTCTCTCTCTCTTACACACACTCACACATACACACACATTGTCATCTGGACTAGTAGGTGAGAGATCACAGTGTATGTGGAACTGGAATCATTACTGTTTACCTAAGGATCCTGTCTATGGATTTTTAGCCAAGAGGCAGAGATATGTGCATGTGTCTCTGTGTCCGCATGTTGTTCTGCATGTTTGTGAGCGCCAAGCATGCATATCAATCCATTGTTTTTGTGCTGTGTATGTGCTGCCTGCTGACACAGCATCCGTCTCACTGGAACAGGTTGTCTGCTTGTTTTTATTTGCTCATCATTCAGCAGCTCAACTACAGCCCCATCTGCTTTCTGTCTGCAGACTGATGCTACACACAAGAAAACTCAACACCCAATTACAGGAGCTAACACTTTAGATTTTCCACTAACATCCCTCTGCTAACGAGATCACACGCTTAAGAGTTTTATAACATCATTGCTCACATAATCCAGCTAACCTTTTTACTGTGTCTCCATCCTTGTTATGAATCCTACTGGAATGGCACTCATAAGTCATTTTGTTGTAGTTTTTTTCAGAGCACCTCACAGCCTCGACACTCAGGTCAGCTTGTCCTCACAAGCCCAGGGTCTTCTCAGGTCTGCTCTGGCATATGGAACATTAATCACAGCACACCTATTGTACAGATGTTAATTGGGGCTGAACAGCTGGATGCCTTGCGCATGGGAGAGGTGTGTGGATGCCCGATGGCTTGAGCTCCCACCATTATACCTGGTCTGAATGCAAATAGACAAAGCTGAAGCCCAGACTTGGCTGCATTGCAGTTGTTTGGGGGATAGATTATTCGGGTATTTCCCCTTGCTTTTGTGCAACTGTGTATACCTTATACGTATACAACATGCATGCTCTGTATTGTACGTGCACTCTCTGTCTCACAATTCAGTGTTGAAACCAGGCTCAGTGTTGCAGCTACATTAAGCTATAAAAAGCAAAACTCAACTCATTCACCACCCACCACTCCCTGCTCCTCTCTCCCTGTGCTGCTTTTTTGTTGCAATCCGTGTACAGTAAGCACTGCTGTCCGAAACGAGTACAATCAATACACGCCAGATGCATGATGGGACAGGACAAATTTCTGCTGCAGAGCTTTATGTGCCAGCTGGGTTTACCTGAGGATTTAAAGCATGGTAGAGAATCGCTTCATACAGCTGGTGGTCAGGACTTAAGCACAGCCTCTCTGACAGGACGTGTATGCAGATATTTTGTGTGTTAATCATTTAGAAATGATTCATATATTCACCCTCACTGAAGAAGGTCCAGTCAGATTATTCAGTTTTTGTAGGAATTCAAAAGCAGCTAAAGGTGACTGCAAGGTCAAGCACAAACAGAATATGAGCCGTCAGTCCTTGTTTCAAAGGGAAAGAGAATTTCACATGAACTATTTGGGATGAAGTCCAGTGCAAAGTCTGCTGTATGCATAATTTTTTCTAGCTGTTTGTAGTGACTCTAGAGGCTATTAGCAAAAGTGTTTAACAAAGTGGTGATAATTAGTGGCAAGAGAGTATCACTTCTCTGTCTGCATCACTCCCAATCTATGCCTCTTCTATGGCCCCCACCCCCAACCTCCCCCCAAAAACACACGCACGCAGCACATGGCTGACACTACAGACCATGGTATGATAGACTAACAGCCCCGCATCTCAAAAAACAAGCATCAGCATCCATCTTCCATACATGAGTACACATAGGCCGTCTTGTGCTGAAGCATCCAAGGTCTGAATAAAACATGAGTAGGAAAATCAGAGGTAAAAATAGCAATGCCATATCCAAGACTCTATTACTGGATGCTCATGCGGCATAAAAATTCAATCAACCATCGGTGTCACCTGGACAGAACACCTGCCAACCTCAAGTAGCAAGATGGCTTAAAGAAAAAGGCAGGCAGGTGTCTTCAATGAGAGCCTGGAGCAAGCTGTATCATCTCAGAATCGCTCTCTCGATCTGCTTTCTTTTCATCTCTCTCTCGCTCTCTGTGCCACACTTGGAAGTGTGGGAAAGACTCGCTGGCTGTGATGTGCTTACCACACGCCAGCAGAGAAATAACGCCTTTTTCAAAAGCCTCCCAAGCTGAAGAAAGCTGCATGATGATGTGCTTATGGGTCATATTTATAGTAAGTGTGGCAGCACATTGGGCAGAGAGGGGTAAAGATACCGCTGCAATCTGAGAGGCAGCATTGCCAAGGACCAATTACGCTGGAGGAGAGAGCTCTGCCTGAATCACTGTAACTCTCTAATGCTGGTTTTGCTGAATTAAAAGCAGCATGCAATTAATTCTTTTGGGTACAAGGAAATAAAACGACTCACAGGCAGCATACAATATCCAGTCTGTTGCCGAAAGGATGGCTGTGGATATACCTGATATCTGCAATAGCAATTGAAATATATATTTTAGATAATGTGTCACAGTTAGGGGTGGGGGGGGGCATCCATTAAATAATGTCGACAGAATGGCATTTGTTGCTTTACCAGTGTAGCTCCCATAGTGCACCAGCTCTTTAGGACATTTCTGCTGAGTAAGAGACTTCACACAGTCTGAATCCCTTCAACACTGCTGCAAACCTGGGAGTCAATTCAATCAAAGCTGCATTGCACCACTCAGCAGTATGCACTTCAAAATTGTATCCGATTTCCAATGATCAAAGTCAGGACATATTTTGGCTTATACACTTCCAATCCTGGTTAGGATTTCTATGTTACATTACATTAAATGTTACATTAACACTTGATGTATATTTGAATAGCTACACCAGTAGTAGTGTAGTAGTAATCCCCAGGCCCTGAGTGATTCTCTAAAGCTACTTCTATTTTGGAAAGCATTATCATGTAGTATTTGTAGAATACAAAAATTTCAGTGTTAGTTCAGGATTAGCATGTTGTATACGTCTCCCTTTCAATTTTTCTATCCATCAGCAAAGAGTTGACATTACTTTTTATGTTGTAGTACAAACTCATAAAACTTTAGGAGTGAAATTCTTCAAATGAAACAGATACGTTCTGTGTGAGCACTATGCTGAATATTATGGTAAGTTATGCCTACACTTTTCAGACAGTTATGTAAGCCTGTGTAAAGACAGACTAATAGCCTACAGGATAAACGGCTGGGATCTGAAGAGGCAGAATAATTATGTGAAACTAAATGATTGAACCAAGGGGACTTTATGCCCCTATCCTGCACATCTTACAGATCCAGTGTAGAATTGATTTTGTAATCACATCACGTAATAACTGCAATGACGAAAAGGTTGACTTTGCTGGGATGTAAATTTAAAATTCTAATGAAAGAAAACCTTCTCAGAAAGTGAACACAACTAAAAATATTACCAGTATCTACTGAAAGAAAAAATAAAACATGAAACATCTAGTGGCAATGTCCGTAAATGTGCATTTCTAGAGGATACAGCCAGGCGTCATTACATTCATCGTGGTTATTTTTGAGCTATAAATAAGTTAAATATTCTGAATTGTATTTTTATAGGACTTCAAAATGTTGAAAATGGCTGTAAAGACGGTGGAAACAGCAATGCATGTTGCTACCTGCCATACTGAGAATAGTTGACTTCAAGGCAATACATAAACTGCATTCATTTCCACAGGGATTGTCTCATTGTTTACAAACAAAAGCAGTTATCCGAATAATCCGTAAAATCACATAACATTTCTGAATAAAATTTTAATTTGGTTTTTCAAAGTTACATAAAAATCTAACCTAGTTGTCAAACCTCTAAAACAGTTCATTCAAACTTTGCCTTCATCAAATGGTTTATTTTGTCATAGAAAGTAGAAAAGAAAACTGCTTTTATCAGTCTTTCTAAAAAACTGGAAGATAATAGTGAAGGTTTCTGTCCATATTCTAAGAGAAAATGTTTGGTCTGGCCTCTGGTGGTTGGTGAATGGGGTCATATCAGGAGCCAAAGCTGCATCAGTTCCAGAAGACGTTATAGATTTAATGACTCATACCGCATGGATCATTGTATCAGGGGCTACAGGGAAATATTCCGTAATAATGACTGCAATTATGACAGCGGTCACAGCGCATCAGTAACTAGGAAAAACGCTTTGATGTGACGTGTTATATAATGGTGAGCTACCTGTGCCTGAGACCAGGAGATATCCGTCTTTACTTCAGCAGAGCCAGGAGAGGCCAGAGGAGAACTATAAGCTCTTTAGCTGAAAGTCCACTCCATACTGTGGTGTTCATCTTAAGCAAGCAGGACAGATGGAGGTTTCAGTCAGAGGAAAATCACAGTGTCTCTGCAGACAGAGACGGCCAGAACGTCCCAGAGGAGTGGCACAGTCTGCTTACCATTAAGTGTTGCAGAGCTCGCAGGAGATTGCTTTCATTTTGCGGGAGTTCTTCTGTTTCCATATCCACTTACCTGCTGTCAAATAGTGTGATTCTGTGAACATATAACCAGATTTATTACCTTTAAAAATGTGCTTTTTCTTAGAGTACATTCTGTCCATGGCTCTAGTATACACTGTTCCCTTTTCCCCATAGTGCACCTTTCATTTAACAGGACTAATACATCTTTACTGTGTGGTTATTACAGAGATGTTTACCCCCCCCCCCCCCCCCCCCCCCACTCCCCAAAAAAGCTGCTGTCTGTCACCCTCTGCCATCACCTTGCCTGCAACACTGTTTCTTAATTAGCAGATAAAGTGGAAAAACAGACAATGTGGAAAAATGTCCAAGTGAGGGTTTCTCTGTGATCTACAGAAAGGTCTGATGTTTGAGACAACAGACCTGATGAAAGACTTAGCATTTAAGTCATACAGCTTTATCGGATCAAACGTAAAAAAAAAAAAAAAAAACAGAAAAAAAAAAAACATTACAGTCACTCATAACAACTTTTAATACCAAAATGCTCTGTAGTCTAAAAGTAATTTTCATTTTGAAAGCTGTACATACTTCCATACAAATCTGTATTAATTTCATGGGAGGTGGTCTGCGAAATTAAGAATGAATCGATTTACAGATACAGTACATAAAGGACAGTTTGACTCAGGCTGATGAAACTGAGCCAGTCCCTGGAGCACCACTGCTCTCTGGTGGAGCAGTGCTTTTTCTGCAACAGCAGACGACTACGTAAGGCACTTGGGATGTTGTGAATTACCGGTATTGATGATAACCGTGATATTTAAAAAATTGAATATTGATATTGAGTTAATAATACACATATGATAATATCGTGATGGCAGATGTTAGGCCTTGTGGGTATTTGTTTTTTTTGCCTTTTCAGTATCCATTAATTGTAATTGTTCTTTTTGTGTGCTTTTGCAGTTATGGTTACAGACTGTCTCTCCATCTCACTACACTCATTTCAGTTTAATTCATGTGCCAAAAAAGAGACGAAACACTGAATAAACAAAATTAAAGATGAATTCGAATGATTGTTGAATTATACTTTTTCTTTTTAATTTTCTATAGATATCGTGTATATATCATTATCATGAATTCTTCTGGCCATGATAATCATGTAGTGAAAATCTGATAACGTGACAACCCTAACACACATTAGTGGTGAAATGATTTCCTGGACAATTGATGGACTGGAGAAATAATCACAACAATTTTAATAATTCATTCACCACTTAAGTATTTTACCAAACAAAGATGATATTTATATTACTGTAAATTGACATGTCAAGATGTCATCTACAGTTCTGGGAAATTCTGATGGCAGTTTTCCACAGATTTCCAGCATTTTATAGACTAAATAATCAACTGATTAATCAATGACAAAAATACTCATTAGGTGTCTTACACGCACAATCAAAAATGTGTTGAAAAGGTGTTAGTGCCTGGATTATTTTACTTTTGAATACATGTGAATGCATCAGTAACACGAGGGGGTCATTCTGCACAAGGTGCATTTTGCTGCCACTACCTCTGTAATTCTAGTTGCAGTACTTGAATTTGTAATGGGATTATTTACATTCATTCATTTTACAACAATACAAAACAATGAAGAGAAGCAAATCCTCACATTTGACACACATTTAACCTTTTTCTTGAAAAATGACTGAAAACGATTAATCAATTATCAAAATGGTTGCCCATTAATTTTTCTGTTGATTTATCGTTTCAGCTCCATTCCCATATACACATAAGCCCCGTTCAAACAAAGCTTTTCTAATGCTATCTTTCAGTGCAATTGTATTTGAATTAGATTCACCCACTCTCGCCCAAATTGTCAGTCTGACTCCTTCTACTTCTATCATACAGCCTTGAGCTTCTTGTAGGCCTTGGAGAAATCATGCAGAAGTCAGAATATTTCAGAAAACTGAAAGACTCTGACTTGACACACTCTGTAGCAGCAAGGCCGTTTTTATTCTCAATGAATGAAAATCATTCACAATATCAGGCAAAATGGTTTATTTACGAATCTGTAGCTACATTATAAAAGTCATGGTACTTGACAGCAGTGAGACATTGTTGGTGACAGAATGTATCGGTATGTAGTGGAACTATGAACTGTTTTAATACAGTATACAAAGAGCATGGAGTTACAGACATGTCTTCTCTCTGTGCTCCCTAAGCCGAGTTTTCCTTGTAAATGTTTTGCCACATTTCGGACACGTGAATGGCCGTTCCCCTGTGTGAACCATCATGTGTCTTTTCAGCTCGTTGTTTAATCTGAAGGCTTTGCTGCAAACCTCACACACAAATGGCCGCAGCCTGATGTGCTTGTCTCTACGGTGAGCCATCAAATGCGACCCCCTCTTGTAACACATGCCACAGTCTTCACACTTGAACGGCCTCTCCTCCGTATGCTGAACCATGTGAAGCTTGAGCTGAGCCGCACTCGGCCAGCCTTTTCCGCATGTGTCGCACAGGTACGGCTCTTGCCCTGTGTGTTTATACAGATGCCATTTAAGGTATGTTTTCTGATAGAATTTCTTTCCGCACACTGGGCACGGGTAACCACCTGTGTGCCTCACCATATGTGCTCTCAGGCAGTCTTTTGTACTGAACTGTTTACCACAGTAGGAACAAACACTGGGCTGTTGTTCTCTATGCTTGCTCTGGTGCAGAATCAGATAAGCCAGAGATTTGAAGCTCTTCCCGCATGTTTCACAAATGCGTGGCGTTACACTTGAAGTATGAACTTTTTCATGATCATTCAGTAGTCCTGGCTTTGTGTAACATTTCTTACAGGCAGCGCACTGGTACAGCTTTTTGTTCTGCTGATGCCGAACCAATTCACATAACCTCACAAAAGTTCTCTTACACAATGGACAAGGGTATGAGCCTCTGATTTTATGTGACTGGGAATAATGTCTTTTCAGGAGGACAATTTCTGAAAAATTCATCTCACACATGGTGCACTTGATGCTGGAAGACTTCGTCTGGGAGTCATCTGCACGGTCTGTAGAGTTTGGAGGTGCTTCAGTTTCACTTTCCTTTGTTTCAGAACTTGTCTCACTGCAGCTCTCTTTGGTATTGTCAGCTGATGGGAAATTACACGCACTGATAACAAAGTGGTTAGTGTTTGTTCGCTTTTTCCTTCGACGATTTCTTTTGGAACATTTGCTCTGGTGCTTCTCAAAACTCTTGTAATAGGAAAAACCCTGGCCACATTCCTTACATGTCAGAGGTGATTTACTCACCTGCATAGCCTGCGCGTTGGCAGGTGCATCTGTGACTGAAACAAGAGTATTCTCCTGACTCCTTTTCTTTGCGTTGCTTGAAGAATTCTCCTGTGTGAACTCATTCCTTTGTTGTGGGTGTTGGTTTGAAACCTTGCACTGACCTTCCTTGTGTGCCTCGCAGTCCTCATAGTTGTCAAAGTTTTTACCACAATAAGAACAAAGATAAGGGCTCTGTTCAATGTGGCATCTCATGTGCCTCGTCAAGTCAGCAGAGCGAGTAAATATTTTCCCACACACAGAGCATTTTTTGACACGGCTGCTTCTTTTGCACAAGTCAGAGGACATTGATTCCTGGGGTGCATCATTTGAAGGATCAGTTTTGGTTTCACTAAGCAATGCCTCTTTGGTCTTATCAACAGGGTTTGATTTGGAGTGATTTGCTAAGCTTGTAGAACACTGTGGGTTTGTCTGTATCTGTCGTTTACTACTGACCACACACATCCTCTGGTGTTTGTCGAAATTCTTTGGGTAAGTGAAAACCTTGCCACAACCACGACAAACAAGACTGCAGTCGTCATTAGACGAGTTTGGAAGACTCGAATTTGATGGAAGCTCATTCTCACTTCTACGGGCGTTAATCTTAGGTGTAGGATGTAAATGAATCTTTTCAAAAAATCTACTTTGGCTAGCAGAATCTGACCGACCCAAACAACCACTCTGAGTCATCCTGTGCCTTTTTAGTTTGCTAATGGAGCCAAACTCCTGGTCACAAACAAAACACTTGAATGTTTTTGAGGATGTCCTATTGTGATTTTTTAAATGGTGAAACCAGTTTTTGTCCATGTCATCATCATCGTTGGATTCACTTTCATCAAAAGGTTCCAGTATTACTTCGACAGAGGCTCCTTGGTCTTCAGTCAGATCATCAGCATGCTGCTGTCCATTTCTTTCCACATTCCTTGCCACTTCTGAATTTATTTCCTCAAAGTTTTCGTCTTTATTCTTTTTAGACTCACTCCCAAGTGAGTTGTCTTTGTGCCAGTCCTCACCGATACACATGGACCCAGCTTTGACAGCGTTGTCTCCTGCATCGTTGTTGACCTTTGGTAGATGATAGGACAGGCTGGAAAGGATACAGTCATCACCAGAGGAAGACAGAGCTAGAAAACAATGACAAACCAAACAGGAAATAGTGTCAATATCTGAAAATTTATGAAAAATAAATAACACAGAAATAACTGTGATTTAAGTGTCTCTCAAAGTCTCTCAGAGGACTACCTTGTGGAACCTCATTCCCATGATGTTTGTGATGCTGAATGAGTTTATTCAGGGGCTCAGGTTGATTCATGAAGTCCACACACTCTTTCAAGACAGAAGGGGACAGACTGAGCCAGAGGGAAGTCTAGGAAAGGACCAAAACAGATCAACTCAATTACATGAAAAAAATGTACCCTTGCATTTCAGGTGTTATATTGTGATAGATTTCCTTGTTAGTGCACAGTCCTTCCCTCCAACTACCTTGTGTACTTTTACATCACTTAATGCTTTTCTATTTTTACCAGCATGACAACATCCCAAATATGGATTATGAACAATGCAGGACTTAAAATAACCAGTATTACAAATGTGTTACGAGGAGGGAAATGCATTCAACAAGGGTGTTAGACCCCAAAAACACATTCAGTATGATACATTTTGGTAAGACACAATGAATGTAAACATAACTTTTGCTTACAAGAAAAACTCAACAGAGCATTTTAAATATTTGAGAGATGCAGCTGTGCAGCAACAGTTGCTATGGTATTTTTCGACTCTATTTGTCCCAAGATTATTTATTGTATGTCAGATACCCACTTGTTCAAGGTTTGGAACAGGCAGCAGCCTCTGGAGATTGAAGAGGAATTTTTTCATTAGAGCCTCCAGGGCACAGTCATATTTGGGGCCAAACACTGTCGGGAAGATTTTCTAAAGAACAAAGACAAAAGTGGTAATTTCATTTCACAAAATACTAGCAGGCCTCTTTGATGGCATCTTATCATCCCACTTAAGCCCATTATCCAAAAAATCATGATTTAACCAATTTGGATTTAAATCAAAGTACATGTAACAATTGACTAATTTGCTTTTTAAGCTTGTAATATCGAGTACAAACCACCTCACCTGATAAAAGATATCCCTCTGGCATTGATCATCCAATAGTGTGTGAACAAGCTGCAGGAAGTTTGTCATTGATGCTTTTACCTCAGCACCGGAAGTCTTTTAAAGGAAAACGCACATAAGTAAATTCAAACGACACAAAGACTGGTGGAGATTTGACAAGAGCACCCACCTCCTTGTCCTGTTTTGTGATGTAGGTGTTTATTCTGCTCAGATGATGCTGGATGGCCTGTGGGCTGGCAAAATCATCACTGCGGCAACACTCTAGCACCACCTGTTGGCATATCAAGAGATAAACAATTTAGTGAGGGCTTCATGTTCTCTAGACACATGAGGGGGTGTGGACCTTTGTGGCACAGCCCATCATGTGAAAACTATCATTAATACTTCAATATATGAGAATTAGATGTATGGGCAGATGAGGAGCCTGTACATGGTGAGGTCATGGGTTAGATGTTTACAACATCCTCACTTGGGAATTTGGCAGTCTAGACCTTATCCGTTAACCAAATTAGATTGCATTGATGTTCAGCTGGAGTTTGAATGTAAGCCCAGTTAGTTAAATTTCTCGGTTTTGTGTTGATGAATGCAGATGTAATAACAGAATAAACCAGTTAAGTGCACAGTTTACTCAGAGAATAACAGACAGGAACTCAGTTGCATTCGCTGACTTACTCTAATGTATACATCTTCCTAGTGTCATTTGTTTTCCTGCAGTCTGCATTAACTTAACTTGCAGTGTTACACATTAACATTATGGTTTGCTCATTCTTCCCACAGACTAATGCATACTGATATTGTACACAAACAAAAGACCTCTATGACAATAGAATGCAAAAAAAAAAAGAATAGATTGTGGACAGAAATGTAATGTCTTTACCAGATTCAGAGCTGCTATTTTGAAGATGACCTAGAAATCAACAATCTAAGCTTGGACTGAGGAAAAGGGATTTTCCCCCATGGAGACCTTTACTTCATACCATTGTCATAAAGTAATATTTTTTGTCTATGAAGGCTATTTAGTTCTGGTGCATCAAACTATCAGACAAGCAGTGGTCGAAGAAGTATTCAGATCCTTTACTCAAAAGTAGCACTACCACAATAAACTTGATTGCAAGTATTATCAGCAAAATGTACAAAGTAAAAGTAGCTTTTACGCTGTAATATTTGGTTGCTTTGGCAGAACAATGATTCTTCCCCTATTGGATGTTTTGTATGTATTATTTTTTTAATTGTATAAGAAGTTAAAAAAGTTAAATGATAAAATAATCCAAAAAGAAAGAAAGAAAGAAAGAAAGAAAGAAAGAAAATTACCCCTTATGTCAAATGGTGTTATATGGGATTATTGTGACTGAAGTATTAATGTCCAGCATGTTATATCTGTTCCATGTGGAGCTGATTTTAACTACTGTAGATACTGTGGGGGAGTTTAATCAGAACCAATCCATCAAATATAAAGTGATTTTAAGTTGTTACTCTGCAGAGCAACAATAGCTGTCAAATACAATGTACACTTGCACTTACACGCCTCTTCCCACATCAGTAGCCTGTAGCATATTGGTAGTAGAGATGTAAAGTTAGTAGCTGCGGTATATGACAGAATTATTACCGTCACTGTAATTACAGTAACTTACATCTAGCAGCTCTTTTCTTACCCTTGCACGTAAGCCCATGACTAGCTGGACTCTCTCTGAGTAAGTGAGCAGCTCAGGGACTGTTTCCAACACTGAGGTAATGAACTCCTCCAGCAGACCATAGTACATCACAGCTCCCTGCTTCACTATCTCCCACAGAGCTGCAGAGACAAGTTGCACGGGAGGCACGATAAGACGGAGAGAGGAGAGGGGAAGGGACCCTGGGGAAAACAAATGTAACACTGTGAGGTTACAGTAAAGAGACAACACAGTTATTATCGTTAGAATGAAAACTAAAGACGCATTTATTGCAGTGCTACAATGCTTCTCACTGTCCGTTAACGTTAGCCGTTAAGTTACCATAAACAGCTATCTTTTATCAACCGTAAGGGCAAATGCGGATTGAATGGGGGTAACGTATAGCTGAGTGTTATACACTCACCATGCTCCATTAATATCTTGCTCATTGTGACGTTACAGACATAATAATGTTAGCTATATTGATGGTTGTTTGCTAACATCGCAGCCATTGGGAAACAGCTGCCTGTGGAACATGGAAGCCACTTCTCTTTGGGAAGTGTACGCATGACGTTGTTACGTACAAAACGTGCAGGGCAGAGGGTCATTTTTTTTTTTAATACAGTTCTCACAATGATAATCTTGGCATTTAGAGAGCGCTAAAGGCACTACTTATTAAACAAATTCATTTTTATGCTGAAAGCGCCACACTATATTACAATTTATTAGATTTTTATATGTTTATCATTTGTCATCAATCTCCAATTCACCAAATTACTACACTAGATGGCAGCATTGCAACACTCATTACAAAGGATTTACTTGGCAGCTTTGCAGTAAATTGTTCTCCAACTTGCACTGCAACAAACAGCATTTACTCTTCTTTTGAGTTCCTTTTTTATAGCAGTTTAAAACGTAAAAACACCACAAAACGTGATACCTGCATACAATATAATATAATGAATGTTTACTTTAAGCCTATAATGCAACCCCCTTAAACAGTGTTATTTCATTACATTTTGCTGATTACATTATGTATTATTGGCAATTTTTGGTGATCTTTCTTCAAAATAAAACTTAATGATTTCATGCATTTCTTTTTTCCATTTTAGCTCAATGATGGGCACATATCATAGGATTCCTATCTTACCAGACAATAGAAGAGATCATCTAATGTATGTTACAACAATACCACTTGAAAAAAAAATGTCAGTACTGTTTATTTTCCATTAGAAATAAGCAAGACTGTTAAACCATGCTGGAAGACTCAAACAGCATATTGAGTGTAATTGTGACATTTTTTCATTGACTATTCCTTATAACACACAACATATCAGATTAGCACCTGATACATTGTGTTTATTCCTGTAAACTTGATATTAAACAGTACAGAAAAAAGATATTGAGACTGGACAACACAGACAAGAGGAGAAGGGGGAAAGAGAGGCCCCAGAGAATTATAACAGAGATGAAAAGCGAGCAATCATCTGTTTACAGCTTTCTGGAAGTGTAGTCCCAAGCATCTGACCACAGTCCTCGACAGTCTGCGGCAGAACTATGTGAACATTTTCTGTTGGCTTCAGGAGCTGAGCAGAATAATATTCACAATGCCTATCAATGTCATTAGGGAAAGTTGTCAACATGCACAACTTAAAAAATAGCAACAAAAAAACAAGTGGGTACATTTTTCTGTCTCACTTTTCTTTAACATTTGTCCGTCTCTTGCTCTATGTCCTCACTTCTGAAGTGCTGCAGTCTGTAGACTTTACATAATCATGTCACATTACTCTGCTGCCTGTCAGGAGGAAAACTGAGCTTAATGCTGAAGGTGGAGCCAAGAACTGTGTAAGAAAACTGGTGAGGAATTATTCTCCTTACAGATTAAAATTGCATAACTATCATTCACATTTCCCCACAGACACGAATAAGAAAAGTGCGAAAGGAAAAGCACTGAACTTTTACCATTGTATTAATTCTTTTTCAGATTGTGGTAAGGACATGTGGCACTGTGTGTGTTTGTGTGTGAGTCTGAGTGTATGTATGTGTATGTGTGTAACTATGAGGCAGTAAGACAGATAATAATGCAGAGAGAGAATGACAGATGGGAAGAGACAGAGAGACACAGGCAGAACGGGAACAGCAGATTTGTAGTGACAGGCTGCTTGGTCGGAAGTTGTACAATTGTTTAGCCTAAAACCTGCACCACATCCATGGCAACCAGTTCTAACCAGATTCCAAGATATTAAAATAAACGCATTGTTGACTGTCTTTCAAGTAAAATGTTAACCAATTTACAGTTCATCTCAAATCTGTTCTAATACGTGCACTAGAATACACACTTTCCCCTGGTTTTTAGTGATACATTAAAACCTCTACTGAAGCTTCATAGCAACAACACTGTGTGAGAGCGGATCCATCAGATGTGAGTCACACAGGACTTCCAAATACTTCCAAGCAGCTTTGGGCGAGTTGACTCTGTCAGTTTCAGTTTATTGCGACAGTTTGTGACAAGTGTCAGGTATGTTGTCAACCACAGGAAAAGTATACTTAGATTTTGAAAACCATGCTGATCCCAGGATTTTATGCTGAATTAGTCAAAGTTTCAAACAAAAGTTCTATGGACATGTCTCTGAAGCAGACCGCATAAACCTCACAAACTCCATTGACATGCAATCAAATGAATTTCTTCAAAGGCAGGAAGAGTCGGGTAGGCGACATGTCGGCGGGCTGACACTACAACTGTATTGTAATGGAATGATTTCTGTGGTCAGGGCAGGATGAACACTAGGTCTGACCTTAATTGAATTAATTTGTGTTCTTTCCATTTGTTAACTATTAAGTTTAACAACTAAAACTTGACTGACTCATAGGTGGATCAGTCATTACAAAATCATGAAAGTGTTTAAACCCACAAAACTTTTAGATTTTAGTGGAGATGTAAAAGTTTCCAGAAATACCACATATGTCAGACTGAATTAGGGGGAAATGAGTATAAAATGACACATGGGACATGGAAAACATTTCCATCTGATAGAGTAGTGCAGCCATAAAAACATGGAGTCTTGGATTTTAGCATTTACCTCAGTATAAACTTGACATAGCTTCAATGATTACATATATACTGAGTGGTCACAGCAGAGCCAGCTTATCTAAAAAAAGGCACACTAAAGTAGATCCCTGACCATGGAGATCATTGGGTGAAATAGGAGTATAGAAAATAATTTAAGAAAAAGTTATAAAGTTACAAAAAACTGCAGTAGGTTTATAGATGTAAATAAATCCAATAATAGACTCATAATAACTCAATATGAATCCCATATATACCATTTAATAAGTCAAACATCAAAGGCTTAAAGAAGCTATTTCTAAATTTTGCTATTGCTACATAACTAACATTAGCATTAACAGCTGCTTACTTACTAGTTTTGAAGAAACATCGCAAGTTCAGAATCAAACATTATTCATTTATTCCAGCGTTGAAATCAACGCTAATGTTAACTCTTGTTTTGCCTATCACTTCTTTTCTTCTACTAAGTTAGCATGCTAACCTCAAGTCCAGCTGGACCACTTTCCGATACTGAGTCACTGTAGCGTCTATTTATTGTAAACACAACAATGACTGAAGCTCTTGCCAAGACTGCAAAGTAAACACAGGTTAATGCAAATGTAGCATTAGCAAAATTTACAAATAGCTCCTTTAATATCGGTTCTTCACACCTTTTCAACACATGAGGGGCATTAGCAGTGAGATGGATAACAAATGTGAGAATGGACAGTAAGAATAAATAAGTTTTAATGTGATACACTAGAAAAAAAAATGTTTTCAGTATGAGTATCAAACACTCTGTATGTTGAAAGGTGGCAGCAAAAAGAGTTTAGGTTTCTCCTTCAGAAAGGACATCATTTGTGGTCAGCTGATTAAATCTGGGTTTCCTGTTACTCTTCTTCTTATTGTTGTTATTTATTATATCTCATTGCATTAATTTCTTTCCTCCGTTCCTTATGAATTAACCCAAACGGAGCTGATCAGAACTGCCTGACACAGCAGTTACATAACCAAATTGCCACATGTGACCATTTCCGCTTGCAGCCGACAAACAACCTGTTTTGTAGCTTTAATTACCTGATTCTTGTAAGAATTATCTAATGGGAAATTGAGGCTTAGGTACATAGCCTAGAGCTTTACAAGATGTGCACCCGTACATGTCAACATACTTTTGAGAATAATTCAAAAACACATTTGATTTAAGCTCATTTTAAGATAAATTTAATGTCTATAGGCAGAATAAAGTGAATGGATGGCAGTAAACAGAAAGAGAAAAGATATCACAGTTCTTGTTTGTAAAACTGGTGGTGCAGCAAGAGCACACATTTCTTGAGAGTTTAAAGCCTCTTTCACTCTCCCTTTCTCACAAACACACACACACACACACACAGCCACACTTTGCTGTAGTGATATGCATGGCAAATACTGTCATTCCTTAATCCATTAACCTCTGACTCTTTGTTGCCAACACATAAAAAAATAGCTCTTCATCGTTTGTTTCCAAAACTTGAACAAACATCTATGCACGAGTGAAACTTTTCACCAAAAAAAGAAGGGAGCCAACTGAGGGCGACTGCTGCATTGCACCGTGGTGGGAGTAAATCAAGTGCCTCTGTCCCTCATTTCAGAGAGGGGCTTTGATGTCACTGGAATAAGCTGCAGCTCATTGAAGGAACATCAAAGATACTCACCCCCAGCCCACGACCATTCACTGCTCTGTAGGAAACGTGATTGGAAATGCCGTGGGGTCCGTTATCTTCTCCAATGATTAACACCTCATTAATATTATCAATTACCCTAAAATGTGCACAGTAACTTCAGGGATCAACTGAGTGGCTGTTTGGAATTTGGGATGTAAAGAAAGAATATTTAATGCTTCTCTATTACTTTAGGCTGAGCTCTCTCATCTGAAGTATTGAGCTTTCTGATCACTGATTAAGGTCCCATTGCTGTGTTTCTTTTCTTTGATTTTAATTCTCTGAGCTCTTGTCTGTTATTATGCCCACATTAGATAGATGTTGTAATTGTTGCTTTCATCTTTGTTGTTCTGATTTTCCCTCCTTTAGCCTTTGTAATCAGTGAGTGCGTGAATACATGTTAAGGACATACCCTTAATTTTTCTGTTCAGTGGTGTCATTTGTGGATAAAGTTGATTTACATATGTTACTTAGAGTAGGGTTGTGTCCGCAACCAATACTCCACCAATAACAATCAGCCGTGCTTAATCAGCTTGTTAGCTTTAGATCTCTAAACTGCTTATTTTGAACAGAAAGTTTTTCATCAACTCACAATTAACTATAGTCTGGTTTTGGAGCTTTAAATACTGCACTAACCCTAACCCTATACAAGAGGAAGCTGCTAAATCTGAATAATTTTAGACCTCAGTATGGCTTTTACATCTCATTTTAATCAAGCGTCTTAAGCACCTGAAGGGTGTCACTGACTCTGTTTTAACATAGTTCATTTCCATTACCTTTTCAAAAGGAATGTCTTCATTATTGTTGCCAACCTGTTATCCACACGGGCTCTTAGGTTTCGCATTTTGTTCCAGTCCTCTTCTTTTTACACTTTGTTAAAGTGTCACAAGTATAGACCACAATGGGCCATGACTGTGGAATGATCTGCTTGAGGAAATCAGGTTAACCAAATCAGTAACAGTGTCATCAGTATTTTCATCCTCTCATGCACTTGCCAGATTGTCTATTTTTTCCCTTGTATGCTCTACTCCATTTTATGGTCAAACTGTCCATCTAATTATTTTTTAACCATTGCCTCGTTTCTTTTCATTCTTCCTGATCTAGCTAATCATTCTACCCTTTTACTTTATGTTTATTTTTTATTTTTTAATAAATCTAGACACCAAAAGCTTGTTTTTGCAAACAATATGCTTATACGTTGCAGTGGTGGTTATAGTAGTACTGCTTTGTTGTTGTATTTGCTGTTAAGAATAGAGAGGGTCTGTCATATAATGTAACTTGCTAAAAAAAAAAAAAGTGATTGGAATCATTATTATTATAAGCAACTTTTCCTCCGTGTACACTGGCCTATTAGAAGCGCGCACTGTTCAGCCAATCACAGGCACTCACTGCTCAGCTCCACTAATCGTGGATTAGCTACAACCGACTGCAGTCTACGGCTCTGGGAGGGAGAGGTAGTCACTGCCACTCACTACTCACCCTCTCTTTTATTATTAGCTCACTTGGATCTGGCAGCAGGGCTTTTTTTCTCAGCAGCAGTGACTTTGGCATTGCGCAACCTATTAGCTCTCAGGTAAAGGTGTGGGACAACAGCAGAGAGAAGCGACCGATTTGGGGTCAATGGAAACGGCCGCTGTAGGTCAGGTAGGATTCAATTTGATGGCCCTTTAATTGAAGTCCATACCGTGTTTTAACGCCGCGCACTGAGCTCCGTTTTCCGCGTTCCCACAATCATGTTCAAGACGGTCAATTACCCGTCGGTGGATCCCGCGCCCACCATCATGCACGGCACTTGGTTTGCCACGGGGTGCCGAGAAAACACGCCCGTGGCGGTGGAGAAACCTAAGAAAAAGGCGTTCAGCCTGGTCAAAATCATGTCTCTCAGCAACAAGAAAGGGCACGGCCAGTATCCGCACCACAACAACAACATGCCCTTTACGATCCACTGTCACATCGGGAAAGAGATCAAGCACATTTGCAGCAACTGCAGCCGCGGGAACGACACACAGGACGGTGAGTATATCACAGGCTCCGTGCTCAAAGCCTTGTGCGGTTTCGCCCATAGTAGTCCTGCGGTACTTGCCATCCAGGATACACTCATCTAATCTAGCGATGGCCATGCCTCTGGCTCCTATGACAGCCTCATCATCAGCCGTTCCATCGCTGATTTCACTCTTACTACATCTGTCTGCTTGTGTGATAATATTCTGTCTTTTTAAGTAGGTCGATATGTAGGCTATGTAAGCTCATAGCACTGAGAACATAAAACCGGAGTGATTCACTGCCGCTGTTGTGGAAACTGCCTCTGACTGGATCAGAACTTCTCCTAGGGTTGGGCTCATACTTGAAACTGCTGCTTGTTTGGTTTTGCATCACAAAAAAAAAAAAAATGTTGTTGAATCACTCTTCATTTGAGGGATCATTTAAGCCTTTATCCTTTATTTATCCTATAGATGACATTTAAAAAAAAAAAAAAAAAAAAAAAAAAAAAAAAAAGACATGAAACTGTGCAGGCTGTTTGCACAAAGCCATTTCCAGTTCAGTGTCATTACATCATCACTCAGCCATCTTGGTATGCAAACAAGTGTTTTTAATTAAAACCAGCCCCATCAATTGCTTGTATGACATGTAGTGGAGAAAAGTAGGTTATATACACAACACTGTGAAGATGGGATAGAAATGCTGTAGTGTGGTGTGAGCCTGATGTCATGAACACGATCCCTTGTTTGGATACTTGGAAGAGGATTTTCTTTTCCGCTTTTTCCTTTTATTTTCCATACTGAGCCCTGCCAGGGGGGGTTTAGTCAAGATTGTATATATATTCTGGTTTGGTGTTTGCTGCCTGGAAGTGGTTCAGTCCAAAAAAAAACAATCAAACAAAATCAGCAGAGGAAAGAAAACACAAAAGAAAGTAGACATGCATAACAGTACCGATGTACATCTGTTTCAAACGTAATATATCATCAACAATAATGCAGGATGATATAGAGTTTAACTGAAAAAGGTGTGGGCTGAAGCTAAAGCTTATAATGCCTACCTTTAATTATAACTTATTCAGACTTCTGCTACATTGTCTGGATCATAACTACATGGCTATACGTGTCCTTACATTGACCAAATCTTTGTTACACACATGGATACAGTCAGCAATACCATATCACACATAATCATTTATCAAACAGATTAACATGAGTATCAAATAAGTGTCCTTTTTTTTTTTCATCATCTTACTTTTAAACAGTGTTTTACATCTATGAATTGTACTGTACGTGTTTAATTCCTCCTCAAGATGATGAGCTTTTTGAACCAGTACAGACACACAAACCCTTTGGGTAGAGAAGAGGGTTAATCTTCACAGAACACACCAAAAATCACTTTCAAAAGCTCGCTTCTTTTGTCAGTAGGATACATATTTCAGTGATGTGTGGAGGGTTTGTAGCCTCCAAAGAAGCGTTTGATGTTGTGGAAAGATGTTCTTTTATTGACGTTACAAAAACGTGTCATTGTCATCGCTCTCTCTGTTGTCTCCCGGCTGTTTGGATGTCTTCCTGTCTTTATCCAGCTTTTTTCGACTTCTAATGAACTATTTGAATCTCTACTGGATTCAATTAGCATCGACTGTAGAGCTATTTATAGATTTGGTGTGGTGGCAGGATTGCCAAGATGGTTGGCTCTGAGGCACCAGAGCATTCAAGTAATGGTCCGTGGGACTGATTTCCGCTGCATTACTGTCACATTCTCTATCAAGCTGCCGTCCCTTGGCCCTCGGGGGAGGTGACTGTCCTGCAGTGTGATATATCTGTGTTGGCAAACATCATGAATGTGATGTAATTGTTTAAAAACAAAGCAACCAGCGCATTCCCTGATAGAATGACAAGGGTGATGACCTGACGCAGTGTGGTGATACTGATAACAGACACACGTTGTGCTCGAGGTCACTTCACATGTACTGGAGCACCATGGAGTTGTTACTCAGACTACAGGGCGGCCATGGTAACTTTTTTTTCTGCATTTCTGTTGTTTTTTTTTAGTTTTTCTACTCTATTGTTTTTATGTTTATACTTGAAGGACCATGTATATGTTTTTTATGGCATAGCAAATCACATGTACATAGATTTGTGAGTGATTTTTGTTTTCCCTTTTAGGAAGCCATTGGTTTCCATTCATTTAGGACAGGCTTTGTGAGTTCATCCATTATAATAAAAGTTGTCTGCTCTTATTGTGGTAGGTTAACATTAAGCAAGGCCAGAAACCTTCACGTCTGGCTATGCAAGACTGTGTTATTGTTGCTGTGTTATGTTTGCCCATGCAGACTGACTTGAAAAGTCTGCACATTTGCCACACTGTGATAAAAGCAGACATTGGATGGATGGATTACCCATCTCAGGCAACTTGATTTTCATACAGCATAATGAAAACCAGAGGCTGCCTAGAAGGTACAGTAGATAGTAGACATGCATTTGGAAATTTAAAACACTGCTATGGGTCTGCAGCTTGAATGTGGTCATTAAAGAAGTAAGGAGAACAGGGTAGAGTTCCATGTCTAAAAGCTCCTGATAGTCTATTCGCTGCTAGCAGCGTTCACACAAAATCTGGTGAGTCTGAGTCAGAACTTTATGTTTGAATATCTTTTTATGATCATTTGCCTGGAGCTGACACCTTTTCAGATTTAGTTTTCTGATCACATGGGCCCCTTGTTGCCAGAGTTTGTGTGTGCCCTGGCTGTTTGTTGCAGCCTTGTACTGCTGCGTCTTATAAACATAGCATGTATTGACTTTTTCATGTAGTAGTTTCTTAGAACAAAATACTCAACGTTTTTTGCCTTTGATGTCCAATGCTACGTAAAAAGACTAGGCCTTGTGAATATTTGATGAAGAGCAGAAAGACCCCTCCCTCTCCCTTAATGAGGTGCTTATCAGTCTGTTTAGTGTTTTTTGGCAAGCTAGTGCCAACCACTCTGTGTGATGCAGCCTCAAACCGTACTCAGAGCGTATCCTGCGTAATGTGATATGCAGGTTTGTTTATCCTCTCTCAACCTCATCCAGTTACTAGGGAATGCAGGAGGCCACTTGGCACAGATTCTTGCTGCTTGGATCTTTGTAAGCAAAAGTGTCTGCTGCATTCACTGTTGGTTCTCCTGTATGATTATCAGAATATCACCTCCTCTGCATCTTAACCTTAATTAGACTGTCTTTTTTCTTTTCCCTTACAGCTGAGGAAGTAGAGAGGCTGGCCGCCATGCGTTCTGAGTCCTTGGTCTCTGGCACCCACACTCCACCTATCCGTCGACGGAGCAAGTTTGCCACTCTGGGACGTCTCCTGAAGCCCTGGAAATGGAGGAAGAAGAAGAGTGAGAAATTCAAGCAGACTTCTGCTGGTACAGGAGTTTTTGTTTTTTTTTTCTCCCTAATTTTATGTTAATAGGAACACATGTAGGTGCCATATGCATAACAAACAACCATGGCGCTTTTAAGTATGTACCCTGTGTTGTTATGAAAGAAAGTCAGTGCATATCCTTTGGTCAAAAGAAAAATGTATTAAGTTTTAGTCTCCAGGGTGATTGAAAATGCAGCAAATTGATTCAGCAAAAGTGCAGCGTTGGAGTTTCATGTTTTGAGGTCTCTTTAGAGTTCCTTTGATCCTGCAGCCCAGTGTTGTCAGGGGCGAGTGAAGGACATACTCTCTTCAGATGTGGCTGTATTTTATTTTCCTTGGCTGACGCATCCTGAATTCTGCTGTCAGCCTGGTGGACGGGGAGGAGGGACTTTGTCAGACTGCATCTTCTCTGGGAGCAGAATTCTTGCTTTTTGTCGAGGATGCGCAGTTGCACGGGGACCTCAATCTGGTCCGAGCAGGACAGGATGTTCCGATTTAGTAACGTAATTGAATTAGCATTTTCCTGGTGTGAATCTGCTGAATGAATCAGTCTCTGTCTGATTTGATCAGGTTTTCCGTGACTGCTCTCTTACTGCTGATCTTGTCAGTCATGTGCGATTAGAGGGGCTAATGTGATGTCTCGTCATCTCCATCACTTTATACAAGCACAAAACATGTTTTCTGACGCTTCGGCTGATGTTACCGTTCAGCTAGGCTTTCACTGTTCCCGCAGTGCTGTTTGGCTCTAGTTTGTATTTCTTCCCCAACACGGTCTCCCTGGCTCTTCAGCAACATCCCCAGACTAAGTGGTATTTTTAGTAAGACACAAAAGTGCTGACGAAATACATTTGTGAGCTCTAGTTGCTTGACTTTTTAATGTTTTACTGTACTTTAATAGAGAGAGTGTACTTGATGGAGCAATCATGGAGATGTTGATTGTTACATTTGTGTATGCCCTATGATAACAGCATCCTACCCTGTTGTGGTGAGGGACAATAATCAAATACTGAGCAACAAAATCCTTTTTTTTCCTGTTACAATGGTGTAAATGCACAGTGGGGCCGAGTGGAAAAGCTCTCTCTATCGCTTTTGTTATCCACTTGTTTTGTATGCGCGATGCCGCTGTCTCAAAATAATTCTTTTGCTTCTATTGTTCTGTTCAATCCATTTTGATAGCAGCATGACGGTGGGTTATGATCTATCAGTATATCTCACCGGAGCAGCCTCCTATAAGTGGAATTTCTGCGTTGTTTCAAGTTGCAGGTGATGTACAGTAGCTCCGGTGCTCGGGGCAAGGCGCTTTAGCCACAGTGACGACACCACCACAAATGTACGCACACTGTCGCATGCATTTCAGCATTAAGTATGAACCCACTTTTTAAAGACCCAAATAAGTGGAATGTGGGCTGCATTTGTGCAGCAGGTGGTGACAGGGTGATGAGCCAGTGCAGTAAATTCAAATGACAGGGGGTGGCGGCTAAGTCGACAGCATTTTTATGGTGATTTTAAAGTTATACTAATCAATATTTTATATGAAGAATTGCTCAAATGTCGATGTACCGTATGTGTGATGTGAAATGGTTTCCTTGCAGTGACGAACGCACAGAGAATCATCACCAGACTCTGCAGCTTCCCTTCAGCTCTTCAGAGCGTTTTAGCATCTTTGAGCTCATTGTTTTGGTTTTTATGGTCCCACACCTCACTGTTCTGATTCACTCCTAACACTCTCATCAACCTACTTACCAGCTGCAACAGGGTCTGGCTGTTTTCAGTCAAAAAGAAAGCTAAAAAGAAAACACTGTGTGCCACCTGCTTAGCATAAAATGGCAGACAGTTACCTGGTGAACACAGTGAGGCTTTTAGTGCCAGATATTAGTTGGTGAGTTTTTATGTAAATACAATTCCAAATTGTTGCTAATGCTCACACTCGTTGTCTAAATAGGCAACTGTTGGCACACATTAGCCTTTTTAGCTTTATAAGATGTATATTTTTTTTGTAGTTCAGCTGCAGCCAAACTGATAAACTCTGCTTTAAAGACTGCAGATTCCTTGACTAATGAAAGCAGATTTTTTTTTATTTTATGATGGAATACAAATACAAAACTGTAAAACCATCTGTGTTTTAAAAGTTTTGCAAGCCAGCCATAAAACCGTATTTCCAATATTTTCTAAACACTGGGTAATGTGTTTTGGTATCCATGATCAAGCTGGGTGTCTTAAGTATCAGGGAATATATTCCTTTCCATGGTTTGAACAGCACTAGCTGTGGGTCCAGTGGTATGTAGGAATCTCTGAAAACACAGTGGAAGTGGAGATTTGACTTTGAGAAGGCTTACTTGAGGATGTTTTCTAACAACATCTTAGATCAGAGCAATGAAAAACAAATCTGTAAAATATATGGAGAAAGAAGTTCTGTACATGTAAACACATTATTAGCCTAGAGATAGCACCGTGTACTTACTTTGATAGTTTTTTAGAGGAAGAAAATTCAGCTCATCTCATCTCGGAAACAGGATTGACTTTGGCTGACCCATAGCTCCACTATTGATCTGTGTTTTTTTAAAATGGAACATTGCACGTACTGTTTTGCATTTGCCCTCATTTAATTAATCGACGCTAAGATGGCCGCCTGTTTACCCTTAAAGCCTGAAATGGGATGACCTCATTTTAAAAGATATAAGAAAATTGCTGCCACGTATTATGACTAATACTTAACTTGTGTTAGTATTTTGTCAGCTGGCAAAGCCTCTGTTTGGAATCTCAAGGAGGTATAAGGAGGTATTGTTGGTCATTTGTCAACCTTTTCAGCAGGAAAATTGTCCTGTACCGCAGCAGTTTACATTGATCTCACTGAAGACAAAGTTGATGGGAAGTGTGCAGTCGTGATTTCCTGCTGCACTGCTCTGATCTTGCACTTAAATGCCCCTGCGTACTCTCCTCTCGTCTCTGCAGTTGACTGTGGTGCTTCACTGTTGATTATGTTTCCTGTGTCAGTGGGGAGCAGACCAGCCACTGGGCATACAGATGTTGTCGTAGATAATTGGACACTGAGCACAGTAGAGGATTATGAATGTGTTGTGATATTAAGCAGATGAAGGCCAGCTCTGGGGGACTGTACTCTTCACCTCAGGAAGGAAGGAGGGAGGGCCTGACAGTTGGATGTCTCATCCTGCTGTCTTATCATGATTCGGTACATTATCACAGCGCGCTTGTATCAGGAGGAAAGATCATCAGGCAGAGATTCATCAAAAGAACATGCATGTGTTAGTCTGATGTTATCTTCGTTTTTATTTCTAATCCAATTAGTTAGCGGATTTCTAAATGCACTGTTGTTTATTTGCATCATTTCTAACACAAAATCTGTAGCTTTGCTGCCTGCCCATTGATTATATATCATATGGAGAGGCAAATGTCTCATTCCAAACCTGCTGCGTGCACAGTAAGGTTTTGTTTAGCCATATCTAATCTTCTGATGTGTGAGCCTTTAACGCTTGAGCTTCTCATTGATGAAAGACTCCATGAAAGTTTTAATACAGTTAAAAGCCTCCACTTTGAGCTACTGAGCCTCAGGGTTGGTAGGATGTGTTCTGACTATCTGGGTCACTTCGCAGTGGAATATATTTTCTCAAAAAAAAAAAAAAAAGAAGAAAAACTAAGTGTAGTGTTCTCAGATCAATACAGACTATACTTAGATATGCCAGTTTCATTTAATATGCTCTCTCAGCTGATACTCCCTGATGAGTGTCTAATCTTCTCATCTTGGTACAGATTGAGTGGCTGGAGTGTTGGACCATGACAGTACTTGGGCCACTTGAACACAGGCGGTCTAAAATAGGACTTGGTTGATATTCAAGGTGATTTAGAGGGCAGCATCTACTTTTTCATACACGGATATGAAAGATGGCATTGTGTACTGACAAGCCTGTAACCTCAGCTCTGCACCATAACGCACAAATAACAGACCTCATTATCAAACTCATAGCTGATGATTTGCTACTCTAATGACCCAGGCAATTCGTCTTGGAATCAAAAATAAATCTTTGTGAGTGGCAGTTCTATCTGCATTGAATCTGTTTGTTTTTTTTTTTTCTTCTGTATGGCCCTCACAGGAACTTCCTGATGAAATGAACACAAAATTCCACTTCTTGCACACTATTAATGCGCTCATTAAATATTAAACAAAATATATATATATATATATATATATATATATTTTATTTTTTTTTTGCAAGACCAGCCATTATTTTAACTTGGATCCGATGCTTGGCCAATGCACCAACCACTGTGCTCACCTCATTCCTCATTGTTTTGTTTTAAGCGCGCAATATTTGTCAAATCTGAAGACATATCCTCGTTAGGGCTCCTGAGTTAATGGTATTGCGTAACTGTGCACATCCCATGGAGTAGCAGTTACGTCATAAAGCTTTTGAGTAATTACTTTTCATTTTGGATGAAACAGCAGCATAATCCGTGAACATATTACAGCACTGCCAGTCGACCTGCAGCCTAGGGTTTCCCCGCTTTGGCAAAGAGTTGGTGCTGATGGTTTTTTTCACACACATAGGTTTGTTCCTTTTGAGTAACATTGTGTCTGTCAGCCGCAATACTGACAAATAATGCGATTTCTTTTTTTTTTACAGCAGAGATGTGAAAAGGTCTAATTGAAGTCGCTGAAGATTTTTTTTGTCTCACTGAAGGCTTTAGATTTAATGACAAGAGGTAACACAGATGAAATAGAAAGGAATATGAGACCCATGATTATAAAAATTTAACTGTCATTCATAATCTATATCAGACAGGGATGAGAATTCAGACTGAATGTATTGTGACACGCATATTTTAATGATGTACATCACAAAAAAAAAAAAGACTTAAAAAATTCTCAGATATTGACACGAGCCGTCAAAAGCACAGTCATCGCTTCTCGGTTGAAGAGGGTGATGGGAGTTTTATGAGAATCAGCTGCCAAGGTGCAAAGATTTCTAGTTTTGATTCCAAAAGGTTTACTTTTCTCCTTTTCCAGACACTGCTCAACGGGCAGACGTTATTGATAGAAAACCCTCAATATTCCCAACTGTTGTAATTTGTAATGAAGGTTGAGAACGCACAGGTGCAGGGGGAGTGAAACGTGTGGTGCCTGAACACCTCTTGATGCCTGTGGTGCTTCAGGGAAACTATCTCGTAAACTGGCTGCAGAAAAGAATTCCTCTACGTTGATTCTGGGTTGACTATTTGATAATTCTGTTGACCATCTCACTTGATACACTTTACCTCCTGTTAAATTCGCTGCCTCTGGGGGGGAAATCGCTTTTTGATTGAGCTGCCTGCATTAGCATCCCAAGTAGCGTCTGAAAATGGCACAGTTTCCTTTCATTTCACGCAATCTTCAGGTTAATACTCCCTCAGGCTCTAGTGGAGTTAATTCTTTGTTTGACACATTGGTGATATTTTGGTCATGTATTTTTCCAAAAAAAAAAAAAAAATGTTTTGCTGCTTAAGTAATTTGTGGCTTGGAGCTCATCTCAAACAGAAAAAAAAACAACTTTTGAAGTATGCCGTGATATCGAACATCTGGTATCCTCATAATGGAGCGTACTGTTTGATGATAACTCGCTCTGCTGTGGTATTTTGGAACACTGAAGCACAAGAGGATCCAAATTTCTGCCCCGGAGGCCTGTCCGTCTGACATTTGTATGACTCTGGTTTGTGTTTTAATTTTGAGCTCTCAGCAGTTGGTTTTAAATCAACTGTGCTGTGACCAAGGGCAAGGAAAAGAGAGGTCAACCTTGCGGTATTTTCATGAATCCACACCGAGGATGTATTAGCATTGAACACGCCGCCTCCTGATAGAGCTGGGACAGGACTCCTGGGTCATATGTAAAGCACACATGGCACAATCTGTGATCTCCCTCCCAAGCAGGAGCTACAGAGGCCTGCGGGGACGTTCCTGCACAGTGTGCTCAAGTGTTGTTGCTGATCCTCATTTCACATTCTTAATTGGTTTCTATGCAGGGGTAGATTTTGAAATTACTAACGTGATTTTTAAACTGCTTTCGTTCAGCCTACTAATAGAAGATGTTAAGTATCTCAGCTTTTGAAGCCTAAAAATAGAAGCAAGCAGCAGCTGTGGGACATGCCATCTTGTGCATAATGCATTACTATGAGTAGCGTTGCTGGAATATTTCCTTTTATTCTTTACCTCTTGTTAATCAAGGCCCAGAGTTTTAGCTTTAACTGTGTGGAAGAGGAGCCACAGTTTGACAGATTATTATCTCTTATCGCAAAGTCCAGGATTTAATGCTGCTCTTGTTTCAGGAAAAGAAGGTGCTGGGATTTGTCCTATAAAAGACAAAAACTAAAAACACCGCACACTGCACATATGAGCAAGAACAATGATATACTGTAGATACAGTGATGTTTGGATAAGTCAGTAAAGAACACACATGGTTTTAGTTTTATCAAAGAGCTCATATGTTTTTGACAACAACAATCCTTTTAAAGGTGAAAAGTTACCAGAGCATCTGGAAGAAAATATTTTACCAGGGGACATCTGCACTTTTTATTAATGCATTTTAGATTGTGAATCTTTCTTTAATTTAGCGAATGAGTTCACCAAGATTAAACACCTGCATGATATTTCAATGGATAACCACTTACAACATGAAAATGATTTCAACTTTTTTTTTTTTCTCTCTCTCTCTCTCTTTCCTTCCCCCGCCCAGCGCTGGAGAGGAAGATGTCAATGCGACAGAGCAGAGATGAGCTGATCAAGAGAGGAGTGCTGAAGGAGATCTTTGAAAAAGGTGAGCTGATGTTCCACAGTTACAGTAGTACGAGCGGACTGAGCAGGAAACCGTCTCGGCTGTTAGAAGAGTAGACATGGTGAACTGAGTTATTACGTCTTCAGTGATTCATCTCCTCATTAATCAGTAGTCTCTGAAGTGCGCTCTTCAAGATTTGGCACGGGGCATTAAGAGATATAATCTTTCATTATAGAAATTTTGAAGCATTTTATAAACTCTTTGATCTTGACTTGACATCCCATGGGTGCTCCATGCCTCAGGACATCAAACACAAAGTAAGCGAAGCCGAGGAAGTTCACTGACTCTTGCCAAGATGTGAAGAGAGCAAATGAGAAAATGCACGTCCTTGTTCATTTTATTGTTTTAACAAATTAAGCTTTTTTGCACAACAATGAAAAGTAAAAACAAACTTTGAAATCAGGGCTAAAACAATTATCTTAGAGTGCAAGAGAAGGGAGTGCAAGCACTTCACTTCACACAGGCTGTGTGTACCGTAAGCATGCAGATGCTGTCCGGCCTAGTTAATTGGTCAAAACTGATAAAGTGAATAGCTGCATCTCCAGTTTCTGCTGTGCCACTCCTCAGGATCCATATCAATGAAGGCAGGTGTACTCGGTTGTGACAACCTAGTTTCCATAATCCAAAAAAATAAACAAAAAAAACTTGTGTGCACAGCTTGATAGATCAGGAGCAGTTATTTTTATGCATGAAAGGCAAATATTTACTATGTCTCAGGAAGATGACTGTATTATGTTAGCAGCACTGACATCACATGATAAATAGATCTAAAACTGATTCTGTTTTGGCGTGCTCAAAATAAAAATAGACCCAGCAAGGGCAAAAAAAAAAAAAAAAAAAAAAAATCCATTAATAGCAAAAATGTGTTTCCTTTTTCCAATCTTCCCTCTGATTGGCTGCTGGATTGTAATCGGCTTTAACTGGTCGCCACCTTTTGACAGGCACTCTGGCACACCAGCCAAACCCTGTCACTTGTCTCTTTCAGAATTAAATGGTGGAGAGTTTGTCAACATGACTAAAATTAGAGATACCGATCAGATGTATCCTCATATTTCAAAATAAGTCTATGAAGGCTGATGCGTTTGACAGCATTCATAGTGGTAACAATGTATGACTTGAATATCCTTTATGAAAGATAGAAGAAAATCTCTTGTAAGACTGTCTGAATATTAAAAAGTCTAGAGACTCCTGCTCTCCAAATCTTACGGTCGTAAGCATTCTTGATGTTTTGTGTTTTTTTTTTTTGTTTTTTTTTTGTTTTGTTTTTTTTTAAAGACTGCTCATTCAAGATGAAATTTGCGGAATGGGGGAGAGCTCACAATATAAACGCATTGTTTGTCAGAATATGTGAGCAGCATTGTGAATTGCTCTGTCAGCCTTAAAATGTGATCATGCAAAAACCATCAAATGGCTCAGCGCCGTAAAAAGATTTAAAAAGCAAAATGTCTGTCAAGCTGCTTGCCTCACACTGTTTCTTGGTCTGTGGTGTGCTGATAAAAGGCTCTCGGGTTGTTGAACAGTCTTAGTTTTCCGAATCTTCTCCCTCCGCTATTGTTTCAAACCTCAATACCCCCGAATTCATTTTAAACTTTGTTTTGAACAGTCTTTCTCGTGCAGTCGAAAGACATTTTGGACGCTTGTCTGATTGTTTGTTTCCTCCCTCTGTTTCAGCAACCGTTGAATTCCGATCCTCGATGGATGGTGGAGTCTGCACTCAGGAGCCCTCTATTAAGTCATCCATGGTCTTGCCTACCAAGAAATCGGTCACCTACTCAAGTGACCTTCAGGACACCCCCGCCAAGCCGCCGCTGTACCACAAACAGCCTCCTGCTCTCCCTCCAAAGCCTTTCTCTAGGATCCCAAACCATAGCACAGGTCAGTTTGTCTTAGCTAGTGCTCAGTAGCAGGTTACACCACTCTCATCTCATCTGTCTATGATGTTTTATGTTGGTTTTTCTTTTTTCCAAACCACTAGAGTATTTATTACTCCTATGAATTACTATTCACACACACTGGCATTTATTCCACTACCTCAGACTGTCAGTATAAGTAAAATGCTCATATTAGGGGACTTGCTTTGACAGCTAAGCCATGGCTGGTTTTTACTTTAAACCCTACCTGCGTTGCCACACATGTGCACAGGATTATAGTAGTCTCATTAAATTCCCCTGTGGTTGGGTCAGCTGGGCTCTCTCTGTCATTGTCAATCTGTCAGTACAGGGAAGTGGCATTACCCTGGCCTAATTCCCACCACTCTGCACTGACGTCTGAGCCATGTCTGATCGTCCATGAGCTTTGTTTATCTGTCTGCACCAGCAGACTGTAGTGGATGTGATATATACTACAGCAGTGGAAATAATCAGTAATCACTCTTTCTGACCTGTTGTACTTGATATATATAAATATATATATATATATATATTTTTTTTTTTTTCTTTAGATTCTTGCCAGCCAATGAAGTTGCCCTGTATGCCTGGGGGAAAGCACTCTCCACCTCTGCCTCCCAAGAAAGTGATGATTTGTGTGCCTCCAGGGGGGCTGGACTCCTCCAACTCCCCTTCTCCATCCCCCAACCCCCTCAGCGGGCTCCCCCAAAAGTGCGTCCCTCAGCAGGGCATGTCGTCCCACCACGGCACCCTGCTGCCCTCCCAGCTCGCCGGTCTGTCCAGTCTTCACCAGAGCCACGGTCACCCGCTCCAGCTCCAGTACGGCAGCTTGCACGCACCCAGCCGCATCATCGAGGAGCTCAATAAAACCCTGGCGCTCTCCATGCAGAGGTTTGAAAGGTTGGTTAGCCATCAGCGCTCCGGTCATTAAATGTGATTGTCCTCAAGTGGGGTCACTGAGGGATTATGGATCTCTGTCTGTCTGTACATCACACATAATATCTTGGCTGGACTAAACTTTGAGGAATGATATGAGTGTATTTGAAAGATTACACAGATGGATCTACTGTCACAAGCTATAACACTGACTGGCCATAGAGTTTCCTGGTGACATGTCTCCTTTATTTGATGAGCCTCTGGTTATTATAATGAATTAATCTCTACTTATGTACAGCTGTTGCCAAAACAGCACTAATCAAAGGGGAATTACTGAAAAAACTCCATTATAATTAGCGTAGATCATCCTGTTTATTAGCTTATATTTTTGCGGCGACTTGTCCAATAAATCTATCCCGGTGTTATCGAGGTCATGTCCTGCCATGTAGCGCTGGTGTACAGGTCTAAATCAGCACACTGCCTCACAGGGCAGCATGGCCTAATTTTGAAGTAAATGTGTGTATGTGTGGGCACAGGCGCATGGAGTAGGCGTCCCTCCAGCAGTTGGCCTGACATAACATGACCAGCTGCTCTTTACAAGAGCTGCACTTCTTCATGTTTGGAGAAAAAGGGACAGGATAGCGGATTGGAATATTACGTAACCTCTTACATTAGGATCTCTTTTTCACCAAAGCCATTTGGGCAGGGATAAGGAAGTAATGGTCCCGACATGGCTTACAATTAGTCTGAAAGCCTGAAATGGTTACATAACAGGGGCTCATCATAAGAAGCTCCAACTAGACTGTGATTAATCAATCTATCAAATATATCGCCGGGTAACTCGTGTGACTGGCTCCTGGAAGTGAAGTTTATTCCCTCATCACCTTGTTTTGAATTATACGAGTTGTATAATCGGTTACTCTTCTCCTCTGTGTAGTTCAAAGGATTGCATGACATTGCGTAGGACTGCACAGTGTGTATTCATATCTCCCCTCCTTTTATACTTGGATTAAAAACCCACTAAGCTATCATTATGTACCAAAAGCCCCTTTATTGTTTTAAATCACTTCCTTTTACTGGATTGAGGGTTATTGTTTAAGTAATACCAGGTCATAGATAATGTTTGATGACTGGAAAAAGATGATATAGAGTTAGACTTGAAATATGAGGTTTCCCTTTTAAACTGGACTTTTCCCTTTTACTGTCAGGGGGGATCGAATAAGCTCATCCTCTTAGCAAGGCCCAATGCTATAGCCATAAGCATGACCCTTTACATTAATACTCAGATTTGGTTCACTCCACCAGCTCCGCATTGCACGGCGGCGGTCAGTGTATGCCTCTGGACAGACGAGAAGTGCCGTCTGTGATCATCGACTATGAGGACGACAAGGAGAACATGCCCAACGAGTCAGACTACGAAGATCTGCCCAGCATGTACAAGGACGAGGACGACGACGTGGACGATGACGAGGACGACGACGAAGATGACGACTCCATATTTACAAGTGAGTGGCAGCAGCATTGATGAGCTTTAATGTTTTGAATTACACAAACGAAGAGAGAGTTTCATTAGCTTTATCCAGGGGTCCTTTAAAGAAACAAAGGGGGCCTTTTGAAAGAGACCTTTTTAAAATGAATGAAACTAATGAAAAACTGATGGTAGTGGTTATTTTGAGTTATGTGATCAGGATTGTCAGACACATGTATTTGTTTCTTGGGAAACTTGTTTTACTTTTGCACCTTATTTAGGATTTTTCTCTTCCATTGTTGTAAGGTGAAGGTGAAGGTGAAGGCAGGTTTAAGAGCGACCAAAAAAAAATCATGGTGTGCCTGAAGAACTGTCTGCCTATACTGTTGCCGATGATAGCTCATGTCTGCAGATACGATGACACATTTGTTTGACTCATCATGATCAACAGAGCTGCTAGCTTCATCTGAAGGTTCCTGGAACTGAGATGTAGTCTGACCTTCAAAGCGGAACCTAAATTCGGTTCACAGAAGTGTATCCAAAAAATCATGCCGTCACCCATGGAAACACTTCCTCTCACCGGCTCTTAGCGAAAATTGCTGAACTGTGCGGAGCATGTCTTTGACACTTTGTCCTTGTTTTCACATGGTTGCATGTCGGAGTTTTTAAAGGTTGTGATTGCTCATGTGCGATGGATTCGCTCAATATGCCACATCATGACCTTAAAGGGCATTGGAAAGATGAGTAAGACTTAAAGTCACAGTAAACTTGATTTAGAAACGATTTTTTTTTTTTCCAATTCTATAAATAAGTTCACATGTGATGTAGTGTGCAGAAAGTCAAGTCAAAAACCACCGTAGTTTAGGCCGCAGTCAAGCTGAGTGCAGTGTTCAACCTATTTCTGTCAATGATAAAATGTCTGGCTTTCTTTAAAATACAAGAAAGTAAAAAAGTAAAGACAACATTAACAAAAAAAGGCAACATTATGTGAGCAATCAACAGTAATTGATGACATTACCTGTCATTTGAGTCTCAAGGTATAAACTATTTAAAAATGTGTGGGAGATGTAGTGGAAAGCAATTAAAAGAACATTTTGTTAAATTAGGCCCCAGATGTGTGCTTTATCTCTTCATGTCGTGTCATGTTTGTCCGTGGTGTTGCATGTTTAGGTACCCTGGCTCAGAAGGTGCTCAGGAAAGACTCTCTGGCCATCAAGCTGAGTAACCGTCCATCCAAAAGAGAGCTGGAGGAGAAAAACATCCTGCCCATGCAGACAGATGAGGAGAGACTGGAGTCTAGGCAGCAGATAGGCACCAAACTCACAAGGTGAGACACGTAAAAACACATGCATTTTTAATCTCAAATACATTTACACGCATGCACAATTCATGGGCCAAATATTTTCAGTAAACCTGGTTGACGTTTGCCGTAGCCAGCTCGACAACAACAGCTGCCAAGAAACGGCTCTGACTCTTCTCAGCCAAACCGAGCATTTTGTCTTACTTTGGGCTGACGATGGCCCAATATCCTGGCTGGTAAAGAGTGACGCAGTCCAAAGCTGATGCAAATGTGAGCCTTTTTTCAATCGAAAGACTTTTATATCCTGTCAGTTTTTCCTTCTCAACATCCGATAAGGATAAACGCTTTATCTCGTTAGAATGAGGCTCTGTAAATGGAGCTGACCTAATTTCAGCGATGCATCGCCCTCCCCTCTCCTTTTTCCTTCTGTTGTCTTCTCTCTAGCGCTCTCTCTCTCTTTCTCTCTCTCCTCTCCTCTCCTCTTCTCTTTCTTCCTCCTGCCTGACTTCCTCCCTCGCTCACTGAATCACCACGGTGATGCATGTGCCAAACTATCTCCACCCGACTCCTCCACACAGCAGCACCACGCAAGCCACTTCATACCAGCAGTTTACACAAACGCACACACACACACACACACACACACACACACACAAAAGCACACGCACACAGTACACTGGTGAAGTGTGTGCAAATCACAGGAATTTGTATACATATGTTGAGATCATAAATAAGAACTCATGTAATTGAACAGATCAAACAACATCATGTTTTTCCGCAACGGATCACAGGCCTCATTTGATTTCACTTTGAACATGACTTGCCTGTCCAAATGAAGTGGGGGGGTAATGATGTGTTGAGAGGAGAAAAGACCACCAAGCGTATGGGTAGAAATGAAAGCCAGAATAATATAATAAGATATGAAATGTGGAAAATGTGGTTGCATGGGAGGGATGGCGAATTATCTAGAGACATTGGCAAACAAGTCACTGCTCCCCACTGTGATTGGAACACAGAGCGGGTTCCCAGAAGGCCTGCCTGCTTAGTTGTCACGTTCCCAAAAAGCTCTGTCACAGTGTCCTTTGCACGTTGTCATCCAATGCACAACTCCCTAATTTCATGCTTTTTGCCAACAGCATTGTGTCTTGTAATGTTGTTGCCTGTGCCAGGCCAATTAAAATTGATTATGATAATGCTATTCTAGGACATACTGACCTCAACTTTCCTCTATTGACCTGTTTCACTGGGAAAACCTCGGAGACGCTTTATCTCTAAGAGATTCAGCTTTTTTCTCCTGAGAAAGTTGACCTGTCTTTGGTTTATTGTGATTTTTTTTTTTATCTATTTATTTATTGTTGGCTTTTAATGGGATTTCATGTATTAAGTAGTTTATCTCTCTGAAAGGATTAAGTTTGACATTTTGGGAAATACAGTATGCTTATTCACGGCCAGAGATTGATACCACTCTCGTATCTGCTTTTAATATGAAGCTACAAGGAGATGGTTAGCTTAGCTTAGCATAATGACTAGAAGCAGGGGGAAACAGCTAGCCTGACACTGTGTAGAAACCAAAAGCATCTGCCTACCAGCACCTCTAAAGCTAAACACTCCATAAAGCTGAAGTAATAATTTATATCACTACCAGTGACCCCTTTCACATAGTCATCAAACCTATCCATTGTTACCGTAAAAACATTGATTAGTGCAGCTTTTAATAAATTGCCCCTCATATTAGCTACTCCATAAATCCTTGCATAACTCCTTTTATATAATCTCATTATATTCATACTATTTCAAATTGCACAGAGCAGGCAAACAGACGCTTAACAAGGCTGACGCTGCTTAAAATAAACCTTGCCCATGACAGAAATTGGTTGCTCCAAATGGATGTTTTTGACTAGTCTGTGCCAGTTTGTTGACAATAGCTGCTGCCTTTTTGCCTGCGTAACCCTCATATAATGCACAGTCCATACAGTTAGACGCAGAACTCCAGTTTGAGAGTCAGTGTCTTGACTTTTCCCCGGAACGATAACACTGAAGTGGAAGAAGAAAGGACACGCGATGAGATGAGACAAGCCGGGCCGAGCACACACACCTAAGTCTGCATACAGTAGCTGACGGGGCTGAGCACTTTCAGACGGCTGTCAGGTCGAGCGCGATGGAGACAGTCATTGATCCAGTGTCTACAGTTAGGGCTACTGCCGCAGGGTCCTGACACGGTGCTATAATAAGAGTCCCCAGTTGAAAGCACTTTGGATGACCTTTCAGAGATTGCCTTTGGGTATCTTAGTCATTTTTTCCACTTACAAATTGAGGAAATTGGAGATAATCTGTGCAAAATGAATCTCCTCAGATGTTGCAGAAAAGAAAAATGCGATGGAGGCAGCATCGTCTGATTGTCCTTCTCCGTGTGTCTTTTCTGTGTAAATGTGTGCGCGGTAGGTTTACTTTAGCAGATGTGCAAGTGTTGAAGCCTTTCAGTTGGCACTTGGAGGTGTCGTAATCGCATTAGCTGTATTCAGCATCATACGGGAGCTGAGTCTTCAGTAATGTCCCTCTATTGCTGGCCTTCTTCCTGCATTGCACCAATGTGTTATCATGCAGTCATTCACTTAGAGGAGAGGGACTGGTGATTGTGGCTGACTGATGTTTGTGGGAAGTGCACTTGTCAAGCTGTTATGAGGAAAGAACTTGGATAAGATGCAAATCTTTAAACTATGCAAATAAAGAGAATATGAAACTTTATTGCTCATAAATAAGTCGTGCCGGAGGCAATGAGTTAATGTATGTTTAGGCCGGGGTTGTCGGATCTAAAAGTATTCATGCTGCGAGTCAAAATGTCAATAAGATAACTTTGCTGGGAGTAGCTGTCAAAGCAGGGAAGTAAATACTTCAAAATGTGTGAAAGAAAAAAATAAATCAAACAACTTTCTCTGATCTGTGTCACTATGTGACTTTTTCTTTTGTCTTTTACATTTAATTTTACATTAAGTAGGTTGATTTGCATTAAAAACTGAAGCATTTTTTCCCCAAATTGATGCACTGTTGACCTCTTGCCTGTGATTATGTGCTGACCATGGATGCATGTGTCTCCCCAGGCGCTTGAGTCAGAGGCCCACAGCAGAGGAGCTAGAGCAGAGGAACATCCTCAAACGTGAGTGTGTTAAACTTGGATATTTCACATTGTCTTTAAGCTGCTGAAGTAAATTGTAAAGTGTGAACAGTTTAACAAAAATGTCAAAATACTCCAAATGTTCTGTTTACCTGTGTGACAACTCATTAGAGGCATTGTAGCGGAAGCATGAGTCTATATTTGTAGCAGCAGACTTCATACAGTGCGGCCTGGTGATTTGAGAGGCCTAGTTATGTGAAAGCTAGTGACATACATCTCTTCCTTTTTATTCCTCCTTGGTCTGCCTATTCATGTGAGACGGGCGTGCAGGCAGGCGGCGGGGCTCCCTGAGGAGTCATGTCCAGAGAGACTGGTTTCATGGCTCAAACACATGCACTATCAGAGAGAAGCAGTTCTGTTGCCTGAGACTCTGCGGCACTCGCATCAAAGACTGATTTACCAGCAGTCGCTGCTCTCCCAGAGGCCTCCTGCGTGATTGGCAGAGTGCAGGAGCAAAACACAAAGTCTACCAATTCATGAGTGACAAGTCATGTCCTCCCCGTCACTCAAACACATACAGTGCCAAGGTTAAACAAATGAGGCTTTATTTTCTAGAGAGACACCAGAATCCCAAACTGTGAGTAGTACTATAGATACATTATGTGTTCAGCACAGGCACAAATGCAGTTTGACTGCTGAAGCTTTTGCAAACAGGAGCAGCGTCCCAGTATGGTTCCTGTTTACTCTCGTCTCTTTTTTTAACCTGCCTCTCTGAGCTGGAGGTTTTTGTCTTCGTAATTGGCTCGGAATATATCGTACAACACATGTATGAATTTTAGAGAGATGTAACACACGAACTTAATGTGACCAACACTTCTTCCTTTGTTGAAAGGAAAAAAGAAAAAAAAGTTGAAAGGAACAAAGCAATCATTCTCCCCTGATACCCATTCCTAATATATTAAATAGCCAGTGATGGAAACTATTTTGAGCTTTGAGAAACTTATCCAGTAGAGTGGGAATCTAATGAGCCATATTATGCAAATGGTGTGTTTGTTCCCGTTTCCAGTAATTTCTAAACATTTCGTACACAGTCGACTAACTCGACACTAATCCTGTCATTCTCTGCAGCTCGCAATGAGCAAGAGGAAATGGAGGAGAAGAGGGAGATAAAACGGAGGCTAACGAGAAAGGTGAGTCCAAAATAGCTCAAAAGGTGCAAACCCACACCTGATCTTAAAGCACTCGGAGGGGGTAAATTGTTGGCCAGGATAAACAAACACCGTGACAGTGACTCATCTGTGGTGAGGAGAGCGATCTAGTCTGTTACAGGGCTGCTCTCAGGTCTCACCCAGGAGACAAGGATGTCCTCGATGCCCTTTAGCCCTTCAGCATGTTGGCTGGCAAACTGCCTTTGACCCCATAGGGAGGTGTTGAGCATGTTCCCATCACTTTCAATTAAAGAATAACACTTTCTGCTCACCTGCAGACATGCTCAAAACAAAAATCTCACAGCTGTTGAGGGAATTCATTGTATGCATCAAACGCCTCATTGCGTACAATGTTTTAAACAAAATGCTCGTGCTGTATATCACACTTCCACACATTTAAAGAGCATTGCACGTGTAGGTAACCAATCTGTATTATTGTACCTAAATATAGTGTGTATAATGCAGCCTGACAGCTTTTTTGATCAGGGTATGTACTGAGGAGCAAAATTGCTGTTTCTAAACCACCTTTGACATTTCATGAGCTTATACTGATATCAGCAATAAGTAAATATTAGCCTGGCCGGTCTATCAGTCTGGCTCTAATAGTGTATATTGCTTTATATTTGTTTGTCCTTTGGTTTGAGATGTTGGTTTCTATCTAAAATGGGTTTATGACAGACTTATTTCATTAATTGGTGAGGTTGAGTTGGTTTTTGGTGGGGAATGTAGATTAGAATAGATTTAGTAACCCATTTTAAGACTGTTGTAATGAGTCAATGTTTCATAATTAGATTCATTGGTTGTTATTAATATTATTATTATTACGTCAATGCAATAGATCATTTCATGAGGATCATACGTGGTATCTAAGAATGTAATCAGCTGTGGACTGTGACCCTTAACAGTTTATTCTTTGTGAGTTTAATAAAGACCCTGTACACTGGGGGGGGGGTCTGCACGAACTGAAACTGTGTAATTTGATGCTGCTTTCTCATGTAGCTGCATAAGAAACACTGGATGTTTTTGTTTCTATAAGGACTTCAAGTAATGCAAAATCTGAGAAGGTACTAACTGAACTTTAACCAAGTTTCTGTTGTCCAACTTTTTTTTTTTTTTTTTTTCGCTCTTGTTCCAGCTGAGCCAAAGGCCCACAGTAGAGGAGCTGAGACAGGCCAAAATTCTCATCCGATTCAGTGACTATGTGGAGGTGTCAGATGCCCAGGACTACGACAGGCGGGCAGATAAGCCCTGGACCCGGCTCACAGCAGCTGACAAGGCCAGTATCACTTACACTAATCTTATAGTTAAACTGAGATAATCTTTTAATATTCTCCAGATCCCTCCTCCTTGTCTGCTTTCAAATTTCTTCAAACACTCACCCCCTCCACCCCCACCCCTCTGTGCCTCATATGATGCAACCCGTAGCGCAGGAGAGTAATGGCAGGAGGATGTGTTCTTCCTCTCTTGTTACGGGAAGCTCCACCTCAGCTGTTTTGTTCCCCTTTGTGAGTAAACACCCCGGAGCAGTCCTGCTGCTCACTGCCCAGCGGTCCATGCCTCTGACTTTTAATGAGTTCTTGATTTCTTATTTTTAATTTTTTTATTTTTTGTGTAGCATATATTCTGCCTTCTTTGCTTAGTTGATGCACAGCTCTGAACACGCCTAGTCACACCTGAGGACCACTCATGTGAAAATCACAGGGATTCAGCATTTGGATTGCGCAACAACTCCCCTTACATAAGAGAGTAATTGGACAAGCAGTGCCTCAGGACCCCTCGGCCGCTACGCTGCTCTGCTGACATTTTTTCTTTTCTTTCTTTTTCTTTTTTTTTTTTTTCTCCTGTTCCTACCGTCGAGCACAGATTTGAATATTGTTTGTTCTCCTGTAACAGAAGCATCCTCCCCAAGGCTGGAGACGTCCCCTTGAGTCATGCTGAAGAGCAAAAGCAATGACATCACCCGGCTGGGTTGCTGTCACACATGACATTTTCGAGGGGATGTAACGTTTTTTTTTAAAAAAGGCTCAGCACACTGTTTTATTTCCTGGAACTTTGACTCATTCTCACTCTGAGAATCTCTTTGCAGTTATCCTGCCCCTGGGCAAAGCACTCAGCCCTCTACTGCTCTAGTGCTGCTACTTAGCAGCCACCATTTGCTAGACAATGTCCCAAATCTGAATTTGTTGAACTACATGAATGGGAAACAGCTCTGTTTAGTGCTCAAAAACCTTCCCAGAAAAGAGATGTTTTTAAAAAACATAGTGAAAGATGAGGTGAGGCCTACATGTGTGTGACACTACCACACTGCCCCTTACTAAAACAGTAAGAGCACAACTAACTTTATTTCCAATGTTTTCCATCATTTGTGATTATTTTTCACACCGAAAATGTATATTATTACTTTGAGCTTTTGATCCAAGGACTGGAACAAAAATATTAAATATACAGCTTTGATGTTCTTTAAAAAAAAAAAACTGCACTGGTTGAAACTGAGAAGGATGTGTGTTGCCATCCATGTAAATCCATGGTATCAAGACTTCATTATGGTTAAAAACACAAGCTGACTACCCCAGTAGACCAGCGACAGATTGTATATTATTGTTCTGGCTCTTGGATGTCTCAAGAGGAGGAAATTGAAGGCTCTTGTGATGTGAGAAGAGAATTCAGCAGAATCATTCATGGCCTGGAGATAAGCGTAAATGATGCATGAAGCATGCTAAAAGGAGGTAGAGTCAGGGCTTAGAGGCTGCAGTTTGTGTACTAAGCCTTTGCGGCTTCTCTCAATCTTCCTCCTTGTTTGTGCTCTGCAGGCAGCTATACGGAAGGAACTCAATGATTTCAAGAGCAATGAGATGGAAGTGCACGAGTCAAGTCGCCATTTAACCAGGTAATATGCAGAATCCGTTTATCCTCACGTTGCTATGCACGCCTCGTATACGGCCGGAGCTTATTCATGTGCTGTAGGTCTTGGCTGTACAGCGTGTACTGAGTTTTTAACTGAGGTGATGAAATGTGATGAAATGTTTGAAACAGTCCTCTTTTTCTTTCCCGTTTGTATTTTTAGGTTTCACAGACCATAGTAGACCACCACTGTCTCGAGCAGTGCCGGAGCGGCGCTCTCCTCCACTGAGAACCTTAAGTGCTGGACAGTAAAATGGTGCCCGTTTCTACAATAAGGCCATGTCTTCTGAAATGCCTTTTCAAGACCCACACAACTGAGTCGGTACTACACCACAAGATGCAGACACCCACTACTCTATCCACTGTAGTAGCACATAATGACTCCAGTTGATTCACATCGCCCCTCTGTGGAAATTGCTCGACTGTCTCTTCAACCTCTCTGCTGAGCTCTTAGGCAGGCGCTCAGTTCTGCGGCGATTTGGACGGCGGGAGAGAATTCGTTTGCAATTGACTGACACTTGCGAAATCTGCTGAGGGCAACTGTACCTTTTTGGTTCATCAATAACACACCAGTGGACTTGTCTCAGTGGACTTGCTTTAATCCCTCCTCTTTATTATGCCGTCCTCCTCCCCCCTTGATTCCTCTAGCCCTTATGGACAACTCTGTGCCAGGATGCGGGGTTGATTGTTCTGAGCTCACCATATCAGCAGGAGATCTATCTTCACCGCACCTGCTGGGACTTTGGAAACTGCTTAGAACGACACACAGGAGGGAGGGAGGGGTCCAACATTAGAATCATGTGCAATATGTTTTTTTTTTTCTTCTGCTTTTCTCAGACTATAGCACCCCCTGGAGTCCCCTCTGTGTCATTACTATGTAGTCCAGACTTCTCTTCAACCCTCATATGTGCAATTCTCACTGTACCGACAATGTTGACATCTAATTGCTAACTGTGAATCTGGGAGTTTGGGCAAAGCCTGCGCTCTCTCCAAATGTACATTTTGTTTATACTAAGGAAGGAAAGTAACATTTAAAGAAGAATCATGCTTGACCAAGCTTCATTCATGTCAGAATCTTATAAATTTCATGTAAGAATTGCAGCTGGCAGATATATTCTGGTTCCAGTGTGTGCAACAAGTATCTGTTTTATATTATTTTGTTAATTTTTAATTGTTTTTTTTTTTTATAGAGGCAATTCATTTACATGTTGCTACATGTTCCCACTCTTTGGATTGATGATTTTTAAAACAAAATACCAAGAGTTACTCTCGCCACATTGTTATCTCTTACATTTCTTTTTGTTTGCAGCAGTGTTTAATGATCTTTGCTCATAATGTGCATTGTATTATACACTTAAACTATACTTTTTTTTACTCATGTCATAATACGTTTCTGATCAAGCAATATTTGTTGTTTGTAGAGAAAAGGTTAAACTGCAGGTGTATCCCCACCATTTTTTTTATTGTGCTTATACACTCCGCCTCACTTCAGGGTTTTAATTTTCTTTTATACTTTACTTTAGGAAAGCTTTATTCAGGAGGACTTTTTTCTGCATTTTTCTTGACTGATCCACCTAAAAAAAAAAAAAAAAAGGAAAAAAAAGACAAACCTGCCTGTTCAACAGCTCACCAACACATTCGGACAAGATTTGATTCAATTCTCAAATCTATCACTGAAACGACACATTCTCTGGTAAAAAAAACAAAAACAAACATAAAAACAACAACAAAACAAAACATGACACTGATTTTAGTGGATTCAACGAGTCAGGGTTTTTACATTTTTATTGCAAAAATTCTTTGCACTGTTAAGAGTTTGGCTTTACAACGGTCACCGTTTCAAGGTCAGGGCCCAAGTGTGTAAAATATTGTTGGATTTCTGATCTGTGACCAGTTTGTCTTTTCACTTTAATGGTCTTGTTATCTGATCACTGATCCTACACCAGTATTCCAATGCTCATAAGCTTTATGTACACAGAATATTTTTATTATTTTTTACTGTATTACTTTTAAAGTTGCAATATGAAATTGTTGTTTGTCATAAAGAACAGTAGGAGAGGTGAAAGACTGTTGGCCACCTATGATGATGCATCTGTCTGCAAAGGAAAATGTGCTCTCCCTTAATTTCAAGGCCTCAACCAGTGATGGATAGATGACCCAATGCAAACTGGGAACTGAGAACACAGAAAATCGTTTTGCACTTCAGGGGTTTTGTTACAGTTTTGAGCAGTTCTCTTCTGAATCGGTGCACAGGTCAATCTCATGTCACATTCCCCCCTTTTTTTAAAATCTAAATTTTATTGGGTCATCTAATCTCAGAGACTTTGAAATATGGGGCACTTTTTTGTCTTAGAACCAGCTTCTGTATGATTCCAGCATCATCATGCCATTATTTGAATTTTTCCATCCATAGGTTCAGTATAATAGGGCATAATAGGAATGAATCTACACAAAGACAGTTCTCATTTTCAGCTCTACGAAACAACCTGAGCCACCGGGCTGAGCATGAGGTTTCCATTTTGCTGGAATCAAGGAACATGAATTCAGCAATAATCTGTTTCCTTTTACATGTCGATGGAGCAAATGCCTGAATTTGAAAGTGTTCTTTTTTTTTTCATTTTTGAAATACAGAATACCATGTAAAGGATACATCATGCCAATTAAATTCCATCTCTGAATGCATTTGTATTGTATGCATTATTACTTTGGATATTTTAGAAAAAAATCTGGGCTAATTTGCTGTAGACATATTCATATAGTATCTGCACCTCTTACAAATTCAACAGCCTCCAAGCCCATTGCCAAAAACAATATTTAAAAGTTAAGTTGATTCTTTGCAATCTAGCTTGCTTGATGAATTACCCTCATTGTAGATTTAGTACGTTACTCTCTATTTTAATTATATTCATATTTACTTGTGTTAGATTATTCCTTAAATACACTGCAGTCCATACTTGAATTTAAATAAGTTGGGTGAAACACATTGAGGCTTTAACCATGAAGGAATTCCTTCATCCTATTTTCCTATTTTAAACCAAGAAAGACATGGCAGTGACTGCTAATAAGTGACACATTACAAATCTGCTTAGCAATTTAGATATTAAAAATATGATTCTAAAAATGTAGATGTAAGACTGGGGATGCTTGAGCTTAACACTCAAAACAATACTTTTTGCAATGGAGAACATAATGGACATGTTGGTTCAAGTTATTTTTATAGCATAAAACAATTGTTAAAAAGTACATCACAGCAAAAATTAATGTAGGAATATGTACATTTATTGGCCCTTCACTATTAAAAATGTCACCTTGCCACCTTGATAAACTTCTGCCAAATGCACATGCAAAAGCTGAGGTTGATATGGGTTTGAAATTGGAAAAATAAAGTTGTTTTAAATAAAACCCTGGGAACAAGTGCAGACAGCGATAACACTATATTCAACAGTATAGGTTTAAAAAAGTTTCGGGATAATATAAATTTGACTGTAAACTATTTTATATATGATATTAATAATTTTAATGGAAAACTGTATTTTTTTAAATTTATTTATTTTTACCAGTGTGAATTAAAATCATAGGTTAAGTGCAGTGTTTACATGCATTAGGGATATGGACAGTTGTTTAAGTTCAGTTTAAGTTTTACACACAAATTAATTTTGTTTCTATTTTCAGTTAAATCAACTTGAAAAAGAAAGCTTTTCTCTTTTATATTGTCTGGCAAAACGTTGCATTTATATTTAGGCCAAACAATATGATTTTCAACATTAAGTTCTATAGCAGAAACCATGCATCCATTTGCCAGTGAAACTGATTTTGCACGTATAGTATAACCCTGTTACCTGCATCACATTTAGAAAAAGGATGACCTGGAAACACCGGCAAACCACCGCGGCCTTCCTCTGTGTCCTCAGCGGGGAAATGTTTAGCTCAAGCCTTGCGGTTTGCTCCACTAGATGGCGAGAAACACAAGAGAATAAGAGCGTGTGCACTGAGCCGGACTGTACTATGGCCTTGTGTGAAATGGCGTCCTGATGAGATGGTGCTGAAGTTATTTGCCTCGTCACCACTAGTCTAAAATAATTGGACCCGCAGGGAAGCTTAATTTTTCCATACAGCGGAATTTGAAGGACTTTATTAATAGGAAATAACTGCACTGAGTGAAACTAATTGTGGACGGAATCCTAATTAAGTGACAGTTGAAAGTTCATATGTGGCCTGTTCAACAGTTGACAGCTGGTAAGTTCCGGCTAAATGAGCAGCTCCATTGACCAACGTGATAGTTTTCTTTACAGTTAGCACGGAGCTAACCAGCAGACACAACAGTCCGGCAGATAAGAGGACGTACTTCTGTAGCAGCACTCCAAACATTTTATACGAGCTATGTTTACTCCTCTCATCTGTTCACCGCCTCACTAGACTGAAACCGAAGAAAGGCTTCATGGGAAATGTAGTTATGACATTATTTCTTTCTAAACAGCGGCGTCGGCGCGGCGCTTACTAGCACAATACACTACCCACAACCCACTGCGTTGTTGTTAGCGACCCCATCTTGTGTCCTCCTCATGAATATATATCAGTCGGCATTTGCGTAGGAGGTCGGCCGACGTTCATTTCATATTCCAGCACTGTATTTTTGGTCCAAATGGGACGCACTGTCACGTCTCCGCCCCGCTCTGTCCCTGCACGCCCTGCCTCCTCTTCCCAGCGAATTTAATCGGTAAAATGTTTTTTTGGAGCAGCGGAGGAGACTCCGACAGGGAAAGGAAGACAAGAAGTGAATGACTACTAGTGGAATAAGTCAGCAACACCGCCCAGTTGGCGGACATTTAGCACGGCGGGCACGTATTCAGGCTTTTAAATGTAGATGTTGTAGGTGTAACCAAGTGCGCACCGTTATTTATTTAGAGTGGGGGACTTTTCATTGGCAGAGATGGAAAGTGTGCAGGCTGTCGCTGAGGATGGCGCGTCGGATGGAGGTGCGACCAAGTTAACGAAGAAACCCAGCGGACTGTCTGTCGCCCGGGGGACTCCAGTGGATGATGGCGGTGGACATTTGGCACCCTCCCGCGTAGAGGCAAAAAACGGGAATTGCCTCTCTCATTCTGCCTCTACAGCGGGATTTAGTGCGTCAAACCGAACTGTGGCGTCTAATGGCCGGGGCTCATCCAGCAACTCCAGCTCTCTCCTGTTGAGACGGAGGCGCCTGAAGAGGAACCTCTCCGCCGCAGCTGCAGCCACCGCCACCTCAGCTGTCACCGCCGCCTGCGGCGCCAAGATGAACTCGGCCCTGTCCTCTGCGTCTTTACATACCCGGAGTCTGGATCGGAAGACTCTGCTGAAGCACCGACAGAACATGCAGCTGCAGCCCGCAGATCGCGAGTGGGTGAGAGCAGATCTCCACCGGGGCTCCATACACGTCCACGACAGACTGACGCCCTCATATCCCAGGCCGGTCCTTTGCACTATGGACACCACAGCCGGCGAGGTGGCGCTCCGTCTGAGTAAACTCTGCAGTAAGTCGAGCTCCGTAATGCGTATTTTTTGTAAAGATAGCCCCAAGACTGACCAAAATGGCAACTGCAATGTGAAGTATGAATATAATGATAACCCATGCAAGGTGATTGAAGATTCTAGTATAAAATGCAACCACCTGACTCCCCTGGAATCCACAGAATTAAGGGGCCATCCGAGCGACAGGTTGAGACTGCTGCTCATGGAGAATGCAGATGAGAGGCAAAAGCAACAGGACGTTGACGGAAAACTTTTCACCCCTGAATCGGAGTCACAAGACAACATAACCTGTTCTCTATCAGATTTAAATTCTAACTCTAACATGGATACCCCCAATGATGATGACTCAGAGCACAGGAACGGTGTGGACAGCTATGGATTAAATTCTGGCTCGGATGTGGAGAGCAGTGCATTCGATGACCTGAGCTCCGGGGCCCGGCTCAGCGAGCACAGGGACTCCCTCAGTGATGACATGATCCTGGGCACAGAGGCATCCATCCTCAGCCCCACGTTTGATAGTGCCACAGAGGGCCACGACATGTATGGCAGCTCCTCGGACGAACTGGAGCTCGACTGTCCTGCGTCGAACACGAGCATGGACCCCATCTCTCAGCATCACACCAATGGCATCGCTGCTGTCACAGCCAACTATGAGCAGTGCAGCATGGGACATTTAAATGACATGACAAACAATATGGGGCCAGATAGCAGACTGAATTCACACAGTCTGGGCAGCCTGCCACCCAGCAATAGTGCCGGCTCATTGTCAAGAGCCTGTTCTACAGGTAATACACCTGACATCCAAGATCCGGATTGCGGCCAAGGTGCTGCAAAATCAGGGCTGGCAGTAGACCACAATGGAAATTCCTGTGATTCTAGCCCCACGCTGTATGTGCAGCTGCATGGTGAAGCTGTCAGGAGGCTTAGCCCAGATGAGAGGCCTCTGCAGATCCAGAATGACTTTCTCTTTAAGCTTGGATTTAAGGACCCCTGGAGAGTTCAAGAGGAAGGGCTTAACACAGAAATTGGCTCCTTGTTACGTTTCTATGCAGGTAAGTGAAATGATGCATTCAGATACAGTCAGGTCATGATCTCATGATCAGGTTTCTGCTCAATCTGGGACTTGCTGAGGCCGTTTTCTTTGCACAATATACAACTATGAGTGTAGTGTTTGTAACAGGTTGTCAACCTGTATCACAGAACCAGACAGGTGCATTCATGCAGGTGTATATTGTACTAAAAAAGAAAAGCAACATTTATTATTCCCCTGTTTGTTCCTGATATTATTTCCACACATTGTTCGTGAAAGCTGTCAGGGAAGGTGAGTGCAGCACTAGACCTTTGCTGATGACTGCAGCAGCAATTTAGAGGGATATCAAAAGTCTGTGCTTCCCAGTGGTTTAACTGTGTAGTGGCATGAAATGAATGGGTTAGAGTGGGGTCATGGTTCAGAGGACTACCTTGCTTCTGTGACTTCCTATTAAATGTCCAGGTATGTGTTTTTTGTTTGTTTGTTGTTTTTTTTTTTTTGTTTATTTGTTTCTTCTGGCCTTGACTGTTTTTGTTTGACCGTAGCAGCACACTGTGCTCCCATGGACATGCATGACATTGCTACAAAGCCATCACCACAACTTATGGTGCTCAGACATGGGGCCCTTTCCGGCTTTTGCCCCATTATCATCCTAATGAAAAGGCTGAATGCCTTTGTGGTTGGATGGAGAGTAGGGGTGGGAGCGGTATGGCTGGGAGCACCATAAACCCTCTCTGTGGACTCAGTGAATTCTGGTCATTGAGATGCTGCACAGTGCCTATCCTATTGGCATCCAGCGCGGCTTCTGTCACACTAACTAACTGCCTGCCAAGCTGGGTTAACGTGCTCCTCCAAAGCTCAGGAAGCCCCTTTCTTCACCACGCCACTGCCTCCGCCACTTTTGCTATTGCTGTGGCTGCTGAGGAAAGTGAAGTGAAATGGGGGGTGGGGGGTGAAATTGAATGTCTGGTGAGGATAGTTGAGGAGAAAGTGTTTGTTGGGTCTGAAGTGTGGAAAAAAGACACAAACAGAGGCGCTAACACTCTGTCCCGAGAGGCTGTTGAACTAGAGGTCACTCAATACGAAGCTGAAATGGCCACATGTGCTTCTGTTCACGTTCACAGTCACATGTGCTTCATGACCTACTGTGCTCTTGAAACACTGGGTTGCTTGAGGTACTGCTAGAATGATTTCATTTAGTTAGCATCATATGGCAGGCTGTATGAGCGTGCTCACCGGGGGCTCATGTGGATGGATGTGCATCCAGTAAAAGAACAGATACATGAGTACATGAGTCTGTGCAGTCAGCTGAGCTCAACCAGCAGCAGCAGCAGCAGTTGCTACAGGCGGGCAAAAGAAGCCCTGATGCCCCTCTGAGGGCGACGCCTCCAGATCCCATGTGAGACAGCTTAACTGTGGTCACCTGAGCTCTCTCTCCTGCCCCTCACAGCCAGTAACACCACTCAGCACCTAGGCTGCAGTCTGCACAAAAGACCTAATTCTCATTCAGCCACATTGAGAAGGACACTGAAGAGCACACACAGAAGCATGCACTGTAAAGGGAAAGCAGAGCTGATGGACTTGTGACATGTCTGGCCTGCTCTTCTGCCATTTCCTTACACGAGCGAAGCATGTGAGGAATGTACGCTGGCTCCTCTAGAATGTCAGGCACGTCTGCTGAGGAGGAAGTGGAGCAAGGGGGGCTGGGGGGCTGCAGACGGGGTGTGCGAGGGGATACCGTGCTGACACATGTTGAGCTGACTTTGAATGGTTGTCCTGCCCAGATAGTGGAGATAGGGCCAGCCTCAGCTGACTTGCTGGCTGACTCTCAGGCGCAGCTGCCACAACTGTAGACTTCAGTCGCACTAAAGGCCTTTTTGTCTGTATGCATAGTGGCCTTTGATACAGGAAGTCCAGTATCTAAACTGTTTTATTGCTCAGTTTCTCAGTAAGAGCACTGTGCTGTTATAGTGGTAACCTAGATATTAAGCACACAAGCAGCCAATAAACTGCACTGTATCTTTAACAAGAGCGGCAGAAGAGGTACTCAGCACTCAGCATGATTAGGGAAGCAGAAGGAATGATGGGAGGGGGCTATTAAGTTGAGGAGTTGCCATGATGCATCTTGCCAGATCCTTTGGACAATGCAGAGGACAGTTTGACTTTGAAGGGGTCAGGTCATGCTTTGGGTGCACATACTCTGCAGTGGCCAGATGAGAGAACTCACTTGGCCCCACTAGACACACAAACACACACACACACACATGCACATGTACAGAAGGCTGCTTAGATCAAAGGGCCGCTGTCCTCTTTGGCAGGCTTACGAGTGATCCTTTCAGAGCTGCCCACACAGGAGCCTCTTGTAATGCCTAGCCAGCTTTATTAGAGTTTTGAGTACAAGGGAAAAAGAGTAAAATACACAGACTCATATAATCGATACATGCACATTCTGTTGGTGACAAGCCCAGGATGCCATAGCTCTAAATGAAAGTATTCTTCCTCAAGAGAGATTGATTGCCCATTCAAGTAAAAGTGTAGGGTACAGGTCACTGTCGCTCACTAACAGTGCCTCTGCTCTGAGGACAGGGGATCCTCAGCCCTGCAAGTAATGAAACTGCCCCCTGCTTGGATGGCTCTGTTCCCTTACCCAGTGGTAGTAGTCTTTAACTCCAAAAGGAAATGGCATACTGAACCCTAACACACACTGGCACAGGGTTTCCCTAGAGGCGGAGGACCCAGAGTTCTTATCCAAACCAAAGCAGCACGGTAAATTATTTAGATTCATTAGCCTACTCAGCTTTGCAAACACTCTCATCCATGCACTTCAGCATACCCACTGCTTTTTTTGTGAGCTTTCTTCGTACCCTATTAAAGTTGAAATGTTTGCTTTTTAAAAGCACTTTCTTGTAAACCTGAAGTGGTGTTAAGATTTGGCCCGCTTTGTGAGTGAAATTAATGACCACTGGCGTGTACTGGCCTAGAAACTATCAAGGTATTAATTCCTTTCAGCTTCACGCAGGTTTATAGCTCAAGCTTCTGTGAAACACAGTCAGGGTCAATAACAGTTTCAGCATGCTGCACCCAATTTTCAGGTAATTCCCATGTTGTTTTCTGTATCTGCCAGCAAGGTGAACTTGGCAGGAACAACTGTTCGTGCAGAACTAATCAAAGCAGAGATGTGTTGTCAAATGTTGAGGATAATTGCTCTGCTTTTACACAACAAAGGTCTAATATGTACTTTCTTAAGGTTTTTTATAGCTTTGCTCATTTATGGTAAAAAAATTATAGCTGCTATGATTGCACCAAATGTTGTGATCAGGATTAGTAATGTGAATTATTTCTTCAAAATAACATTGTATAGTGCACCTTTTTTAATGCAAGTTTAATGTAAAGTTTTCTCTGCATGGATTCTCAAAACAAATACTGATTTCATCCTTATTTCCGCACTAGTATAATTGAGGTGCTTATTTACAAAATTTAAATAATTATTTACATTTATTTTTATTGCTTTGTGACCAAGGTGCAACTCTGGTTGAGATGACAGATTACCATCTGTTTAAGAACCAAAACACTGTGCTAATACTGAGGCTTGGAAGAAAAAAAATATTCCATAAAAGTGAACTTAGTATATTTATTCAAACTTTTTCACTTTTCACTTACTTTTTAAGAGTTTTCTCTCTTGTTTTCCACAAGAGCTGCTTGCTCCTCCATCTTAATCTGTGGTCACATACAATAGATGTATAGATATATCTGTTACAAATGTATATTCCTGTGTAGACGATCACAGAACTATAAAATAAGAATACGCACAATATCGGTATTGCCAAATGACATAATAGAAATCTTAAACTTTGCTCAGTTCCTAGACTTTTTTTTTTTTAAGTTTTATATGATAAAGGGTTTTGATCAATATTAGAAGCAAACATACATAAAAACATTCAACTTACAATCAGAAAAAAAATCCGAACAGAGGCGTGAGTAATGGAAGCAGCTTCACTTCTGCTAATATAATTTTCTATATTCCATGTGGACACGAGACTTTAACATTTCAAGAAGACAGTGATAGTTCAATTACTGTAAAAGCTTTGATGAATCTCAATTCAGGGCTGTATCTTTCCACTCTTACCTCAGGCCTTCTCTGAGGAGGCAGCGGCTGGTGACGTGATGACTTAAAGGACTCTGCAGGGTTTAAAGGCTTAATGAAGCTCCCAGCTTTCTCCAGCAGGCTCTGTGGCAGCTATTAAGCAGAGAACCGCTCACTCTGTCTTGTCTGTGCCACGTCGTTCTCTTCGTACAGTCACCACGCCAGATTGCTCCCACACTCACTCTTGCATCGCTATGAAAACATTTTCAAAGGCAGAAGAGAACCAAAACATGACTTTTGTCATTGTTTTTTGGTTGTTTTATGAGCGGTCACTGGTTATCCTGATAACAACATGAGGATCCCTCCCATTGGTTAAGCAATATTGTTGTGTCAATTTCGCTTAAATCTACAAAACATGGCTTAATTTACCACAACTACAGCATCTCCACAATTGCAAACACCCATGGGAGATCTTTGCAGAAGTGAGGCACTAGGCTGCTTCATCCTTTCTCACATCCATGTCCTCGCCTGATAGCTAATGGTCTTTCTAAATGGCCCATTGCTGAGTCATTATGTAATTGTGTAATCAGATTTCACACGTTCCGGAGCTCAAATCCAATACGCATGTGTCGGTATGCGCTCAGTTTTTTTTTTGTTTTTTTTTTGCGTTCACTTGTGCATGTGTGCACTCAAGATAAAAGCAAGCAATCAAAGAGTAGATTTATGTATATCATGTTTCTTCACATGCGGCTCCACGTGTAGAAGTGGTCCTAAATGAAATGTGGCCATACAGCGTCAGCGTTGGGCTGGATGTGTGTATCTCTGAGGATTCACACATGTGTGTCTGCTGAGGCAGACATGGATGGGATGGTGGTGTCAGCTTGTAGCAGTTAAAGCCAAGGGAACTGTTTTCTGTCTAATATAGATTGCCTTCCTGGCTGACATCCTCCCACCCTCCTCTTCTCTCCTCTCGCGCAGAATCTTCCTCCCTCTCTCAATTTCTCTACTGATCGATCCCCCTCCCTCTCCCATTGCTATCTTTCCTCGCATCTCCTCCTCCCTCACACCATCTGACAGTTTCCATTTATCTTCCCATATCTCTTTATCCCTCCCTAGCTTATTTGCTTTTCATTCCAAGAATTACAGGTCACCCTCATATTTGTATTAAATAAGTAGTAAAATATATTAAAAATATTTTAAAAAATATAAAAAGAAATATAAAAGATAGACAAAAAACAAACTGCACAGGTCTATTTCTACAGATCTACTGCACCTAAAAGGACTCTTTCTCCTTGCCTTCTCCGTGTGTGTTTGTGCTTGCTTTGATGTACAGTTGTGTTGCCCCCTGTGGAAATAAGTAAAAAAAAAAAAAAAAAAAGAGGGGGGGGGGGGGGGGGGCTATGCAATTGAAATTCTCATTTCTTTGTGGTAAGCAGCCGAATCTAGGTTGAACAATGCCATGCTGATATGTCACTCCTGTCTGCCTGCCGGCACATTCTGAGACACAGAATTGGGAAGGGGGGCGTTTGGGCAGGGCAGCGGCTTTTTCTGCCCTATGGGAGCAGCCCGGCCTCTCAGCTGTCTGTCAGACTGCCCTTGCTGAACCCTCCCCAGAAACCTCGAAGGGTTGGAGTAGATGGAGTTCACAAGCAAAGGCAAGGAAAAGGTCCCCCCCCCTTTCAGCGGGGTCATGGAGGAGGCTGACTGTCCCCGAGCTGAGCACCAGCCCCTGCCTTGACCACATGCATGAGGGGGGATTAGAGGCAGGCCAGCAGGGGCTCACTTTCCACAGCTTTGATCAGCAGCAGCACAGCCTAATACCAGACAACATCTGCAACTCTCAGCATTAAAGAGGCCCAAAAATTCCGATTAGGGAACACACAGCCTGCCTGCCTGCTAGTGTACAGGACAGAACTGTGTCAATTCCTGGATGGGAGGTTTTTAAATACCAACGCTCCAGTGGTGCTTACACTGATTTGTTTTACAAAGCTTGAGTCTCCAGAGAGGCTTTTTCACATTGTGTTTAAAATTCCAATTTCATTTTCTTTAACACTCATTGAGAAATTGCAAGTGCATAGGAACTAGACTTTGGGGCAGCTGTTCATTGGAGATCTTTGTTTTGAGACACCTTCCTGCCATGCAGAAAAAAGTGTTTTGCAAATAGTATTGTCTGAACAGAATTCAGAGCTTTACCAAACTGTCCCCAAATCTTTGTTTGTGTCTTTTGGACACAGCTAGATAAGGTGTGTTTGGGTGGAACTGAGGTAGTTTCGACGGACTCTGCTCTAATAGAAGGTGGCAGAGTTGTTGATATGAAATGACCTAGTTTAAAGTTCATCTCTCTCAAAAAACGCTGAAGCACAAGAATGATACTTCCTCATTGGCGAGCGTTTCTTTTAAAGAGAAGGCTTTGAAAGCAAACAGGAGGAGGATACAGCCACAGCCCATAGATGTGCAGGAATAACAGCTATTTAATGTACAACACTGTGGTTAATGTACGGGACCCATATTTTGATCCGGAGATGTATGCGCAGCACATCATTCTTGTAGATGCTGAAGTTCCAAACTTTTACTACGTTTTCAGCTTTTATCTCTCACACGGAGTCACCTGTTTAATACCTGTACTGTTCATCAAAACATATAATTAAATCCTATAGTAATATATTTATTTATCATAACAAAGGATCACATGACTACTTGAATGTCAAAGGGGTTACTTTCAGCAATGATCCCACAGAGAACCATTACCCAACTCTGCAGTTCTCATTTCCAGGGAGCAATTTAGCTTATAGTTGTAATGTTACTGTAACTTTGATTCACTCTCACCGCTCTCATCACGTTGTTTTCAGCTGTGACAGGCATTCTGGAAAAAACAAGCCCTGTACGCTTCCCGCCTAGCAGAGAGACAAAGTTAGTGACTAGCTGATGAACATAGTGGAGCACTTAGCAGCTAAAGAGCCATGTATTTCCGTCAGGAGAAGATGGGGACCAATAACAGAACTAAGAGTAGAGTGAATGTTGGACTTACACTGATCAGATGGCCAGAGACATGGCTCCAAATTACTGTTGCTTCATATCTGCTAGATGTGTAATTAGGCAACTGTGTACTAACAAATAATAATATGTCACTGTTGTATTCACTGATGCTTCAAAGTGCCCAAAAAAATTAGTTATTGCAGATATAAAATATCAAAAGCAACAATACAAATGAATGACCCTCTCAGAAAGTTATATTTTTACAAATTGATTATTGTGATAATTCATTGTACCCAATATTCCCCCAAACTGAACAGATTTATCGAAAGCTAAACACCACATCCCAAAAAAGACGATTATTAGCTTCATAAAAGTTAGATTTAGTGCAAGACTCTTATATCGGATTGCATTCAATTACACTGATGTGCCCCATAAATGTGGTAAATCAGTGTGCGTAGGAGCAGTGCGTCTGAGATCTGTGAAGCTGAAAGTCCAGTTTTCAGCGCAGAGAGACTGAGGAGACATCTCTCAATGTGCAGCCAGTCTCAATCATTAACATGGCAATTTGCTTGTCGTTTACTGTTAGCTGTGCAGTTTGATTATCACCCAGGCCGTGGAAAAAAAAGTGGAGTTGTCACCTGTTGAAACCAGGAAGTTGCTTCTCACTTTCCTTCTTCCATGTCCTCCTCATTTGCATTTTATTGTTTGCTCTTGCACATGCTTATTTTTTTTGCCGGGCGGTCTCATATTATCTCTAGTTCCAGTTTCATCTTATCTCTCATAAATACAGTTGTTTTATTAACGCTCGCTCGGCTAGCACCCAGTTCTTTTCTAGCTCACACTGCTTCCCAGTCCCTCTGGTTAAAGACTTCCCCTCTTTTCTCACTATCCCTCTCTCTCTCCCTCTCACTGCCCTAGCACCCCCTTACCCCCTCCCACCCTGTCAGTGCCACTCTGTTCACATGGCCCCTGCATGTGACATGAAGCTGAGCCAAAACACCCCGGATGCCCGCTTCAGCCCTCCACTGTTCCAGACCTTGTTAAATTTTAAACAAAACAAAAGAAAAGGAAAGGGGGGGAGAAGGACAAGAAAGAGAAAAGTGAGCACGTGGGGCCAGGGGAATGTGCAACAACATCACAATCTCATTCATTCACTCGTTCTGTCCCTGCGCATCATCGGGAGAGAGCAGCCCTTTAATTCTTGCTCTCGCTCTCTCTCTCTATCTGTCTCTCGCTCTCACTCTCTCTCTCTGTGTCTCTCCCCCATTCACTCTTCTTGTGTGAAAGCCTTCCTCTCTGTCTCTCCCTCCTTTCTCTCTGCACTGAACTGGACTGATTGTAGCTTTAACCACAGATCTGGGGTCTGATTACTTTGTGGGCTGTCCTTCTGTGGGATTAAAGAACAACTGACTGTGTAGCTGCTGTCTTCATGGGCAACTTCCTTCTCAGTTACCCCGTGGCTACTGCTGCCCATCAGATGCATTTGTAATACTTTATGGAAAAGGGGAATCGCTGGACTAGAAATAATAACTGTCACTGTTTACCTTTATTATTGCTTGTCCTCTTCCCTCGTATGAATCTCCTTATTACTCTGCTTTGTTTCCACTATCAAAGGAATATCATAACACGGCAGCCTTTAATATAAAATCAGAACAATTTGGATGCATGCAACATCCCAGTGGCTCGCTTCCATTTTTAGTTGAACCATGAGAGTTCTTCATAGCTTCTGATAATAAATGGCGTTAGAGGTTAAGTACAAACAAAAACAAACGATTATCTGTGTGTCTGTGGTCCACCCTCAGGGAAAACTTGCAACTGAAAGTCGTTTGTCTTTCATCGTGGATTAGCAGATCATAATTCCAATCAGTGATACAAACTATGTCATTGTAACCACACACTGCTCATATAAAGACAGTTTCCTGGCATCATGCATAATGCATTATGATGGCTGTGACACCAGATTCGTTGGCAAACTGCAGCCAACAGCATGCATTGTTACAAAATTGTCATTAAATTAACAAGACGCAGCGTAGTTCTCCGGCAGTTAATGGTTGGAAAGTGTGTCAGCTTTGGTGTATTTGTGAAATCAAATGGCACAAATACTTCACTTTCACAACCTTGTGTATGAACAAAACAAGTTCAGACAGGAGCCTCAAGCAGGCTGCAATTTTTGGTTCGCCAAGCACAACATTCGTCCCACCAATCACACTCCTCATGATATTACAGTACAGTGCTCTGCTCTGGTATACACCCAGTTTCTTGCTCTGAACTGCATGTATGAAAATGTTGCTGTCCCCTACTTAAATCTGCATTTCTTTGCTCAGGAATGTTGTTGATTGGTAGCACATGCTCAGTGCACAAACAGTACATAAAATCACATGTGTTGTGCCATGTCATGTTTTGAAAACACAGATTGGTTTATCACTTATAACACAAAAATGCATACTTAACTTGGTGTTACAATGTAAACAATGTTAGTGATGCAGGTAGCTTCAATATACTTTATTGGAAACACAAAGCAATTTCAGCACAGGAAGAAGAAAGATTGTGTTCACCTTTAGACATGTGGCCCTGCTGCTTCTGCTCACTTATTATGCCCTTATTCTTTGACTCATGACCAACTGACTGACTGACTGACATGTGCAGCAGCTAAATACGCTGGCTGTTTGTGCAGGAGGGGACTCAGAGGTGCTTTTGTGTTTGTAATGCAAAATTCTGTTGCTCCTGTAATTGAAATTTTTACTTATTATCTCAATAATTTTAGTTTTGTGACACAATATGAATCCCTTCTGAATTGATGCTTGAATTCCTCCTGGGTTTTCAAATGTTAATAGAATTCACGTCTCACCCAGCCAGTGCTGCGACACAAACAACCTACCCGATTATCTTTTGCAGTTTTGTTCTATTGTGACCTTTAAATTTTCTCCCTCTAATGGACATCCGTGCCGGCCTTCAGGCTGGGATGGTGGAATTGTAGAGTATCTCCATTAAAACCTTTATCGCTTCTTTTTGAGTGTCAAAAATAAGCCTCAACTCTTTAATTAAATTAGTGACATGCTGAAATTGAGCAAGATTAGTATTACTGGAGGGCACAGGAATACGGATGGTAATTCATAGCATATTTTTTTAACTTTCGTGTTTGGTAAACATTTAACGGCATGGTTGATTCCGGTGGCACTGAAATAAAGTTTTAAGCAATAATTAAAAATTTGGGACACTCTCAAACTGTGCTTTTACCACATATTTTGTTTAACTGTGAATGAAGGTGAATTTTATCGCTTGTTTCTTCTCAACGTGAAGGGACTGATTTTGGATAATTGTTCCTGTATAGCTTCAGTGGTCTGTCAGATTTACTAAGATGATTCATGATGCTGGTATTGAGAGGGAGACACTTACTGAAGCACTTTTAGCTCAAGGCAATATTGACCATGACGATGCTCTTGTGAAAAGAACCGAGAGAGAGAAAGACGAGGAGAGAAAGATTGAGGAACTGAGAATGTCGAGTCCTGAATGTAAAATGTCCTCGCTTCATTTCTGTCATTGACAGGCATTATTAATGCAGTGGTACAAATGAACAGGGAAACCCAGGGCGACAAACAGGCGGGAGTCCCTGCAAGCTAATTAATCACTGACGTACACATAAACACAGAGACACATAAACTCATCCGTGCACTTCCATGCTCACTCCACCACAATCAGCTCTAACCCTTTGTGCGACATCAAACCTTCACTGGCTTACCAATTAGCGTTCTCATCTCGCCTCTGTAGCCTCGGTATCAGAGGGAGGTGTTGTCAGCCTGCTCCTTTATCGCTACTCTCCCTTTATCCCCGGCTCTCATATTTCACCCTCCCCTGATGCTCTTCCCAGGGGGGTTGAATGCTAGGTGGGTAAACCTAAACCTGTGTGTCTGGGAGGGGGTTATTGTACTGGTGCTTAAGATGACAATACCTCACTCCCCTCTCTTTCTTGCTCTCTTTAAGCCCCCCCATACAGTATAAGGCGCTGCACTTTATCAAAGCTGTATGGAGTGCTGCAGAGACAGGCTGCTGCTGTATACAGGCCATTAGCAACTCCTGAGTGACAGAATGCGGAGGCTGAAGTGACACAGTGACGCTGCTGATGAGCAACCAGTGCCCTGAACCATGAGATATAATGTGTGTTTGAGAAACCTCTCATGTGATTTGGGTAAATCTAAAAAATATGCACAGCAGGATAATCTAATAATCTTTTCCTTATTGTCAATTACCTGTTTTTTTAATAGATTAATTGACCAGTCATTTGGTCTGTAAAACAGTGAAAAATCAAGGTGATATTAATATTCATGGTCTGAGTCCAAAATGAAAAAAAAAAAAGGTTTTTAATTTAGAATTATAAAAAAAGGAGAAGAAGCAAATACTCCCATGTGAGAAAATGGAAGCAGGAAATGTTTGGCATTTTTCCTTAAATAGACACTTTACCAGTTTTACAAACCAAGGTTAGTTTACTTGTTGCCAGAACTACTTTTCACAGTGAAAGCAGTTGGAGAACTTCTTCTGTGGCTCTGGCGAGAGCTTTCCATCATCTGATAAAAAACAAAAAAACGAGTGATGTCATCAGGGTTATTTTTGCTTTGGCTTTGACACTATGATTGTATAACAGAAAGCCTGCATTATTGCACACCAACCCTTTTAACACAGCTGCAAGTGTATACAACCCTGCATTTTTACTGCACATGTTGTATTAGCGTATGACAAATAATCTTTACAAACTCAGGGTGTGGAGTTTCACAGATATGGGCATTTATCAGGCAGGGGCAGTCTAACACTATCATGTTGCATAATGGGACATATAGGATCCAGCATCTTTGGAACTTGAGCAATACGAGGAGCTAAAACTCAGCTGCGTTGGTTTTGACCGCTCTTTTTCTTGCAAGTGCACCAACTTTATGGCGGTACAATACTAAATTGCTGCAATAACCCTTTGATAAATAACACAAATGATTATCAGTTATTCTTAGTATTCTCAGTTTCCTGTTGATCCATAAATTGATGAATTGGCCAGTTATTTTAGCACTAAACTGGAGTCAGAATAATCCATGAAAAATATGTATGGGTCATGCAGGCCGTGCACTATATGTTGTGAGTCCATTTGACGGGTTATATCAATAAAGTGTTATTGTAATGTTACATACACTATAATGGAGCTCTCAGTGGGCATGAAAGCCTCAGTTCATAACTTGGTTAAAAGCTCCTCTAGGCAGAGAATCTACCTCAGTGGTGTCACACATTGTTTGTTGGCTTCTGGGATTTGCTTTAATTGCATCTCCACTACATGCTGCAGCTCGCTTTTTTGTCATTGTGCATGCACTGCCCATGTGCAGGCCTGATTATGTGTCCTCATGTGTTGGTGAGAGAGCTGTAAGACTGAAGGCGAGTGCTGCATCATTCATGAGTGTGTGCCACCCTGTGCCTGGACTGCAGTGACCCGTAACTGTCAACAGTGTATCCTTGAGCGTGATGGCACAGGCTGTGCTGAGGACACACTGCAGGGACCGCTGCCATGTGGAGGGCTGTGGGTGGGGCCAGCAGAGGGGTGTGCCAGTCTGGGGCTCGAGCGGAAGCTGTGAATGCAGACGCGGGTTGAATAGGACACTAATAGCAATGTAGTACATTATCTTTTGAAGTTCTCTTTTTGCTTCTGTTCCTCTTTGGGAGAGGTCAGAGAGAATTATCAGCTACAGAGCAGCAACCCCTGAGCCTCTGGGTGCTTCCTCAGGACACTTAAGCAGGATGGATCCTGTACTGACATATTTTAAAAGAGAGCTGGGGTTTTGTGAGGAGTGAAGAAAGAAAGGTCAGGTCGTGAGTAAGCTGGGCCAGAAATGGCGAATCCCTGCAAGGACCGACACATGAAACCACTCAGACTTTAAATCTGAACAGAAGAAAGTAGGTAGAGGAATGAAGAGTTAGAGAGTGTGGATGACAGCTGGAGATATTGAAACCTGATGTGATATACTTTAGGGAATAGGTAATGGAGGAAGATAAGTAGGAAAAACTAAAACATTTCAGTTCAGTTGAGAAATCCTTGCCCTCTGAAAAACTAAAAAATGCACACACATAGTTAAAACCTGTCCGGTGATGACCTGTTAACGTGTGTGTGTGTGTGTGTGTGTGTGTGTGTGTGTGTGTGTGTGTGTGTGAGCAAGCAAAGCAAGCAAGACACAGACCCATTACGTAACTGGGCACCGTGACTCTCCTGCCAATTTACTATCAACACACAACAGTAACTCAGTTCACGCATGTGCAGGCTTGCTTTAGTTTGTGTGTGGAAGCGCAGCCTCCATTTGTTTCTCACGCATTCATGACCTGCTGGTTATTCATTATTTCCCAACATAGAATAGTCATCCTCTTCCACACCAGCGAGCCAGTTTATCATGCATTTTAACTCTATCTACACGGAGCAGCATTACATAAACACTCTGCGGGTTTGATGGAGAATACATCTGACCTTTTGCTTGAAAGATATTAGACACTCACTGTAGCTGACTGAGACACCAAAGTCTTTTCTGAGTTGTTAACTTACAACAAAAAAGATAAGCATTAAATTAGCCTGAACTGTGATGTAAGGTCGTCACAAAGCTTGCTTGGTTCCACATCATCAGTTAATATACCTCGCTGCTCTCTTGTAGCGTCTCTGGTGACAAAATGCTTTTGCTTTTGTTTAAAGGAATCTGCCAGTACATGATTGCATGCGTGCGTGCGTGCGTGCGTGCGTGCGTGCGTGCGTGCGTGCGTGTTTGTGTGTGTGTTTGGCTTTCTTTTTTTAAAGGGTAATCCTGGTCGTTTACCACATGAATCATATTCTTGTAGTTTTTGCCATAATTTCTATCACTTATGCCATAAAATTAATTTCTGCGAATACTAAGAAGAAGTCTGACAAAACAAGAAACACAAGCAGTGTGATGATCACTCAGTTGTTAGTGTTTAGGATTTCAGTTCTGGCTGATTTGGCAACACTAAGTTGCTGGTGGTAATGCTAAGGATGTCATAATAAGGCAAGTCCCAGAGCTCATATCGAAATGACACGTTTATCGATCACTGGGGGCAGGAAACACTTTGAGCAGCTACACTTTCAGAAACACAACATAAAAGGACAAGCAGCTCATGCAGCTTGTGTTCCTCATACATCACTGTACTCATACTTGTACCAGTGTAAATGTGTTTCAGCTGGGAACAGCTGTTCTGCTCTTCCACTCGATGTCATTACGTGACATATGAGAATGCGCACAAATGACTTGCAATGTGCACATGCACCGGCTCTTGTCTACTAAATTTGGTCCAGTGCGTGCACGCATTAATTCCCGTGAATCCCAATGTGCAGGTGCACGCTATTTGCAGGAATCTGTAATGCTTAATGACAGACTTTGCCTGTGTCAATGGCAGCTACTATACAGAGCAATGCAATGCAAATATTGTTCATGGCTGTAGCAGAATAAATACTGGCCATAAATTTTATTACATGGTATTATAACTTTAAAGAAAACCCACAGGTTTGCAAAACATACTTGGAAGACAAAGATTGGAAGAGAAACAAAGGCAAACAGTAAAATGAATACCAAAACTGTTCATTGTAATCATCTATTATCATTCACTGCGTTCTTGGTTCATCTTTGGCTTATTGCACTGACTGTAGTCGTGCATGCACACAGTTTACATACATCAACTGATACAAATGAAAACAACCATAATAAACCCCAACTGTAGTTATCCTTTAATATCCGTTCATGAATAATTTTATACAATTGTACAATGCCTCATTTTTTAGTCAGCCCAAAAGAACGTAGAGTCTGCGTGAGAGTATTTTGTCTGTTTTGTGTCACTCTGAATGCAGAGGTTTACCTCTGACTGAGATTAGCTCAGCTAGCCTCATAGCACTCTCCCTCTTGTGAGTCTTTCTGCCTGAGGTGACAGGATATGCCTGTAGCCAATTCCTTTTCTTTCTGTTTATACATGTGTTTATCTATATATACATTATTTTTTATCCCTTATGTATTTTAGCCATCTCTACTTGACCTCACCTTGTTTTCTTTTACCCCTCTATCCTATATTTGGAACTCTCTTTATTTCCATCCCCCTCCCTCTTGCCATAGACCAGCCTGCATAGCTCTCAGTATCCACTCTTGTACCGCAACATGCAGCTGTAATGGAGCCTTTTTTTTTTTCCTCCTATACTTTTATCTATATATAATTACATTTATTATTATCATTATTATGTACACGCTCACCCACAAACATACTAAATAATTCATTTGGAACTCTGCACACTTTCATAGCCTCGCATTCACGTGCATGTGTTCAATTAATTTATAGCAAACACGCACACATATTGTATGCATGAGCACAGTGACAGAATTTGCATTCGCTTACACACAAGCAAAGGGGGGGTGAAACCAATCCCCAGAGCTCTGATGTGTGTGCCTGTGTACTCTGAGCTAGCTGATCAGTGGGCTCGTGTTTTCCAATGTAAGGTTTCGTAACACACACTCATTACATAACAGCAGCAGGAGTGGAGCTGGGAAGAGGAGGAGAGGAGAGGAGAGGAGAGGGGGAGCGCACATTTATGTACGTCAGCATCCGACCCTTCCACTGACAGAGGGAATCACTGGGGGAAATCTTCTTTTTTTCCACACGCTGATGCCAACACCTGCAATTCGAAGCAACCATAATGCAATTCTCCTCTCTGTCCGCTGCATTTGGTTGTATTTTTAGGTGGATATTGATTGAATGAGATGATGAAGCATGTTCACAGTGCAGCGGGTAGTGTGAAGGACAGTACTGCTGACGAAAACGTTGTTTCTTTCGCTTAAGGGCAGATAAGTCATTTATTTAAAAATTCATAGCTGCACAACCTGATTTATTAACCTCTTACAGCGCCGTTCACATTGTAGTTCCTCGTTCCAGCTGTCAGGCGCATGAGTTATGATTGAGTATTTGTATCCGTTTCTGCTTCTGCCCATAAACACAGATTTGCATTAGGTTAGTGTAATGACATGTAAAGGTAGGAAGTGGATTGAGTTTCAGCTGTTGTGCATTAAGTCATGTTAGAAATTAAAAATGTAGAAGAGCAACTGAGTTTGCAAGTGGGTCAATTTCAAGCGAAGAAAAAAAAAAAGACGATAATTCAGCATTACAGAGCACTACAAATCCTCCTTCAGGTCATCCCTGTTCCATTAGGCATCCACACACTGCCCCTACAGGCGATGTATGGTAATGCACTGACCTGATAACGAGTTGTACAATGCCTTTAATAGCAGAGGGCTGTTTAGTTCCCTTCTCCCCAGGGGCAAAGGGTAATAATGGTTTGATGGGGAAGATATTGCAGGCTGTGACCTCATTTGGATTCAGGATGTGTTTCACTGGACTGAAAGAGGAGGTTTTGTATAGTGTCGGTGCACACGCCCGTGTGTGTGTGTGTGTATGTGTTACTGTCTGATTGTGTCCTTCCAGGTGACATGTTTAGGAGAGATGAGATATCAGAATTTCAGGACATCCATCAATCTATTAATTATCCACTTCGCCCTCTCTCCGCGGATGGAGGGACGTCTCATGGTCACCTGGGCCATGGCAGCGTATTTTCCCAGAGCTCCCTGGGCCAGAGAGCCCTGCTCCTTATTGCTACATCATCAGCTGAGAGCCATGCAGACTGGGGGGAAGAAGCGTCACCTTGGCTAAGCTATTTAAGCTGAAGGATGTTCAGTGTCTGACAACAGACAGAAGCACAAAGCAGTGTCACTCAGCTTTTTACTAGTGGGATTGGAAGCACTCCTCAGCACTCTCCTGAGAACAAAAAAAATAAGTGCACACACAGACTGCCTGTCACCTTATGAATTATTAGTAGACATTGTTTTACTGTTTTCTAGATAGTTAAAATTCTGTACTGTAACCCTCACCACTCCCTTTTTTTAAAATCATAAACATTCACAGATGTGGTTTAACCCATCTTAAATGCATAAAAATCTACTCATGTTTAATTGTTTTATTAATTAATGAGACAATAAAAGCAAGCTGCAACATGGATGATTATATAAATACTCATCTAGCTAATCAGCTGCTTGTGGCGCTGTCCAAACACTGCAGAGTTTACTGCTGTTTATCATGATTTCACTGTTGAATGCACTTTTGAGTCAACTTTGCATTAATATACTCTAGTTATTATAGACTCAATACAATTGGGTTTTTTTTGTTGGAATGAAAAAAACAGAATTATTTTATAACAAAAACTATTACAACGAGGAGGACATGAACATCAGCAACACTTTTTATGGAAATCCATCCATTAGATCTTGAGACATTTTACTCCAAACCAAAATTGTGAACCTCGTTGTGGTGCTACAGGAAAAGTCAGTTGGCTTCATCATCTGGGGATCATAAACGTCTGTACAGATCAATATCCTTAAAGCCACGACACCCAGCCGCTTCAAACTAAATAAAGCCATCCAAGTACTCTCCAGCATGTCCTTGTTTGATATTTTGACTGCTGAACATTTTGTTTAACGTAACCTCCTTTGCAGTCAAAACGTTAAACGTGAACACACAGACACATGTTGGCCTATGTGTCAAATGCAGTGTCACACAGAGATAATGAAGGAGCATCTCACTTATTTCCCATGCAAACACGTACCTCATCTTCTTATCACTTTTGCACAAAGGACAGCTTGACACATTTCACGCATCAACACCTCCTCAGTCCCAGGGGGGGTTGCATGCCCTGCTACCTCTATGGACCCATTTATGTGAGAACATGTGGGAACTTTTTGAAGAGGATGTTTGCAGGATTAAGAAGCAACTAATTACAGATCACTCATTTCAGAAACTGTGAAGCTGAACGGCGTTCCTGATAATGTTCTTTGCCACCACATGTTCACAGTTCAGCATGTGCATCTCTGTGAAAGGTGCAGAGAGGTGAAGTGTAACGCCAGGAAAAAAAATGTGGAACACTTTAGGTGAGTGTGGCGAGCAGCCTGTCACCAGCAATGGCCTTTCCCACCTCCCAGCGAGGCTTGTCAACTGCTGCCTGAGCAGACAGTTGGCTTAGCACAGCCTGTCACTTTGGATCTGAGTAATCACCTCAAGTCATCCACAGAGAACGAGAAAGACAGGGAGGAGAGATGGAAAAACAAATAAAGGAGTGGAGCGATTTAGGCAAAGGGGCGTCGCTGATCAGAGGTGGGAATCACATCCCTCCCTCGCCTGCAAACACACACCTTTGAGTAGATGCATTTTAACAATGTGCGTGCGCATGTGTGTGTGCGTTTTGAACAGAAGGACATTGCAGCTATTTGTGTCGCAGAGGAACAGCTGGCCTCGCTCTGTCTTACATCTATTTCTATATTGCGTCTCCACCAACTTCCCTCAGCTCTAGTTTGCTCTTTATAAGTTAGTATCTCCAACACTGCACTGATCGTTTTATGACGAGTCTGATATTTAATTAGAGTTGTTTTTTTTCTAGATGCTTTGCAGTTAGATCTTTAACGAGAGTCAGTTGAGATAAAGTTCAGGAGAAGCTGAAAAAACTCGAATGGTGAAAGACAGTAAGAACCTGATACGGGCTTAGAAGCATTCATAGGTCCTAGAGACTTACCATCCGGTGCATCACATCTGTCACTGCCTATAGAATAAGCAAGTGTGCTCCTACGCATGCTCGTGCTCTGCTGTGACTTATGTGGGTCATCAATGCCCTACGGTACGGCATGCCCAGTCCTGTAGTGGAGGTGTGCTGATGTCAGGTCACATTTAGCAGGGCAGGATGATTAACCAGGGGATGCATCCTTGTTATTACTGAGAAGGTCCAGAGGAAAGAAACGTTGATCTGTTAACTGGGAGATGGATGGAGAGAGGTCAGCCTTCAGGTGCTGATGACTAACAATGATGGATAGCAGGGGCAGCAGGGCATCTGGGAAGCAGCTTTGTAGCCTGGTAGTGGAAACATTTCCTGAGAACACTGACATTAGGGAAACCAGGAGTTGTGTCCTTCATGGTTGTCTTAGGGAAAATACACCCATGTATAAATATTATATGCTCACTGTCAGTAGCAGCTGTTACACATCTGCATGCTCATTCTTGAATAATACAGTAATGTGTGTTTCACAGGCTTGAAGTCCTAAATTGAACCGTTCCTCACTATTACAGGAAAGTGCTCCCATGTATTGTCACAGTACTGCACTGAGATCGTCTCTTGGGTGTCTCATTTTATCATTTTGAGAGTGAACAAATTAAACATACAGCGTACATCCTCTCATACGTTGATGGTAAGCATTGAAGAAAAACTGAACCGTGTCAAATGCTGTAATCAATTGACACGTAATTGAAGACTTGCAATAATGAAATGATGACTTTAACTCGTTTACAAACCTAAAACATTTTAGCGCTTTCCAAACATTAAAAACTTAATTGTTAGTTTGGTTGTTGTTGATGGGGCTCCCCTTTTGTTTACACTTGGATCCCCGATTGTGCCTTTAAATTGTTACAGGAATACTTTTCACTATTGACAGACAGATTAGTAATATAAGGCGCTTTCTCATTGCTACTGTACAAGTTTGTGTGTGTGTGTGTGTGTGTGTGTGTGTGTGTGTGTGTTTTGGAGCCGAGTGTGAAGGGGAGACTGTCTTTTCCTGAGCCTGGGGAAAAAGGAAGGAAGCCTTCTCCAGTAACCCACACACACACACACACACACACACACACACACACACACACACACTGTAGTGCTCCTGCTCCTACATGCAGTAGGTCTAGGAATAGACCATGACTTCTTCACATGAATACTCCCACCTTGCAGGGCCTGTCTATTATCTTTAAATTCACATCTCATGCATCGCCCGTAGATTATGGGATGACCACCATGACTAACATCAGCGCTGCTCAAAATATTCCTAGCGTAGGCGGCCAGTGGTTCATACATTTGGAATATAGCAACTGTCTCTTATAACTTCCTTCCCTCTACTGTAAGGTTACCAAGAGACCCCCGCTTGTCTCTGGTCCACCCCTGTAAACAGGATGCTCACGTGGGAGTCCCACCCATCTCCCCGCTTCCTCCGCTGTGGATTCCCATGGTCAGACTGAAACATTTCCAGTCATCCCACGTCCATGTGTGATGGTTGTAAACTACAACATCCTAACAGGAGCAGCTTTAAAACTTCTCTTTATCACAAAAGCAGCCCACTCGAAGCTGTCTGTATTGTTCTCCCTCTGAAAAACCTCTTGCTGTTTTTGGTCCATCAACATTCAGGGGCGACAATTAGATGGATGCACATATGGAGATGGTTAATCACTGTCACTGTGTCAGCATGTGTGTGTATGTGAGGATGTCAGCAAGGGGAAGAGTAGGAGGAGGAGTAGGGTGCGTGTGTTTGTGCATATGCTTGTGTGGGAGAGAGCACGTTCCAACAAAAGGCCTAAAAATAGTAGGAATATGCCCATGTGACATATTGAGGCTAAAAGCTTGTGAATAATTTGTCTAATGCAACACATACCCCCTTCCTAAGCTCAGTCATGAAAACATGCTCCCGCTGGTTACCTCTTCCAGCCAGTGAAGTTGGAAGGGGGTAACCAGTCTGTTCAGTCACGCCAGTTGGCCTGTCTCTATGGTTGCAAGATATTTTATGGATTTGGATGGAATTTGGTGGACAGATAGCTTCTTGCCTTAGGACGCCTTGATTAGATTTTGGTTGGTGGTGGTGATCTGAAATTTAATAATACCTATAATGCTGCTTTCATTTTTCTCCCTTCTTTTATTTAGGCTTAAATTAGATACGTTAATATTAGCAGCAATAAAACCAAGAAAACATAAAGTGGTTTTTCAGGAAATCTAAATAGCAACATGAAAATATCAACGTATTAATGTTATATAAGTTAAGTTTTTCTTTTTAGGTACATGCTGGTAAATTTTTACCTTTAAAACTCATATCTTTAGTTTGCTTACTTATCTTGTGTTCCTTATCATTCCCTTCCCCACGTTTCCTCTTAAAGAAAACTCCAGTCTCCAGTTTAACTCCCTTATCTGGACCACTCATTTGTAAGTGAAAACAAAAGAGAACACCTGATGTGTTTGTCCGTTGGATTGTAAAACTGCTTGTGTGTTAGGTGTAGGTGTCTCATCAGGTTGGCATGCTACCTTACATCAGTAATGAAATTGGTGCATGAAATTTCTTTTTCTTTTTCTTTTTCTTTAAGCCATTTTCTCCACTCTCCCTCCTTCCCCAAAACTATCTACCACAAAACTATTTGGGGTTTTGATCCCAGCAAGCAACCACACCACTGCGTACATATACTCTCAATAACACAAATGCCCAGTTATTTAATAGCATTTCCTGTGGAGTGGATGATAATGATGACCCTTTAAAGAGAGATAAAACCTGCAGTTTTATTCGCTTGCTGCACACTCCACTTGTTTCAGAAGTGCAGTTAAATGAGTGTGGAAATCAGCAATGGAGAGACGGGGAACTAGAACAGAGAAGGGACAGCTTGGAGTTTTTGGAGGCAGTGCAAGTAAGACACAATAAAACAACAAGCAACGTTCACTGACTTCTGAATTTTCAGTCCCCAAAGTCTGACTATTCAACGGATTCACTTTTCTTTTCTAATCTAACAATTTGGAAATGTTTTCAGTTTTCATTAAAGATCTTTCTTTCTTTCTTTGGGACCTGGTACAAATTGAAATGTAAAGGAACTGAACTTTTTTGTGAAGCACAAGAAAGATAATTCTCAGTTCAGTTTAAGGACTGTAGCAGGATCTAATCACAATAGGTGAAGATGCCTGTGGGGATTTTAATAAGGCGCTGTACGTAAAAAGCACAAATCTAACTTGCCTTTTATTTTGAAGTTTAGGTAAATTTCCTAACAATATAATCACAAACTGGATTTTGGCAGGATTTTTTTTTTTTTTTTAAACATTAACTTGTGAATACAGTGTAAGAACAAAGAATATGAAATATTACAGATGTCTGTCACATCCTGATAGCTCATTAAAATGTATTTGTCTGTATATATCTCCACATTATGATTGCCAGGTTTTGATTACCGCTGTGAAGTCGAGGCTGAATGCCAGAGAACAGAGAGAAATTATGAAAAAGAGGTGTGCTTTTATGCAATTTGAACTGTCATATACAGTATATTATAGATGGCCTCGCAGCTTTGTGCACAGTGTGAAGTGCATTTGCTTTTATACGACTGTATTTAAGCTGGCATCGCTTGGCAGGTATGTAAATAGCCCTTCATTTAAAGGAGATGCATACCTTTATTTTCAGAACCACCCACTTGTGTTAAAGCAGTTTATACACAAATTGAAAGGTTTTTTTTGTTTGTTTTCAAAGAAATATCACATATAATCTCTCAAGTTTCCCATTCCATACGGAAGAAATCTTACAGCTAAATTGCAGTATTATGTTCTGCATGGTGTTGGGAGGGTCTTACATGTATGCCTGATGTGTGTCGTATTTCATTCTCACTCTTTTTCTTCAGAAAACTTAAAATTAGTAAGAAGAATAAGTAAGAAGACATGAACTGCTGTGCAGGCTGCTGCATCTCTATGCTTTCTGCTGCTGTACACAGGCTTGTGCTCTGCTGCATGCCCACTAGTTATGTATGAATGTCCCAAGACTGCTCACCCTTGTAATCAACATTTAACAATAGTATGCTATGTTACACACTCAGCGTTTAGTAAAGCAAATATCCCTTTGTAAACTAGGCTATTGATTGTGCTGTGAACACAAGATTAGCTTGTAGCAAAGAGGAAAGGTCAGGGCTCCGTGACTGCTGATGTAAAAAAATAATGAAAAAAAATGTGATTGCCAAAGTTTGTCGGTTATGTATATGTTAAATATATATGTATATGTAAAGAATAAATTATGCATGCAATGTCATGACCTCAGCTTTAGCCAGATCAGCTCCAATAAGCAGACCTCTGGTCAGAATGTTATTAAACTCTGCTGAGCCTGTTGGATGAGAGCGGTTTGCAGTACAGTACTCTACTGCCTTAGCCTAACAGTCAGCATGTAAAAGCCCTGAATTATTTAAAGCCATGAGAGCGTGTGCAAGTTCGCACTTGCTTACCCTACTGACTCCTTCTTCCTCTCTGTAACTCACCTCCACACCCTCTCTGCCTCACTCTGTGGGGTTGTAGTGAAGTGAAATATGTGTGAAAGGGACGGTGCTGGAGGGATGCAGCAGGTTTACAGCAGGCCACCGTCTGAGGCATTTTCTAAGGCTGTCGCTTGGAAAAGAAAACTTTGTAATCCAAGTCAAGAATCTTTTGGCCGAATTGGAAAAACAGTGAGGTTAAACACAAAACTATATAGATAGGAAGGAGAAACTGAAAGCCAGGAAGCCGGACAGATAGAAGAGAAACGACAGGGGGGAGGAGGACATCACATGCCAGCCCGGGGATGTTTTTGCGGAGGTGGAGGTAGACAGAAAGCAGGTGGATGTTTAGACTGAACGATAAGACAGCCTGGCTGACAGAACGCCTGATAAGCAGCCTGTCAGGTTTGGCAGGCTGACGGTGAAACGAGAGAACAGGGCATGGAGGAGAGGAAGACAGATGGGTAAAACTGAATAAAGGCAGCTCAGAAATTGTATGAGCATAATTTAGAACTGGTGTACCTGGTATTGAATTTGAGACTCTGTTAATGTAGAGCTACACTGAATGCAAATCTAGACTATTCAATTCCCTGTGTGTCCCCCAACTGGGACACGCAACGCTGACAGTTGTGCTGCTGAATGTATTTAGATCTTATGCTAACCCAGCATTGTGAGGGTGTTTGTTGTGATAGCTATCCTGCTAACCTCCGTGGGTATAGTTGTCACTTTGTGGCATTAGGTAGGGGCTAGCTCAGATCAGTTTTTAGCCATCCTCAGCAGCAGCCCAGAGTGAAATAGAGTTCAGTACTTTGATTTACAGCCAAACATCTATATAACTAATAAAATTCCCATCAGCTTAATCTGTACTTTGTGTCAATCTAACATGTTAAATTAAGATGCTGACAATGGTAAACATTATACCCCGTAAAGTTCACCATTATCTATCTCACAGTGCTGCTAGCACGGTTGTAGAGTGTTTGGTTTTCACAGTGTCATTGTGTACCTGTCTTGAAAATGACAGCATTGATATTTATCTATTTTATGTTATTGTATGTTATCTATTTTATGCTATGTACATTCTTGTCCTTAACCTGTACCCAATCATCCACCAGAGCTGCATCAAGGTCACATCTAATCTGCTGCTAACCACACAATATCTCTAATTTTTCATCCCAGGGAAACCCCAAAGCATCGAGAGCTCAGAGCGTGTCCAGCTGTCGGGGACGTACAACGTTCGGAAAGGGAAGCTTCAGCTACCGGTCAACCGCTGGACCAGACGGCAGGTCATCCTGTGCGGCACCTGCCTTATCGTCTCCTCTGTTAAGGAGAGCCAGACAGGGAAGATGCACATCCTGCCGCTCATTGGAGGAAAAGTACGTACAAGTCACAGAGCACAGCTGGCATCGCATAGTCTTCCTTCTTTTTTTTTTCTCATCCTGATGGTTTTATGGATATGTTATGTAATTTATGCTGTGGATCATGAACTCATAATGTCATATGACCTGCCAAAGTCACTTTTATTACCCTCTGCAAATGTCTCCCTCCACAGTGAAGTCTGTCCTTGATCACACAACTGTTTGTCCTTTACTTAACAGTTTTCAATTTTCTGTTTTCAGCCTTCTGCAGAGATATTTTTCTCCGTTTCTAATCTGCAGTCAAGACATGCTATAATGTTTATTAGTGTAATGGATCACCGTAACATCCAAGTGGCATTTTTTCTCTCTGCACTTTTTTAAACTGCCTGCCTAAAAATGACCTTTATCTGTTTATTGCTTTATGGATCTGTGTATCTGCAAGGCCAGTAATTATGCTCTATGGGTTCTCCTGAAAAGCCCTTTCTACTTGTCTGCCTGACACAAAGGACTCTCCATACAACACCACACCCAGTTTTTAAACATTTCTCACACAGCACATGACCTCTAGTCAACCATTCATCCACACAGTGCCTCTGCATGTGCCTGTGTGTGGCGTATGCATCTATTCAGACACCATAACTAGTCAGGCATTCATTCACAGAGTCCATGTGCTTGACTGTGTGTGTGACTCTGCGTGTCTAAAAAGTAATTTCACATACATTTATTCTTGCTTATGTCACGCACATGTGTTCATTATATGATCTCAGTGCTTCTGCTTGACTGAAGTTGTTTACCCTGCAGCCATTAAGCATCTTATTTTCTTCAACAGAAGCCATTTCAAATAAGCACTATTCTATTGAGACGTCCATGTGTCAGCTTTTCCTCCCATTGTCTGACTCCATAGGGGTGGGGGTTATCGTTAATTGTCAGAGATGTCAGTATATCAAACTCCTAATGTCACTCCTGGTGTGTTTTGTGTTGCAGGTCGAGGAGGTGAAGAAGCACAATCACTGTTTGGCCTTCAGCTCGGCAGGGCCTCAGAGTCAAACCTACTACGTCAGCTTTGACAGCTTCACGGAGCACCTGCGCTGGCACAGACACGCTGCCAAGGTACTGGGTGTGTGCATGTGCATGAGGGTTAGAGAAAGAGAAGGAGAACATGAGCATATGCTCCCCGGCACTACTTATGGGTCAGCTGCATTGTACATTAGAACATGCGTGGCTGCAAGCTGAAGTATAAAAAAATCTGGCTCTACACCGACCACAATCCCACTATGCATATATTTCACTGCTGGCCACTCTGTAGTATGCAGTATAACCCAAGTGTCTCTGAGTGCACTCGCACATGAACACCACTCATGGCTCTCTCTCTCTCTCTCTCTCTCTCTCTCTCTCTCTCTCTCTCTCTCTCTCTCTCTCTCTTTTCTCTCATTTGAACTCAAGTAGGCCATAGCCAGAAAACCTCTTTTCTAAATATTAACAGGGACATGCATGTCACCAGCACCCAGAGGGCCACTCAGAATAGGAGCCTGGATAGAAGCAGCACGTGCCCCAGTGACAACTGCTGAGCCTCTAGCTAACTCCGCTCTGAAAGGCTCAAGTTCACAGACTGTAGATTTTCTCCTTTAAGTTGAAGCGGACGTTTAAACTGTCATTTCATTTCAGATTGCAGCTTCTGTGTCTCTGTAAATTTGACTAACAAATCATCATGGGTTAACTGCTCTACGCACCTGCTGTTAACTAGATTACGCGATGATGTAATATGTGATGTTAGGTCGCTAACCTGTTGGACTTTCCCTCGACTTCTTCTGACTCACTAATCCTAAGAAGATTGGCTATTGAATGACATTTGACCCCTTAGCAGCAGGCTACACACACACAGTAAACCTGTAAAGACTTGTGCAGAAGAGATAATCCTGTTAAACTCCATGTTTCTCTTTCTCTTTCTCACCCCACCACTCTTCTTGTTTTCCTCCCCACCTCCATCTAGATGGTGTCCCAGAGAATCAACTCGGTAGACCTGTCCTGCTGCAGCCTGGAGCAACTTCCTCCCAACCTCTTCTACAGCCACGACCTCACCCATCTCAACCTCAAACACAACTTTCTGCCTGCCGACCAGCGGCTGCAGCAGTTGCAGAGGTACAGTGCCGTTGTAAATGTACAGTAAGCACACCTGAGGCTAAACTATAAGGAGTGGGGGAGGCAGGAAGGAGTGGAAAATACAAAAAGAGAGAATGGACTTGAGGGGGGCGTTACAGGTTGAAGAGATGGCACAGGGTGGTTTGGATGGGCTTGGCTTGGGCAAGATGAGACTTGAGAAGGTTTGAGCAAAGCTTAACATAATTTGGCCACAACAGGAGATGAGCTGGGTTGTTGTACAAGGAGGGGAGAGACAAAACACAGTGAGGCTTCACTGGACACAGCAGGTCATGGCTGGCTATTTGGACAGCTTTAGCTTTTGCCTGCAATTTGCAAGCCATCGATCTAAGCAGTCTAGGACCGAGGCCATTGGCACACACGGACCAAAGAGGCTAGCCAGGGCTGTGCCAGGCCAAGCCCATCGAGCCCAGAGCGCAGAGGGGTAGATGCATCTGCAGGGAAGCTTTTAATGTCCCTGGCCTCCCTCACTCTCTCTCTCTGTGGGCACCATCTGCTGCCTGCTTATCATGGTCCCAGATTAAAGCCCACATCCAAGACATATGTGTGTGTGTGTGTGTGTGTGTGTGTGTGTGTGTGTGTGTGTGTGTGCGTGCATGAATTTGCATCCATGTACGCACTGGTACACAGTGGCTGTCACAGCATCTCTTTCTGAAGATTATTGCCAAATAGATTTTTACCATTTAACTGAAAGAATTGTGTGAATCTGATTCCTTAGTATGTGTTTGCAGAATGGTGTGTGTGTGTGTGTGTGTGTGTGTGTGTGTGTGTGTGTGTGTGTGTGTGTGTGTGTGTGTGTGTGTGTGTGTGTGTGTGTGTGTGTGTGTGTGTGTGTGTGAGAAAGAGAGAGCAAGCGAGCAAGGGAGAGAGAGTTGCATGCTTGTATGCAACAGAAAAAGTGGCTGCAGGCTACAGATTTGGGGTCAGTGCATACAAAGTCTTGATACAGTATGGCATTCGATTTTTTTCTTTTTAAGAGGACTGAATGTACAGTAGTGTGTGTGTGTCTGTCTGTATGTGTGTGTGTGTGTGTGTGTGTGTGGCTGTGCATTTTTGCATGTTTTTGTTGAATGCTTGTTGTGTCTTCCTGACAGAACATTATGAGTGAGGTAGGAGGTCAGGATTTTATGATGCTCTACCATCATCATTTTTTTTAAATTTTTTTTTTAATCCTCTGGATAATGACCGGTGTTGAAGATGCTGCGAGGGAAATGTGAGGTTTTAAATCTGAGCAAGTGATGCACAGCTCCCCTGCTGGTCAAGCCAGATAACATCCATATTTAGCTTTGCCAAACCCTAAGTAGGCTCATCTGCATTTGACCCAGCATGAGAGAAAAAGAGGTCAGCAATGAGAAAGAGATGGATACTTGGCTGAAAATACAGGGGTTTTGACATGTAGAAACATGAAGCAGAGTTACTTGAGTACGCGCTTGGCCCTGAGAGACTCAAGTCAAAAGAGCTAGAGTCAAGAACAATAATACTCTGTGTGCAGCCTCTGTGAATGTGGGTGTATGTGTTTTGGTGTGGACAGTTGTGTGAGAGTCTGTTTTTGTTTCAGTATAAACACTGGCTTTCCCTGACATCCAACATGGGGTCATAGTGCTTTGTATTTTTCCAAGAGCAGTGGAATGTGTGAACCTGCCACATGCCTCTCCCCTTCTCTCTCTTCTCTGCTCAAAGACTAACCGATGGGTGATCTGCCAATCAGATATGCATAATCAGTTGTCTGGGATACTAGCTCTCTCCTCTGGCATGGGACTGCCTTCCCAGCATGCATCTCACTCTGAGACAGAGGTCACCACTCACTGAGGGTAATGGCTGATGTTTCCATATGCATCTGATTGAATCTTTGGCCTGTTTATTTACATATGTATGATAGTGCAGCAAGATACAAAGGACATAAAAGTCATGGAAATGAGGGGAGGGAGGAAGGGGTGAGGGAGGTCAGAATAGTGGCAGAAAGACAAAATTTGAGATGAAGGGGGTATTTAAGGCCAAGTTAAAGGATTAAAGTTGCATTATCTTTTTTTTTTTTTTTTTTTTGGCCAGCAGAAGATGTGTAAAACAATACTGACATATTGTCACCCTATAAAGTAGATACGCTGCAAGTGTTAGCATGCAGTTACCCGTTACATTTTCAGCAGACACAGAACTATTAACATTCATTTAGAGTTGTGTATCTAGTCACCTTCAAGAATATAAGTCCAATATTCACTCTCCCTTTACCTCTTGGTTGCTCTTTACCAACTCCTGAGAAAAATATCTGTCTTTTTATCTGCTAATGGCTCCACTATGTTCGTCAGCTAGTTTGGTGGTGGGCAGATAGTGTTCTGTCAGTTTATAAAACTTCTTTGCTGAAAAAAGCAGCTGTAGATACGTTAATGAGAGTGGAATCTGTGGGGAGGAAAACCAAAACACTGAGCTAAAAGAGGCTAAAAGGCGTCGTAGAGCTGTGAGGAACTGCTTATTTTGGGATAATTCTCTTTGTTAAGGATGATTGGTGCAGCTTTAAATACAGAAGGAAAGGAGAAAAGGAGAAAAGAAAATAGCATGATATGACAGAGCATGACACAGACAAGGAGAAAGTCTGAAGAGGGGGTATGATCATTACTCAGCAGATTGCAGAGGTTGATTTAATGGTGGAATGACATTTTCCCACACACCCCCACACACCCACTGTCTGCAGGAGTCACCCTCAGCTGGAATTACTTGGCCACCCTAATCAACTGCCCTGACGTCTTGGTTGCCTTTTTCTTCACCGCCATAATATACGGTGTGTCACCTGCGTGTGCACATATGGAGGAAAATCCGACGCCGTGCCGGTCGTGCCAGTTTAAACAGCTGCTCCATCCCACTGTGCTAATATGGCGCGCTGCCAATCTCCAGCGTGCCATAGCTGCTCTATCTGTGCACATGATAGGTGATAGCAGGTCGCATGTGTGTGTGTGTGTGTGTGTGTGTGTGTGTGTGTGTGTGTGTGTGTTTGTGTGTGTGTAGATAGATAAATAAAGACAGAGAGAGTCCTTCCCCTGCTCCGCCTTGTTCACTTGCCTCCCTCCCCCCTGAGGGGCTAACCTCTCTGAAGGTCACCCCTCTGCCATGGGACACCATGCCAAATGCCACTGGTCATTGGTGTTTGAATGAACAACACAGATGTCAATGCTGCGCTTGTTTGCTCAACAATCAAGTGTGAAGGTTTAGTCCTACTATTAAGGAGGGCTTTGTTTATGCATGTGCTGCATCTAACTGTGTGTTTTTCACTTAAACAAATTCAGTGTAAGCTACACTTTGCTACATTGCCCATAAATACATTCATTAAAGTATTTATGAACATCTTCTACTCTCTTGCAATATTGATGTTGACAAGATACAAGCACATCTCCAATCACTCTCTCATACTCTCTTCTCTTCTCTCCTCTCTTCTCCTCTCCTCTCCTCTCCTCTCTCACCCCTGTCTAACCTGTCATTATTTTCTGTCTTGTTGCAGGTTTTCTCGTCTGCGGAGCCTCAACCTGTCCAACAACCATCTCGGTCAGTTTCCCCTGGCCATCTGCGACATCCCAACCCTGACGGAGGTCAACCTCAGCTGTAACTACCTGGCCTCTGTCCCCAGCTCTGTGGGAGCTATGACTAAGTAAGTAACAGCAGGAAGTTGTTGATACAGACCTAATCTAAACTCAGAGACTGAATGTTCCTGAATCTAAAGTTCATGCGTATTGCAGTTTTGTTATAAATACAACTTAGCTGTTCTTCCTTTGTTAGTTATTGAATCATTGAGTTTGTTTGGGTGTTTACATTACTTCTCCCTGCTATTGGCAGCTTGTAATGTTGGTAATTTTCCAACTCTCTCACTTTTGTGGCAGGGGTTTACCGCTGACATGAGACCAGTGCTTGCACCAATGCCATCTGGGGCTGGAGTACCAGAGAATCTTTTCACAGGCCAAATGCATTTTTGCTAGTTTGACTATCAAACGTTTACATAGCCAAATGTTACCAAGCAACAAGCAAGTGGCATAACAACCACCATGGTGTACTTTGCTAGTTTCAGCATGTGAGCAAACAACAACACAAGTTGCATTGATCATCTGTGGTGCTTCCCACCGAAATTTTCCCCGAGTCATGGTCTTTCCCTGGTCTGTTTATTTTCTGGTTGACATGACAAAATTCACCCTTGTCCATTTTTACAAAAAATATTTATATATTATCTGTCATTATTAAACCATTTCTTCAGCTTGTTACTGGGCTAACCTGTTGTGGAGGAACCACTTGTGGCTTTTTCTTCTTGTATTTTGGTGCACGCCTTAGATTTTCCTTGTAAGCTTTTCGAATTTCTTTGAGGACTTCATTTCTAGTAAAACACTGACGCCTCTTTAATGGACCACTGGATTACATTTATGAATTACGTCACATGGTCCTAATGGTTGACAAATGATATTAGTTTTACTTGGTGGCAGTGTTACCCCGCCCCCCAAAAATTGCAGAATTCTTTTCACTAAGCCAACATTTTCAAGAGGATGGAGCAAAGCTGATTTTGCTGGCTGAATACCATTTTGTCTCATGGGAACATTCAGAACATTTTGGCTGTGCTCCAGTATCAGCCCCCTTGCCTGTGGAAAAGCCCTATTACTCACTCTGTGAAGGGGTGTGAGCAAAATGCAAAATGATTTTAAATGTTAATGAAATTCATATGTTATTATGTCGGTCCAATTTGCCCCTTTCTAACAATACAGGATATAGCATTGTTCTGTAATTTATCTTTGTCAGCACTGACAGCTTGGATAGGACATGTGCTTCAAACTGAAAGTTCATTTGAAAATAAATACACAGGTATGTGGGTTGAAACAAGGCTAGATGAGAAGTTAATCTGCCGGAATGATCTGGCATGCCTGTAAATTCCTGAAGTAGCCAGTAGGGTATTTATAATACTACTGCCATCTGCTGGATATTAAGTGTAGTGACTGGGAATGTTGAAAGTTAATACAGTGTCATAGATCCAGAACAACATTATCTGTGCAAACAAAGAAAAATCTGTCCCCTTTACCTCTTTCATGAATGAGGTCAATCGTCTAATCACATGTTCCTCTCAGTTTGCAGACGTTCCTGTTGGATGGCAACAGTCTAGATGAGCTGCCCAATGAGCTGGGTTCCCTCCAGAGGCTGAGTTACTTAGGCCTTTCCTTCAATCAGTTCAACCACGTGCCCCAGGTGCTGGAGCGTTTGGCCTCCATGGAGAAGCTGTGCATGGCTGGCAACAACCTAGAAACACTCACCCTGCAGAATTTCAGACTGCTCCGAGTCAAACACATCGACTTAAGGTACAAGTTATTATGAGATAGGGATTTTATCATTGATCTTTGACAACTTTGTCAAGATCAAGCATCACTTTAAATCCCTAGTCATACATGGTCCAAGCAGAGCGCTCAATGACACGTGTTTTCCCACTAATGATAGAAACAAAAACACTAAGAGGAAGCCAAAACACGGTCAGACAGCCAGACGGCACGGAATCAGGAAATCATTTGCCTGTTGTGGTTCCATCAGGTGTCTTCCCATTGTTTGGAGAAGCACAGAGCTTGAGTGACTTGCAGTATTTTCCAGTTAATGCTTCACTTTGCTTAAACAGGGTCAGTAAATAGATTTTCCAGCATTTCTCACCTGTTTGGGCAAAGATCACTCAGTATCTCTGATGAGGTTGCGGTCTTATTTAAACAACAAAGCTTTCTTATCCGTAATGCTAAAAAAAGTTAAATCAATGAGTTGATAGTCATCTGTCTCCCAGAAATGCCAAACATTTGCTGTTGTAAACTACTTTTCTCTGTTTCTCTGTTTAGCTTAAACTTCTAATAGCTTGATTGAAACAATTACTGACAGATCAATCAAAAATGAAAATCAACTGCCTGTTGCAGCCCATATCAAGTCACCTGGCATTTTTTGTTTTTATAAGTATAAAGTTAAATTAATAAGACATACAAACCTGCTTCCTTACACAAAAATAACATTAATGCTAAATTTATGGCCTGTTTTACTCATTTTAATCCAGCAGTTTTTTTTCAGAATGTCCCTTTTCCAAAGTCTGTATTTATTTCACAACTGCATTTTTTCTAGTTACAGTTGGCTTTTGCCAAATCCTGGTATTTGTTTATGGAACAGAATAATATATTTATGCATTTTATGTCTTATCAGTCTTTGCCATAAATGGTACTGTCAGAGCAACTGAAAGCCAAACAGAACTCAAGCAGCTGCACAGTATATTAGCCATCAGCCAAGGCATGTTCCCTGCCTTACAAGAAAGGCCACAGCCTGTGCAATTCAACCTGATCCAATTGGAGTTGTACCTTTGCCTCCTCCCTGCTCCCACTGTCAGGTTGAATAAAATCTCCAGCATGGTGCCAGATGAGCCTGACCTGCTGAGGCACGTGACCCAACTGGATGTGAGGGATAACAGGCTGACGGACTTGGACGCCTCAGTCTTCCCCAGGCTGGAGGTACTTCACTGCGAGAGGAACCGTATCGCCGGCCTCAAGGCCAAGGGTTGCTTGCTCAAAGGCATCTACGCCTCCAGCAACGGTGGGTTTGGCACGCAGGACTTCATGTTGTCTGCTAGGGCAATCATGTGTTTTTTAGAAAAGACAGATATCCTTCTCTCCCACATCAATGCCGTCTTACCTGTTTCTAAACTGAAACCACTGATATGAATCTTTCTTCTCTGAAGCTGTAACATATAACTCACCTCACCTCACTCTTGTCTTTGCCTTCATAACTATTTCACCCTGTGCTCCTCTCTCTACATGCATCCATTTTTCTCATCACTGCTGCAGTCTCATTGTCTCTCTATCATCCCCCTCTAACTTGTCACCCCCCTCCCCTCACCACCGCCACCAAACTCTCCCCTCCATTTTCCATCTACCTGTTTTGGTAATAGACCGCGTCTGTCCTTGCTGTAGGTTAATGTGTTTGGATTTCTCCCCACAGAGCTACGACAACTGGATGTCAGTCCTGTGCCCTCCAATCTTAGTTGCATGGATATCTCGAGGTGAGAAAAATCCCAGAAGTACACACATGCATACAAAAAAGGGAATGCAGCACTAATTGGAAAAACTATTTTGAAAATGTGGCTCATTTACAGTACACCCTCTGTGTCCCACAAGGGCACAAGAGCACGAGTTGTTGAGGGGGAGTGAGAAAATTTGTTATAAAGAGAGAACTGCATGACAGTGATAGGATATTGGAAAGTGTGGTGAAATGGGCTGTCATTGTTTAACTATTTCAGCGCTGACCTTTGACATGACCTTTGATTCTTGAGTGAAAGATAGGCTCCTGTGCTTAGCTTCTTTGTGGTCAATAAAAAAGGCGTGGACAAAGTGCTGCACTTACATTTTTAAGTCCTGAATTTATGTGGAAAAGTTTTTATTTTTGAATCTAACAGATAATCTGTTGAGAGTTGTGATTATTATTTGCTTTTTTTTGTCTGAAACACAACACATCTGAGACTTAAACTACCTAATGAAGTGACTCTAAAGTATTACAAAAACAAATAAAATAAAAAATAAAAAAAGCCAATTTACATCCAATTTACATGAAGGAAAGACAAGGCAGCAATTGTCTTTCCTTGAGCGGGACTGTTTGGAATTCAAACACATGCAGTTTCCTGCTACATGATATTCCATATTATTTGTGGCACTTTACAAACTAGACATAATTTATCATCATCATCATCGTTGTCACTCCCCGTCCTCCTGTAGGAACCATATGGATTCCTTGCCAGACTGGCTGTGTGAAGCAAAGAAACTGGAAGTTCTGGACGTGAGTCACAACCTCATCACTGAGCTCCCGGCACGGTGAGTCTCTCTGTCTCAGTGAATGTGTCCCGTAAGCCTGTAAATGGAGTACAGCGCAGCATTATTCTCTCTGCCCTTTGTCGGCCACTCATCTATCCCCCATAGAGCCTCATAAATCACACAGATAGCCTGTGACCTCCACAGCCTTCGTCCATTCTCTTCCTTTTTATATAGCTTCTTAGAAGGTCAGCTCAGATTCAGCTCACTTCCACCTCTTCTCTCTGTTCCTGTCTTTTCATTTTTTTGTTCTTTTTCTCTTTCTCTCTCTCATCCTCTGGTCTCCTCAGTGTCTGCAGATTTATTTTTTACCCAATAAGTGTCAGGATGATGAATTTCAGCTGCAGGCTCCACTATAGGCGCTGCTATTTTCTGTCTCCACATCCTCCTGCTGCACTATCCTCATTTCCATGGCTATTTCAGCCTACTTCAATTACAGTTCACACAGGCCAATTGTGTGTAAGCATGTGTCTCCTGTTCACCAGCTATCCCATCTATCTATCTATCTATCTGTCTATCTGTCTATCTGTCTATCTGTCTGTCTGTCTGTCTGTCTGTCTGTCTGTAGGTTAACTATATCCACATGTTTATTTTTGATTTTTGATGTTCTACTTCTTACCCATCTGTGTGTTTCTTCATGCCGCAGGTTGTTATGCAGCAACAGTCTGAGGAAGCTGAGTGCAGGACACAACCAGTTGCAGAAGCTGCCTGAAAGAGTGGAGCGCCCTCTGCTGGAGGTTTTGGACATACAGCACAATCAACTGGTGGAGCTGCCCTGCAACCTGTTCCTCAAATCTGACAGGTAGCATTAATCATCAGCTGGAAGAAGTTTGTGTTTTCATCAGATAATGCACCCAACATCTGACAAGGATATAAAGCAAAAATAAAAAAAAGAAAATGCAGGTATATGAAGGTGAAGGACAGGAATTATGAGTAGGATTTTTAAATCGAGGACAGGCAAATAATAAACAACCAACCACCACAAAGATAGGAGAAGGGATTGTTTTAATGTGCATGGTCATAGAAGTAGGAATTCTTGCAGAAGTTTTTAATTAAAGTGACTCATCTCAATTTTCATGTCCCTGCCTGAAAGAAAAACAGAAATGATTTGTACTTGTCATTTTTATTTTCAGTTTACGATGCGTAAATGCATCAGCCAACAAGCTGGAGCACCTGCCACCTTCCAGCCTGTCAGAGGAGAGTCACAGCATCCTGCAGGAGCTCTACCTCACCAATAACCGGCTGACAGACAAGTGTGTGCCCATGCTGACAGGTCATTCGCACCTTCGAGTCCTGCACATGGCCTACAACCATCTCCAGACCTTCCCAGCCAGGTAAAGAAGTCAGATGTTACACTCCAGTATCACCGTTTCCTCACTGAAGCTGGTGAAAGCAGCAGTTTTTACCGGACAAATGACAAATTGGTGGTTTCCAACTGGTTTAGAGTCAACATGTTGACCAACCTATCACTAATTCTCTATATAGTTAGTCAGCATCCACAGGCTACTTGTACTCTCAGGTTTTCTGTTGTTTGACTAATCGATTGTTTGTTTCAGCACTTTACACACTTTTACACACTTCAGCTTACCCATTGCTTTGTCTTATCCTTCAGTAAAATGGCCAAGTTGGAGGAGCTGGAGGAGGTGGACCTTAGTGGAAACATGCTAAAGACTGTGCCCACCACCATCATGAACTGCCGGCGAATGCACACTCTCATCGCCCATTCCAACGCCATCGAGGTCTTTCCGGAGGTCATGCAGCTGATGGAGATGAAAGTAAGCCAGTAGCAATAGCACATCTCTACGGGCCGCTGAGTTTGTACTGCAAATGCATTCGTGTGAGTACTGACATCTTGTCCTCTGTTGTCAGTGTGTGGATCTGAGCTGTAATGAGCTGAGCGAGATCACTCTTCCAGAGAATCTGCCTCCAAAGCTTCAGGAGCTTGACCTGACTGGAAATCCTCGTCTCAATCTGGACCACAAGACCCTCGAGCAGCTTAAGTAAGTCATTGTCTCTCTGCAGGTCTTTGCGTTTTATGCAGGACTATTGTAGGTCTGTGAAGAGTGACCACAACTTGTATTTTGTGTAACTTCATCCTGCATTTTGCACGTTGTATTTAGGTCTTTCATGTTTAATATTGTCTTATACATTTAGTTGATAGTCTTTTGGAAATGGCCAGAATGGAATCCTCTCAGTGGTTTATGTACCTTATGCTTCGCCATGATACAGTGTATTTGATCTTTTTCATGTTTTGTTGTTTTCCAGTAATATTCGCTGCTTCCGTATTGATCCGCCTCCAACCTTCTCGTCGAATGAGGCGTCTGGTGGGCCTGCTGTGTGGAGTCATGGTTACACAGAAGCCTCGGGCGTCAAGAACAAGTGGGTTCAGTTCAGACAATGGTGAAACAACAACCACCATCACACTCGTCCAATGAAGCCTCACTTAACCAAACCTCTTGAGAATGAGCACTGTTAAAGCCAGATGACTCAAATGAAGGGAATATTGAAAACATGAATCGTGCATGCTCACATGCCAAAACTTAACTTCCAATTCAACACTGTAATGTACAGACTAAAGAAGCCATTCAAGCAATTGTACTGTACATATTGATTCCATATTTCCATTTACGTAAGTGATGTTCAATAGGCAAGCGGTAATGATGGTGGTTCTGCTGTACAGTCAATGAATCGTAGATATAAAGCATTGTGTCCAAGGTTATTAGTGTGTGAAGTAGTATGATCAATATGTGAACAAAGGAGTGATTATGTCTTTGAAGCCCCATTGTTTCCTGACAGAGCGCTGCCTCAATGACGCTATGGCCTTCTTTTGTTTGTCATTTTTTCTTTTCAGACTGTGCGTTGCGGCTCTGTCAGTAAACAGTTTCTGTGGAAGTCGTGAAGCTCTGTACGGTGTGTTTGATGGGGACAGGAATGTGGAAGTGCCCTACCTTCTGCAGTGCACGATGAACGACGTGTTGGCTGAAGAACTGCACAAGACCAAGAGCGAAGAGGACTACATGACCAACACCTTCCTTGTCATGCAAAGGTACGTGATAGGCATATTTATGCTTTTTCGTCATTTCATCTGTCATTCTCTTATTTACAAAACATCTATTATATGATGCAAATATTTAATTTCTAAAACAAAAATAATAATCCGTACAATTAAACCCCCTCCCCCCATATCCTCTTTCTTCTGCTTCTGCAGGAAACTAGGGACTGCGGGTCAGAAACTCGGTGGCTCGGCAGCTCTGTGTCACATTCGCCATGACCCCACTGACCCCGGGGGCTGCTTCACCCTCACAGCTGCTAACGTAGGCAAGTGCCAGGCCATCCTGTGCCGCGATGGTAAGCCATTGTCGCTGTCCCTGCTTCACAATGTAGGCCTGGAGGAGGAATACCGCCGGATCCGGCAGCATAGGGCTATCATCACTGAGGTAAAGGTCCTCAAAGCAAACTATGAATCAATGGAAGTGATTGTCAAGTGTATTCATGTAATCACTATATTGACTTTTATACTCTTTTCCATAGGACAACAAGGTGAATGGCGTGACCGATTCTACACGAATCATGGGCTACTCCTTCCTTTACCCATCCGTCATCCCTTGTCCCTATGTGCAGACAGTCACTCTCACCCCCCAGGATGAGTTTTTCATTCTGGGAAGCCGGGGCCTGTGGGATGCTGTGTCTCCCACTGAGGCTGTGGAGGCTGTTCGAAACGTCCCAGACGGCCTGGCTGCTGCTAAGAAGCTGTGCACGCTGGCGCAGGGATACGGTTGCACCGACAGCCTCAGCGCTGTTGTGGTCCAGCTCAGTGTGAGTGAAGATTGCTGCTCCTGCTGCTGCTCTGAGCCTCCCCAGCCGCCTCCTAGCCCGGGCTTGGGCCCCTATCCCCCATCGTCCTCCGCCATCAAGGAGCGGCCTTCAGATGGCTCCCTCCCTGTGCCCCCTTCCTCCTGCAGTGAAATCAGCAGTGAGATCAGTACCAGCGAGATGAGCAGCGAGGTGGGCTCTACAGCCTCATCTGATGAACCACCGCAGAGCTCCTTGGTGCTGCTGCATGATCAGACCCACCATCCTCATCTCCACCTGCACCATCAGGCCCACTCGCTGGCCTTACAGCACCAGCAGACCCACACAAGCACCCAGCCCTGTCAGTATCTGTTCCCGGGTTCAGAGCTGCCCTCTGCCCGCAGCTGCTGTGCCCTCCATCCTGCCTGCTTAGCAGGATCCTTCCAGAGGCAGCTGTCTAGTGCCACTTTCTCCAGCGCCCTGTCTGACAACGGGCTGGACAGCGAGGATGAGGAGCCCATTGCTGGAGTTTTCTCTAATGGGAGCCGTGTGGAAGTAGAGGCGGATGTCCACTGCCTCAAAGCAGAATCCTCCTCTTCTTCGTCACCCCAAACATCATTACCCTCATCCACCAGCCAGGAGCGCACCCTGCTGACTCTTCCTCCGCCTCCCCCACCACCATGCACCCCAGAGCCCCTGGAGGAAGGGGTGGACATGAGCCTCGGTGAGGCTGAGAACGGGCTGGAGAGGGACGAGTCGTGGCAGGGAGTCGGAGCAGTAGGTGGGGATGGAGGAAAGTTGGCAGGCAAGAGGAGGGTTAATGGGTCAGTGGCCCGCCAAGAAAAGAGTCACAACCTTATTGAGGTGGCTGCTGACGCTCCCTCTAAGAAATCCGGGGGCTACTTCACCGCTCCAGCCCAGCCCGACCCAGACGACCAGTTCATCATCCCCCCTGAGCTGGAGGAGGAGGTGAAGGAAATCATGAAGCAGCATCAGCAGAAACAGCAGAAGCCGCCTGGCACAGATCAGCCCACAGACTACTATGACACCCCTCTCTGAACAGCCACACCACCAACTACAGCCTCATCTCCCTCTCGGCGGCAGCATGCACAGAACCCTACATAGACCGTAGCCGCTCTGATTTTCCCAAAAATGGTCACAAGCAGAATGAGTGTCCGCAAAAGGCTGTAAAATGCACATGAAAGCCTTCCAGCTCTACACAGCCTCATCCATGGAGAACCATGCACTGTAACTGCTCCACCTGTTTTTACCCGAGCAACTCGTAGAATAAAACAAGCAAATGAGCCCTTTAATGATACTCGACCCTCATGAAAAGCCTGTGGACACAGCTCCTGGTGTCCATGGTCGTGCCCTTCTCACAGACTGTGGAACGTTGTTTTTACATTAGACAACCAGCTGAGTATGTAATCAACACTAGTCTCTTTGCAATAGCATTAGCTCGCCACAACACTTGTTAATATTGATAACAATTCCATGGTTTGTTTGTTTGTTTGTTTTGTAAGAACTTACCATATCTTTTAATGTGAAAGCAGAGATGTTGCTGAAAGAACTTTTTAAAAACAGACACATAATCTTTTTATTATCAGTGAACTATGTTGAATGGTACACTAGTAATACCACACTTAACTGTTGTAGATAGGGCACTTAAAATACTGTATTTCTTCAGTAAATCATGGCTCTTGGCCTGTAAAATGGCATAGAAATTTTTTGTAGAAATTTGAAATACTAACTCCTAGGAGTTGCATACTCTTTATGGTGACTCAGTCACTTTTACTAATCTTCTCTGAGAGAAATGGTGATTTTTTTCCAATGATTGTAAATAAGACAAATGTTGTATACTGATGCTTTTAAAGGAACTGCGCACCTGTATGTCGGTGAAAGTTTTAATGGTGGGGACGATAATGTGTGGTTCACCAAGAGTTTGCTGTTATGGAGGTGTCACCCCCCCTTTATCTTACAGTGTAGACCCACAGATATCAAACACACACACACACACACACACACACACACACACACACACAGAAATGTTTATGTGCAATTGCAGGTCTGAAACCCAAACATTCCACACAATATGACATCACTTTATCTAATGAACACTTAATGACACTATAGACAGATCTTTGCATGCACATTTGCATGCGCACACATACATACACACACACACACACGCACAATGATACAACCACACACACATACATTGCCACGCACAGGTAATATTTGTTCCACCTCACCTCCCTCCTACAGTAACTGTTATCACCGGCATGACTGTGTCAAGTTCAGTAATACAAATATATCCACATGGAAAAGAGACAACACAAATGTTCCTGTCTTTGGTATAATAAATTTTAAATTTGTGAATATAAGTCATCCTGTCTGGAACTTGTTTTTAAGAATGAGCTTTATGTTTGTTCATTTACAATGTGTTGTTCAGACACTGATAAAAAAACTTAGTTTCAAAATAATTTATTTAACATAATATTGTCACATTTCTGTATTGTTTTTTCATTGAATGACCAGAAGAGGGCAATCTCATATTATATTATGCTCTATAATATGTTATGTCTTACATTTTAGCACTGGAGTTTAATCTATAAATCCAAAGCCTGCTCTACAAGATATTTAGCACAAACATTAAGCAGAAAAATATTGATTCATTTTATTTAAAGTCTTCTTTTTTTGTTGCTGTTTTCTTCTCCTAACAGAGTTGTCACAGGAGAGTCCCGGATCTCCCTCTACAATTTTTCTGTATTATAAATGTTTGCCATGACAACACTGTTGCCATCACTGTGTTTCTTGTACTTCTTCTTCACACAGATGACACTGACCAAAGTAACCACCAGCATGACTCCCAGTACAGACAGAGAAGAGGCAAGTGCAAGGTTGGTTTTATCCATGACGGAGCCCTTGTACTGACAGTTGTCCCCGTAGTACCACCAGTCATCACCCACCGCACACCTGGAGAGCAAAGAAAAAGGAAGATGAGGAAGAGAGAAAAATCAAACTTGCAGGTATTGTCAGCACTCATACAGAGCAACTATGGAAGGTGGGGGAAAATTGTGGAAGGTAAATATAAGAAGAACCTACTCTAGTGGGACAAGATGAGAGGGGAAATGATTTAAAATGCAACTGATTATCTTTTATAGGGATTCATCCAGCTGAGGTGCGGTTCTGAGATACCAGCATCAAATATTTGATATTTTGTTCCAGAAAAAAATGTTAAACAGATACTTTGGGTAATGTGCATATTTGCTTTCTTGCCAAGAAGACAATGGTTAATATGATTTTAGTACCAGGATGTGGTTAGCTTAGCTTAGCACAAAGACCGGAAACATGGTGAAACAGCAAGATTGGCTATGCCCAAAAGTAACAGCAAAGCCAAGAACATACAATGTGCAAGACGCATTTTTTTGTACAGATAAAACAAACATAATTTAACATGTTCATTAGTGAACCTATTGTTACATTAGCTCTTTAGTGGGCGCAGTCAGAAAGCCCTCACCTGCACATAACTTTCCCCTCGTCCACCACACAGACTCCATCGTTCAGACATTCCACATTGAAGCAGGGATCGGAGGGTGCTGTGGTGCTATTAGTGGGTGGTACGGAGGGTGCTGTGGTGCTATTAGTGGGTGGTACGGAGGGTGCTGTGGTGCTATTAGTGGGTGGTACGGAGGGTTCTGTGGTGCTATTAGAGGGTGGTACAGTTGTGGAGGGCTGAGGCTGGGTCACAGTCAGATGAGACACATCTGTAGAGGGACAGTAAATGAGAGAGCGGTTAAATGGATTCAAGTGAAGCGGCATCGATGAACGTGAAACGAACAGGCAGTGACTGGGTCGCATGATAAGCTGTAGTGTTTTTCTGACAAGTGGGTATATTAATCATGGATGTAATCATGTTTCACCGGTATTCTTGATCCTTCAAATGTTGTTTGTATGGGTGCAAGAGATGAGTATGCAGAATACTAATGGATAAGAAACTGATATAATGTATGACAAGAAGGACGTGGTTTTACTGTGTTTTAAGTTTGTAAGTTTGTGGTGCTTTTACCCTCCATTGTGAGGAGAAAGATGGCGTCTCCTCCCTTGATAAAATCTCTGCTCTTGGCTCTGAGCTGGGTGAGATACACTGGAGTTCCGGTGCCTGGCCCTCGGAAATACTTGGACCCATCTGTATGTGTGACTTCAAAACCCACCTTGCGAGGGTCATCCCAGAAAAATTGGCTAGAATCTGTTTAAAAGGATGTTGAAAGGGTCTATAAATTTAGTATCACAGTACAATTTTTATATTCTTTTTTTTTTTTTTTTTACATAAAGACACTGAAAGTAGCTGCACCTGTTGCCTTCATGTTCGGGTCAGTGGTTACACTGCGCTGGTTAGACATGCGCTTTTGGATGTGTGGGTGCTGGTCCATCAGCATCATGGTTATCTGTTTCCAGGGGCAGGGCCATTTCTGCCCGGTGTCCCCCTCACGGGCCACCAGATGAGCATAGGCCGACAACTCACCAGGGTAGCCTGCCTTTCCGCTGGGGTACAGCTGCATTTGGAAAGTGTAACCCTCTTTAGAGGTGAATGGGGGGCTGAAGATAGAAGTGTTTGTTGGGGTGGTTTCCATAACCTGTCTGAAGTTCTTCACGCGCCATATAAACTCTGGGCAGGTGGTCTCAGAAAGGTTGATGTCATCCAGTGACAATCCCCCTGCCGGGTTCCCAGAGCCCTGCTTTGTCCCTTGAAAGACGACGCGGAATTTTGTTTTGACATCTAGACTCACGTGGTGCAGCTGCCACAGATCCTGAGGGGATCCTGTTAAAGCACGAGGTAAAAACAGAGAATTTGTTGAACATCTTACCAGCACAATTCTAACAGTAGATTTTGAGCAGTAATAAGATTTACTAATAGTCACCATCTATGGTCTTTATGAAGCGCAGAGTTCCGTTGGGGTTAGCTTTGTCATACTCTCGGACATAGATCTTCAGTGTGTCCTTGGGGTCGGCGCTGTTGTAGTAGAAGAACTGCAGACACTGGTAACCTCTTTTGGGGTAAAGGAGCCTGCTTTCAAGAAGAGCTGTATCCCCAGTGTTGGCTGGGCCAGTACTGAAGTGCATGAAATATCCCGAACCTAAAGATCCAAATGTCACTTGATTAATAAAGTCAACACCTAAGCATTATTTCAATGCACATTACACAGTGCACAACTGATGATGTTACAGGTCAATCTATCATATGGCAATGATTAAAAGAGTTTTAATCAGTTTTGGTGAAGAGATCCCCTCCTTTAGTACAAAGTTCCCTCTGTGTTTTGCTGGGCTGTGTTTTCTTGCTGAGCTATGGTGGTGGGATAATAACAAAAGCTATGGTGGAGGGAATTTCATACCTAAAGAGACCACTACTTTAGAAGATCCCACAGATTGCTGGAGCCTCAGATTAGCTTATGTTGAATTTCAGGACAACTGTGGATTTAGTCTGTTTTTTGCATTAGACAGGTATATTTTCAATGCCAAGATGGGGGAACAGAGGAACAACTGCAGCGACCAAAGACTTTTCTGATGTACATACAAGCATGTGAGTATTGTTTTAAGATGGATCTGAATAAAATGTGAACCTATCCTTCAATGCAAAGACATGTATCTGCACCGCATGTCATGCATATCCCTCCAAAGGTAATTCTCACCAGTGCATTTGCCCATGTTGGAGTAGTCAGTGTCAGGCCCTCCAGCAGCTTTGGCAACCCTGACCCAGTCTGCTTTGTCTCCTTGTCCCTGGACCATACCACAGATGTTCTCACGTTCAAAGTCACATGAGTCCAGGAAGGTGGAGGCCTGGCCTAGTGGACAAATCATAATCACACATCCTCAGGTGAAGGACTTTGAACTGCTATAAACTGCAGTAAGTACAATGTTTGCCTATTCACATATTTCCATGTGGCAAGTGGCATGTGTTGCTGATATCAACATTATTAATTAGAATAAAAAAAAAAAAGGAATTCAAGCTGACACCACGCTTCTTTTAAAAGACAACTTGAGTGCTAGTTGTTAACTCTTACTGCAGTTGTAGAGGCGGTGCAGCTTAAGCAGGTCACTGTCACTGAACTCCATACGCTGGCCGATGACATCACTGAAAGCAGGGATCTTGGTGACGATGGTGGGCTCGGTGCCGTTGCGAAAGGCGTTTTTACTGTAGTGCATCATGGAGCCGTAGTCGTAGGGTACGCCCAGCGAGCTGGAGGTGGTGTCATTGTAGGTGTTAAAGTTGTGTTCTTTACCTGCAGATCAAACATAAATAAATGTCAGTTCATTTTCATCAGTGTCTTATTCCATTTCCCACCTACAGGGGTGGATTTCAAAGAAATTAATTAAAGCTGTATGTCACAGCTCGTGACATACAGCTTTAATCCTCCGCAGACAAGACAGTCTCATTTCGGTTCAGCCTTTACGGTCTACAGTGACTATGAAGGGCCACACCGTCATAGGCCGCATCCTTTGTAGGACTTGAATGGGGAGACAGATCCTGTTGGCGGTCCAGACCTTACTTCCTAGATGTATTGACTCAGTACGTCCCCCCAATGCCCACCTGCAAGCCTGGCAGGCAGCACAGCACACAACTACTTCAAATGAAGGACAGGAAAACAGTTTTTAATCTTGTGGCCAATGACGATGTGCTAAAATGCCAACTAATTTCCATGTTTTAGGACTCATTCCTGTGGCACTCCACAGTATAAGAAAAAATAATGTCTTTTTGGAACACTGAAGCATGTAAAATGATGAACACTAAAAATGGCCATAACGTGTCCTCTCATCCTCTCATAAAAGTTGCTTATCAACAGCTGGCACGTGTTTAAAGCCTTGACAAAAGTTTGCTGACATATCAAGGAACTCTGTACTTTAATGTGGGACTATAATAGATTTGATTTATCAACAAATTGATGAGCAGAGGTCAATGCAGCTAAGAAACACCGTGTGATATTTCTTGATGTGAATGACTTCTGCTTATCTATAGAAAATTATGCAGCTAGGAAAAAAAACACATGCACATGCTTATCACAAAAGCAATAAATCAACTGCTGCATGAAGTGATTTATATTCCCTCAAGTTCTACATAAGAAACCTCTTGAGCACTGCCTCTAGGTAGTTAAGTTTTCTGTTTAATTAGAATGTAAATTTGAATCTTGTATAAATTAAACGTGTGAAAGCTGCTTTACACTCCTATATAATAGTACAAGTGCAAATAGGGAGAATGAATGGGCAGGGTTTAAGTTGATCATGATTTAGCTGAAAGAGGTTCACTACCATCTGAGATGCGATCCCACATGATGTTGACATAATCATCACGATCTGCCCTGGACTGCTCATGCCAAAAACCCAGAGCGTGAAGGAACTCATGTTCAATGGTGGCAATGCGGTCGCAGTTTCTCCCTATGGACAATCTCTGCTTCCCAACTCGCCGGTTTCCCACAGAGGAGAAACATCTGTTAGGGGAAAAAAAAAGGGCTGAACATCACATAGAATCACATAGAATCTACACTTTCTTTTCTGAAGAACTTTAGTTGTAATGATAAGATACAGAATATATTATATAATTGAGAAAGTACAGCTCGTCTTGCCATCTAAATGGTGACCATAAAAATATAAACGCTATGTCTGCCTTACCCGCCCCCTTTAAAAATGGAAATGTAATTTGCTTCTCCGCTCCAAGGCTTGAAGTCAATGCAGGTCTTGAGCCGGTACTGCTCAAAGGCCTTCAGAATCACACCTTTTGCATTGATCTCTGCAGAGAAGATGATAAATCAATTCTGTTAAAGTTTTAGAAAATATGTCTTTCCGATTTGCTTTTAAGATTTACTACAATCTTCTGTTATAAATGGGTGAACATCACACATACAGTACACACTCAGTGGTGCACATGTCCTGAAGCGGCTCTAAACCACAGACTGATTATTTTTGAAGTAACGCAATATGATATACAATAATGAAAAAATTCTTCCCAGTAGGTTACAAAATTATCAGGAGGATGTCATGTTTTGACATTGCTTTTACTCCCTCATTGTTTGGGGTTCTACCCACAATTTTATGTGTGTAGAAAAATTAATAATAATAATAATAATAATAATAATAATAATAATAATAATAATAATAATAATAGCAAAATCAACTATCTCTCATTTTAAATATTGTTTTTCTTCTGACATTAAAACTGAATATGTAGGAAAATGCTCACGTGAGCTTTCATGAAGGTGAAAATATATGGAAATGATCATGAAACATTGCTATTACATCAGAAAATGAAATATTTATTTCATAGACAATGCATTTAACAAATACATTTCTTTAAAAATGTACAGTATGTTATCCTACATGGTGATGTAATTTTTGTGGTTATAAAAGTCATTTGACGTTTTGGAACATGTCATAAAATAAGAATAATGTTGCCACTCACTTCTTACAGGAAGATTACATTCTAATTAATATATGTGAAAATATTGTATAAATCCATTTGTATTCCTCCTGAGAGCTTACTTATTCTTCATTTTTCTGCAAGCATTGTAACAGGCACTCTTACCTAAGTCATCCTCCATGTAGTATGGGATCGTCTTTGGCCACCTGTACTCATCCCCTATTATGGAATTTCGAGTTTGCCTCTGCAGCGTTCAATAAAAGCAATGACAAAGATTGGAACAAAAAAATGAGTCAAGGTTAAACCGTCTTCACAAATTTCATTTGTGCAGGGGAAAATTAAGAACAGCTAAGTGAACATACCTCATCGAGCACAATGTCCCCCTCTACAAGATTCAACCCTGCCTCTGTGGAGACAAAGAAAACAATGTTTACTGAATAATTATATAGAAACATGAGGATGAAATGTGTCTTTTTTTGTCCTCCTGTCTTCGTACCTTCATTGATGTCAAAAATGTCAAGGTCCCGTCCACCGTCCACATCATAATCTATTAAAGTAGAAATAAAAAAGTAAAAAATAAAGTTGAAGAAACATAAACTTTAACTTGGGTCAGTGCCTTGCTTGTTACATAAAATTACTTACCTGATACCTTTGGTGTGGGCTAAACAAAAGAGAAATAAAATAGAAATGTTATTGATTTGCAAATGTGTTAAAATCAAGTTTTTCTAGATATCACAGTAACCGAACAAACTAAACCAATTTCTCACCAAACAAAGGGCAGCACCACAAAGGAGGCATGCAATGTGAAGAACAAGTACACCTGTAGGTTTTCTTCCCCCCATGTCCCTAATATGTCCCTTTGTGTGGGACAGTCAGTGAGAGGTACTGAGCTCTGACAGCTCCTCCAAAAGCAGAAATTAGAGAGAAGTTCCTTGCGGGTAATAAAAAAAATACATACACGTGATCACAAGTTGATAATTGACGGAGCTGTAAAGGCTCTGAGTTACACAACACACAACAATCTGCTCTGCTATCTACTAACAAATCTTTACACATTTGCAGATTAAGTGCAGTGAAACAATGAGCCAGGGGGCAGCACAACAGCCATACAGCCTACTTACTTGCTAGAATAAGACAAACACATTTAAAGGTTTACCAGGTTTTAATTCCACAAGCATTTAACATTCTCAAACTTATTTCAAACTATAATATAAAATGATATAATATAATAACACAGATACATCGTAACTGTCAATTAAATATTTTTTAATTTTATTTGGCCAAACTACCATTATTTTGATGCAGAATAAATCATTGCATTTCTTAAGGCTGTTTTTTCAGTGTAATTGTACATTTAATAAAGATAAATGCAGCCTCCTGATATACTTGGACAGTTCTGTATTATTCTAAAGGTCCTCCTTTAAAGACATGAAATACCTAGAACTGGATTGTACCTCATTGACAAATCCCCTTATTTGCATTCAGCAGGCAGCAATTACTCCACAAGAGGTAGCTGTTCTACACATGAGTTAAATGTTGATGAGTTAAAGTACTGGAGTACTTGCTTTATATACTTACTTGTACTCATTCAAAGTACTTATTCATAGTATTCAAAAGTTTTTTTTTAAGTCAACACATTGTATTGTTCCACAGTGCAGTTACAGAATCTAATGACTCTGAAACAACCTACTGAATGCACTGACTTATATGTAGAACCTGTTGAATAAAAGCTTGTAGAATGAACTACAAACCCCAGAAATGGCCATAAAAACACAATTGAATCAACAGAAGGAGACAGCTATTGTTGTTTTCCACTACAAAACAGCATTGCAGTGTTCAGACACAGCTCTGGCAGTGTGTGTGTGTGTGTGTGTGTGTGTGTGTGTGTGTTTGTGGCACATATGTGCAGTTTCCACAAGACAAAAAAAGAGAAATGTATAGTCAAAAGTACAATATTTGTCCTTTTAGTGTAGTGGAGTAAAAGTCATAAAACTACTCAAGTAAACTACACATACTCAAAAAAAATTCAAGTAAATGTAGGCTACTTCATTACGGTCCACCACTGCATCGCCACCAGGTAAAGTACACATGTGGCACCTGCTGGCAATGACTGCTGCTGTTCTGCTTTTGTGAAATTTCTTGAAAAAAATATATTGTCATTGTGTCAATTGCAACAGATTGCAGAACTTATTATTTTCCTCACCTGTAAGCACGCATCTTCATACCTACAGCTGCATGTCTAACTTCATGCTGCTGTAATTTTTCTTGCCATTGGGAGCACAGGTTTAAGTGGAATGTTAGCGTAGCTGGGTTTTGACGCTTCCATCAGTAACACTGTGCCCTCCTTGTCTGCACAGCTCTTATGTACTGTATGTATATATACTGTCTTGCAGGTGGCAGTAGAAGTAGACCCCTTGTCCTGATCATGGTGGCTCCCTCAACCATTTTGGACCAAGGTATATCAACAAAACTCTGTAGACAATGCACTGTTGTGTTTTCTTATTGACCCATGTATGTGTTGCTTTTTGCAAGAAGATTATGTCCATTTACGCCAATGGAAAACATAAATGCAACATCAAATCCCATAAGAATGGTATTTCTTCATGTCTGTCCTATAAGTAAAAGTTTTTTAAATTTTTTTTATTAATCAGTGAAAGGTTACTCTCTTACTTTGAAGCTTTAGTCCATAAGGATGCAACTCATTGTGTCCTTGATTATAGTGGAACTAGGACGAAGCAGGGGGAAACAATCAAACACAGCTGTCACGTTCATGCAAACTTTGGGTGCTTTGGTGGTTTCATATTTTAAGCTTTGGTGATTACTTATCGATGTTTCCTGGCCTCTGCTTTATATTACTTAAAAGATGGGATCATGGAATAGAAGGAACTAATGGAGCTGAACTGATGCAGTCCAGGCTCTGGCCATATTTTTCTTGTGACTTACAAGCACCTATAAGATTTTATACCAAAGGTTGTAGTATGTGGAACACGTCCAAGATTTTTAAGTAAAGGCCTGATATACTGTAGTGAAGGCACCTTCCAGCAAATCTAACTCCCCCCTAAAAAATTGGTTGGTTTAATTTCCAGGCAATGTTCTGGGTTGTATAGTAAGAGCTTGTCTGTATGACCCTCATTATAAAGACAGTTTCCTGTCTGAGCTGCCTTTTTTGTGATGAACTATCATCTCTCCAGAGCACAATGAAAAGATTATATTTCTTGTGATTCATGAAGTTCACACAATAATGTCCTTGCTTAGTTCTTTTTCCATTCATCCATTACAAAATATTACAATTTATCTCTGTATTTTCTTAAATTATTGCTCAGGTCCAGGAAAGTCATTTCCCTTTGATCTGTTGGCTGATCTAATTTTGCCGACAGTGGAAAACCCCAGCACACTTCTAGATGAGGTGAGTCATATATAGAATAGCAAACTGTGGCTACTTAAGCAGACAATCTACACACTGTAAAACATTATGCAAGTGGAATGAATATAATCTTTCATTAGCTTAACACGGATATATAGGTTTTGTAACTTCAACTTAATCCAACTTAATTTCTAGTTTTTATTATCAGACCACTTCAGATATACAGTACTTCTAATACAAGTGAGTTATTCTGACTGGAATCTTTTGACTTGAAATGATGGGGAAAATAAATTACCTGAAGTTCACTAAACTGAAATTAAGTTCCTGTTTGCAGACTTCCCAGCATGCATTGTTTGAGAGTTAAAACTCCCTCAGAGACTCTACTTTTTGGTAGTTTGAGGAAAACAGACATGGTGGAATCTTGCTGTCTAATAATGAAAACAATGCTAACCAAACTTTTTTTTTTTTGGATTTAACATAAAATTTTAGGACAGTCCTTTCATTCATATTTTTAACTCGAAACAAGTTCTATTTTATGCATATACTATCCTCACAATTTAGTCTATTTTTACTGCTAGGTGTTGAATCAGCTTTACCTTAAAGGGGTGGAAAATTTGAATTTGTTTTTCTATACATGGTACCTGTAAAGTACGGTGGCCCCGAGGGTCAGAAAGTGCTTCCCTGCTTTGTCATAGGTTAGGGTTAGGGTCTCTGTATTATTTGCTGTTCTACAGGGATTATTCCTTTTTTTATGAAAGCCCTAGAATATGGAGTATGCTTTTTATATGCAATTTGATAATTTGAATGTTGCAGGTACCTCCCACCTGCATCACAGGGATATTACACCACAGTGATTGCAAAGGTGTAAATATTTTTAGTGCAAACACGCTTCGGACTGCAATTGTTTAAGCTACATTACAGCCGTACCCGAGCTTTTAAAATGTGTAAGAGCTAGGCGTTGTGTAGAAAATCATCCAGGCCACATATGTATTTCAAGTGACATGAAACAAGGAAATGGACAAATCCCATTTAAGGACATGAATCTGAAATCACAAACTATTTCAGGGTGTGTGGATAGGGTAATTGTTTAGTCATGTGTGCACGTGTGTGTGTTTATGCAGGTGGGGGCTCTCCTAACATATAAATTCAATCTAGTTTCTGCTGGAACTGGTGTAAAAAATCAACAAATGTCCTCTGTCGCAAATAGTTAAGCTCACATTTGAGAACAGGTAGCTACACACATGGTGAAGAAAAACAGTTTATTGATGATATGCACAGATGAAACTCACTGACATGAATTTGAAGACATAAGACAAAAGATAAAGTTGTGGTTTAGACATATTAACGCCTATATGATACATTAATTTTGCCACTTGCAGTTCTTATTTCTCCACCCGATAAGAGCGTCCTCAAGCAGAGTTAAATGTTAAGAATATGATCTGTATATGAATATCTGCAGTATTTACAGACAGCGAATAATACCAGCTGCTCTCTTGCAGATCAGTCCTGCTGTGAGTAATATCAGCACAGCAAGGCTTCAACCCTTCTGCCACCACATTAGTAACAGGCTCAGTCTTTTCATTGATCTCGTGATCAGAGGATTCATGTATCTGTGCATTTCTCCTGCATTCATATTTTCTAATTTACATATAGATTAAAATTCACATGGGATGCAGAATTAAGGGTAAGATGTTTAAGTACTCAGGCTACTGTTTGGAAACTTGTAATGTGAGGGAATAAATCTCTAATGCGAATATGATAATTATTAGTGTCTCATTAAATTCAACATTTCATCATGTCATTGCATTAAAGTACTAAATCCAATTCCAGCAATGTTACAGGGCTTTTTAATGCAACTGAAATACTAAGGTATATTGATTTATGAGAATTATTCCATATGAATGGTTTCATGAATTTCAGCCATACATATCTCACAGCTGCACAGATAACACAATCAGCCAATCAAACTTAACACCAGGTACAAATAGATGTTGTTTTGATTGTTTTCATATCAAATCTCTGAGCGAAAAAACACATTTAATCTCTCCTTGGTTTAATAGCACAGGTTTTTTTGGGGGGGAAATTTATTGTTTACCTTCTATTCACCTTTTTTGAGAAAGACCTCAGAAAAACAAGCATACAAGAAACAAAAATTTTAAGTCAGACACTTATAATCAAAGAGACGAGTCAATTAATAAAAACAATAACAACAGTTATTAAAAAAAAAAAATCTGATATTAAAGCTTTAGAATCTCCAAGCGGAATTTAGATCCGTAGACAATTAATTCCACCTACAGTTTGCATAGTACCTGGATCTAGTTCTGCCAAAGACCATGTGTATGGGATATCTATGGTTAACAACAGGGGTGGTGTGTTGTAGTTTTACAAGATTTAAATGAGAGCAGAGATGAGAGTAGAGATGAGATCATTTCTTGTCAATACAGAAAACACTTTTAAGTATGATTTCTTTCATTTAAGTGTAACAAATGTCTAATTAATGTTACATCAAAGAGTGTATTTACAATTAATCAGAGGCATAAACATCAACTATTGGTCTCTTGTTGTAATTTAGGTCGATTTCGTTATTATGCAGCGACTCCACCTGAAACTGCCAGTAACAACAAGCCTCATAGCCTCCTACCAGTGCACACGAGCTATACCACCAAATGATGTCATTTGGTGTGAGGCTTGATGTTACTGGCAGTTTCAGGTAGAGTCGCTGCATGATAACGAAATCAGCCCTCTCTGTGCTTCAGTACAGAGAAGTCAGTGATGTAACATTAATTGCTTCTCAGTGATCGGCCGTTCTACAAAACAAGATAAATACAGTGTTTTTATTCAACATGTCTCATAATAAAGTTAATTCTACCTGCCTGCCAGTCGTCATCAGTGTCCCACAGCTTCACAGTCAGAGCCTCATTGGCTCTGTGAACCTGAACTGTCAGGCAGTGATGACTGCTCGAACAGTACATGCAAGGTGTTGATGATATGCAGGTCAACTACTATTGATGCTCCGTTGTTTTCTGTTACTGTTATCATTTGGTTATCTCTGACTGTTTTGTCTTCTTTGTTGTTGATAATATGTTGGGCTTTTACCAGTTTAAAGGCAAAATGCAACATAAAGCCTTTCAGACAAGACACAATTCTCAGGTTTCTGTGATACGGGACTCTTGCTTGCATTTCATTCCATAATGCTGAATTAAAAGCCTCACTTCATAAATCGATAGTACTTGGCAGACAATTGAAAGCAGGTCATTGATTTCTTTTTTGCAGTGTGTGAATTATTTAATCTGAAACAATTTAATAAGAGAATCAAAAGCACACTTTGCCATATATGAGATACTGATACTGTCAAAACACAACACTGCTCTCAGTCTGAATAGTAATAAGCCATAAAATGTATTCGCAGTGGTTCTGAGCAGCTGTAAATTCAGTCTTCTTTTTTTTTTTTTTTTTTCGTTTAGCAGCTGTAACCTGAGTTTTTAAGAATAATCTTAGGCAGAGACCAAAAGATGGTGTGATGTAAAAAAGTCATGTTCAGTACATTAAACTTTCATGGAACAAGCTGTGAAAGTCAAAGACTGATGCATATTGAGAAGGAAGGTCAGAAAAAAAATACTTGCAACAAGCGTTAAATGAAAGACATGCTATTCTGTTTTAAAATTTCACTCAAATTCCCACTGGACATTGTTAAGGATTAAAGAAAATAGTTCATTTGAAGGCAGTATAATAAATATAAGCAGAAAACATGGAAAAGAACTTTCTCAAAGATGTTGCAGACAAATGAGAATAGGTATTTAGTGACTGTTTACAATTACAAAATGTGCAGAAAACAGTTAACACTGTTGGTTGTTTGATGCAGTGGAAATCCAATAAATCTGATTTGAGCCACAAAACCTGTGCAAAGAAAAAGCTTGCTGTGTACTTTTGTCGTTCAAAGCTCACTGAGCCAATTTTTTTTGCAAATTTTTATAGTCAACTGTGTTTCATGTTGATTTTTTTTATTATTATTCTACACTCCAAAAGTGCTCAACAATGTTACAGAAAAATCTGTAACATTGTTGAGTTGATTATGCTGGTTCATAATTCTGGGGTGTTTTGGGTACTATGAACAAACAGATGCGTTGCTCATGCTGGGTCAGAAGCGTTAATGAGAATATGAGATGGAAAAACTCCATGTTACATTAGCTGTGAAATTTGGCCTAAATCTGTTGCAGCTATAATTGTATGTTCTTCAAACAGCCTGTGTAAAGTTGGCAAACAAATTCAGTCCTCGTGAATTTAAAAACCTGACACATGGGTATTCATTCTCAGCCGCTTTACCATGATAAAATAAAAATAAAAAACTTAAATGTCTCTCTGGCTTACTCAGCATCAAATATGTTACTTTTTCAATTTTAAACAGAATTAACTCATTATGTTTAGCATAGATGTTACACCACTTCATTTCATTACAATAGGCTACACAATCAACACCAGAGCAGAAAAGTCAGAAAGACTGCTTTACAAGTATCAATTGTTAGCATACAATTTAAATTTTAATCCAATATGTGTATTTTGCTCAAATTGTTTAGTTGCTAAGGGTGAGAGAGAGAGAGAGAGCTCTGGAGGTCCTGCCGACTCTGCCGCCCACATCCATCTACAAGAGAGGAGGAAACGTCTTCAGATCCACCACTGAGGAGTCCCACAAGTCATTCATTGACATGCAGCCTGTAAGTTTAACTTTAGTTTTACTTCAGTAAGGGTGGATTGTACAGAACAGACTTGTACTGCTCGATATGTTCGATTGCTATGAAAGTAACTGAATGTTTGAAAGCAAAAAATAGCAAACCGTGAGTGTAAAATGAAACCCATAAATGATACAATTTAACTGTAAATGAGAAAATAAAACAGTAAATGAGTGAAAAAATGTGAATGGGAAAACAACTGTTTTGATCGACCAGGCTTTTTCACTCATGGATCCGTCTTTGCTTTCATGGTCCAATCTTTCACTCTCAGTTCAGTGGTCTTGACGTTGGTTTACATTTACAGTTTAATTTTCTCATTTATGGGCTTTGTTTTACATTCACACTATTTTTTCCTTTCAAATGTTCTGGCCCTAAATTGCCTTCATAGATAACCCTGTAGTGACGACTGGAGTTCAGGAGCCAACTATTTGATTTGGAACTGATTTTTTTTTTTTTTTATGACGGCACTTTCTAATACAATATAACACAAAACAACATAAAGATAACTAGAACTATATTACAACAAAACCTTGTTTTAATACAGTAAAGATAAAGCTGGATAATGTAACATCACAAGTTTGTTTGTCCTCATTCTATAAAATTCCATCATATGAACAGGGAACCATTTAATGAATAGTCCTTAGTAGCTTCCAATCCATTCCACATTGGGTGGATCAGCCTGCACATTCCTCAAAAAGCCCTGGTTATTTCAGCATATCTGCCCATGGCTCTTTTGCTCAGAACACGGCAGTATGAGTGAGAGTGTTATGGAGTAAATGCATTGGTTTACCATAAAAATGACTCTGGGCCAGAGAAAAAGAGAGGATGAAATACAGGGAGGAAAACTTCTGCCAGAGCTGCACTCAACAGACTGGTTGTAATAATTGTATGAAACATGGCAACATGTGCAGCACTGGTTTAAAGATGAAATATTAGACATTAAGTCACCAAGGCTGGCTTCATTTCTGATTTCACATTAATGGCATTTATCCTATCTAAAGGGGTGAGAAGAGCCTTTCATTTTGCCAGAGGACAGGCTACACCATTACAACCAGAATGGATTGTTCTACTACATGTCTTCGTACTTGCAGCTGTATGCAAAAGAAGGATGGATGTGAAAAGGCGAAACACTGAGGAGTTGCAGAAATGAATGAATGTCTTCCGGGCAAGACTTTACATGGACTCTACTTTATGACAAATACAAGACAGTAATGCATAGCTAGAACAACTTCATGAATACTAACTCGATCCAAAAAAAAAAAAAAACTTAAAATGAAGTCACTGCACCCAGCCAGGACGCAGTCCCACACAACCTGTAAAACAACTTTACACTTTGGCTTTTGTATGGATTAAACAAAGATATAATTTGATTAACAAGCATTATATGTGCTGGTCGTGGTTGTTGTTACATTTGGACCGAGGCAGCTAGCTGTTTCCTCCTGTTTTTCAGTCTTCATGCTAAGCTAACTGTCCGCAACTGTCATTTAACTCCAGGCAAGAAAACAAATAAGTGCATTTCCAAAAATGTGGAATTATTCCTTTGATGGTATTTGCTTGAGTAACAAGGTTAACTGATAGTTTCTCTTCTTTGACACAGACTGCTGATCGTTTCCCGTGCAAAGCCGATAATCAACATTATTTCTTTTATCCACAACCGTTCCACAACCCTAACGTTTGTTTTTTTTCATTGTAACCATGATGACAAATGTCATCTAAAGTATTTATTTTAACCCAAACCATAATCTTTTCCTAATCCTAAACAAATAGACTTTTGTGCCTAAACCTAACCAAACCGTGACAGTTCCACAACCATAAGTTTATTATTATGACGACAAAGGGCCGGTTCACCTGCTGCTGCTACGCTACTATGGGTCAAATCAGAGGTTAGAGAAAAGCAGTCTACGTGGTCATTTAGGTTGGACGACAAGCTGATTTTAACCCAGTTCATTTTCCTGGGCCTTGCTGCTCTGGGGGATCAGTTTTCTAGTTCATTTTTTCTATATAATTGTCAAGGATCTCAGGGTGGGGAGGTGCGAGGGACTGTTCTGCATCCAAAACGATACAGCTGGAAAAAAAAACAAGCTCACCACATGGTCCATTTAGCAGCTGCACTTTGCACAGTTGCTAGGAAATTGTAGATGTTCAAATTTCCATTTTTTTTTTTTTTTTTTTTTTTACACGTACTTTGGCTGAATGCTATCTGCTGATGAAGATCATGCTATATGATCAAAAGCTCCAGAGTAGCTACTAAATGAAGCTTGTGGTGCGATTGTTTTCTCAACGGTTGTTTGAACTTCAGCATGAAGATCTAGTTTTTATTTCCCTCAACATCATTATCAAAATGTGCTGTAATGAGAAAGTAAATGAGCTGGCACATAAGGTTAACCAATTACTAACATGGTGGTCAGTCGCCCTTCATTTCTAATAGAAATATCCTATTCAACTGTAATATTTTGAAAGTAAAACTCTACAAGCAGCCACTGCATGTGCATAAACAGCGCTACCAGTAAAAAACTATTTTTAGGAAAAGCATAATTAATGTTTTGCCCATTCCTCTCTAGTCATGACTATCTACAGGCAGCTGCAGCATTTCCTCACCAGGCAAACTTTGTGTTAAATGCTTATTCTATATTCCCACCAGACCACTTTGATGTCCATGCTGTGTTTTATCTTATCGTGGACATTCATTTCTTCCTACCCTCTGTGGCCATCATAATTAATTCTTTAAAAACACCATTACACCTTGAATGCAGCTTTCATCTCATGCTTTGGCTCAGTCTGTTCCAGCCTCTCTCTCTCTCTCTGTTGGTTCGAGTGTGTGTGAGTGTGTGTGTAAATTCACACATGTAAGAAAGAAGGAGATCAAGTGGCATGCAAGGCAATATTTTCACTGTGTGTAATTCTTTTGAAGATAATTCATCCCTGCTTTCAAGGTGTGACAAAATGGATTGTTTCCCTTCCTGCATTTTCTGAGACAAATTCAAAATTAATTTTCAAGTGCCACCATATGTCCCTTTGACCCACCTTGATTGGTTTCATTTATGTTTATGTGGGAGATTCACAATGGCGAGTTGTAACTAAAAGCAGCACACGATGTGTAACTCATGCTACTGAAAGGGACGTTTACATGGAAGGAATTCACAGTCATCCCATAAAGCACCACACTGCTGAGGCAATATAGATTCAGATTTAACCATTTCATCTCCAGGGAGCCTTTGGCAAGTCCATTATTACAAACTCGTGTGAGTGGAACAAGGTTGCTCAAACTAAAAAAAATTCAATTTAAATTCCAGTAAAGATTACAAGGTTTCCAAAGATTAAATATTACAGTATGTCATGCTGGATTACATAGAAATGTGCAGAAGATGACAAAAAGCCATAAAGATTGAGTCTTGGATTGGAATGTTTCACTTGTGTATAGTGCAGATATTTGGACTTAGATGTATTTTTGTTGTTTAGGCTCTGTTAAGGTTAAAGTGCTGACGTTCAGCTTTGATTTGAGAGTTTACATGTATCGGGTGAACAGCAGCCTTCATATTATGCTCCTGAATATTTCCAGAAAAAATGGAGGAAAGCATATATATAAGGTTATGAAGGCTCCACTTGATGTGACCAATATGGGGTTATGTTCCTTTTAAAATCCAATGTGCCAAAGTACAGAGACAAAACAAGAGAAAATGTGTCACTGTAGCGTGATAAATATGATAAATGTTCTGGAATGAGGTGTTGCTGTACAGAATATATACTGCATCTAGCGCAAAGCTACTTAAGGGAAGCTTCATTCAAAACACTTAGATGTGCATTTATTGAAATCTGAAAACTAGCTGCAGTGACGGTGGAAACTCATGTATTTTAGTGATTTCTCTCAAAATCACCTTTTCAATTAATTTCTGTTTACCTTCGTTTCAAACACCATCCCTGTGGTTGTGATAAATACAGTTATTCTCAGAAATATGTAGCCTACTATCAGCAGCTGTGTTCACTGCTGCTGGCAGATTACCAATAATGGATCATGTAAATTTATTGATCCGTCATTATGTTAACTGTTGTGTATCTGATAGTTGAGTTTTCAAAAATGTATGTGGGTTTCATATTGTGAGTATCCCAAACATACTCTCATATTCCAGTTGAAATGATCATAAGGTCTTTTATGTCATTTTTTTGTTGTTTTTTTTTTTGTTTTTTTAGTCTGTTGAGAATGGCAAAGCAAAGCATTTGGAACATTTCTGAGTGTGGTGGGGTTGGAAGGGCGAGTGTACAAATAGATTTCTAACAAAAACACATTTCCTTATCAAGGAACAAGATCAACAACAAAATAAACAACTAAATAAAGATGCATTTTAATATTTTGAGACATTATGTTTGCAGTACAATACAATGTTCAAGGAAAGACTCAACAATAAATCTACGTGTGTGTGTGTGTGTGTGTGTGTGTGTGTGAGAGAGAGAGAGAGAGAGAGAGAGAGAGAGAAAAAGAGAGAGAGAGAATTCATTTGTAATTGACGTCATTAATTGATCGGAGCAGCTCACAGTTTGCGGGACCTGAAGCCCCGGATCATTGTAATGAAGCGTGTTGCCTCTGTGTCTACACTGACGCACAGTACGCTCGTATCCAGCCTCTGACCGCTGCTGAGAGAGGAGGGAACATCTCTGAGGCTTCATCTGGAGGCAGAAATAGCCAACACGGGAAGGTTTCCAAGTAATATTGGAAACTTACTGGGACTTAATCGGATCAAGAATAGCTTTGGTAGAAGCGGATTTAGGTAGTTCACCACTTATTCGACGAGGTAAGGTATTTTTTGTCATCAGATAAGACTTGGTGGTAGGCTAGCAATTTATATATAAATTACGTCAAAGGCGCTAATTAAATCTATATTATAAGATACCATATGCATTTTTCAGTTGGTTTACAGCCATAAAGCTCTCAAACATCCAACCAACAGTAGCACACAGGGCTTTAATGTGTTCTTGGAGCTAATTCAGCGCCTGTAACACAGGGCGTTGGATGAGTTTTGCGCCTTTACGCACGGAGCCACTCAGTTTAATTGGCGTACTCAAAATTACAACTAAGAAAAAGACTTATGAGCAACTTCTACAGTGCTGTGGGCTGTGTGAGGTATACCTGTAATATACTGATTGTTAAAATGGGGATTCTTTATCACCTATATACTGCCTCGTGTGAAGGGAATCAGAGGGTCAAGAGCGGGACATTTTCATTAATTTCATACATTGATACTATCTAGAAAAAAGAATTTACTCTATAGAGACTGTATGATTGCATTGGTGGTTACTTAAACACCAAACCAAACACAAATGAGCACATTTATGGATTAAAATTTGAAGTAGAGTTGATGTAATATACCAAAGTGTAGAAAGTAAGAATCTCAAAATGTCATTTTTGGACAGGCATGGACACATCCTACAAATAAAGACAAACAATTGTGTGAAGTTTTTGTTTTGTTGATCTGGTCTGTAAAAGCTGAGGCATTCATTGTTTGGTTTCGGGTGTCGCAATGTGACCTTGACCTGCACAGACCACATCACAAGAAATGCTTTTTGCTGCTCTGTTTCACTAACGCTTGTTTCTTACACGTTCATGCTTCCTCTGGCAAGACTGTGTTTATGCATACAGCAAATAGGGTTCAGCAGCCAATAGCTAACCAGAAGGTGACAGACTAAGTCCGATTATGAAGATGATAATGTATTCTCTGAATGGTTAAAGGACATTTATGCTCTGTGGGGAATAATACAGGCCTGTTTTATAGTAATAACCTTGACTGTAAATCTCAGTCTACAAGTCAGACACTTGTATCAAGTATAAAACGTGTGTTCTGAACTGCTGTGCATGCTCGAAAGAAGAAAGCATGCCAAATCCCAGGATTTATATTCATGTATACAGTTGGCAATGCTCTGTTATTATTTGTAGGCTACAGCTGCCTTTTTGAATCATGTTAGTGTTTGGCTCAGAAAGTCTGTTTCAGTGGTAGCATCTGAAATACTGCAGGTATGCAGATTCGTCTTACTGAAAATGCAGCAATGTGTCTGACCACGGGAACAGCACACCAATTATCGTTAAACCACTTGTTCATTGACCCTCATGTCATCCATTGATCTATGTCTGTCCGTCACCATCTGATTTTAGCTGCTGAAGCAGAATGAAGACATGGAAACACAAAGTGTTGATGATGTGATCACATGGGTAATTAAAACACATACTCATGTAGTAGTCCTTGCAATTAGAGATACATGTAAATCATATTAGTTAATGGTACTGAAAAGACTAATACAATCACAAATTTTTCAGATCATCTCCACGTGTATAAATGTAAGTTTTCTTCTTTTTTTTCTCCACATGAATATAAGGTTTCACAACGGAAAGGAGGAATTACACGCGCCATAAGTAAATTTCTCATGTTCACAAATCTTTTGACCAACAATGCCGCAGAAGGTCAACACTGTCACTGCAAACAGCCAAGCAACACAAGAGAGCTCTGAGTACATGAAAGCACTAATTTGCAATACATAAAGGTCACAAAAAATCACCTACTCATTACTCAAGTACCTTACTGTGAGGTAAAATGATTTGATTTGCAAAGTGTTGCAAAGCTAATATAGTATCAGTTACAATAGTCTTAAACATTGCTCTTGACAAACTGTTTTCAGATGGGGCTGATAGATGAAGACACTGCATTCCTCTCCAACATACCTGTGCCACTGGATATAACAGTGGCTGTGGTCTACTTTGTTTTTGGTGAGTAAAGACTACAGAAATATAAACCTGTTCAGTTTTGTCTGTTTTAATTTTTTTTATTCCTTTACAGACCAATAAAGAATAAATAATACTGTCAGTGAGTTGAAATGAGTAACTGCATAAACCACATTTACTTTTGTCATTTTGACTTTTATTTTTTATTTCATTTTCACAATTACCAATGTATATATGCAATATTTCCATCTCTATTTACTGTATATATGCAGCAAGTCTATACCTGTATGTGTATATATGTGAGGAGGCATGCACAGATACATGTAAAGCTGTAATACAGACCCTCTGCATGACAGCTCATGTATTATCTGTGCTTCCAACACAACGACATAAGAGATCTCTGACAGTTAATTCTATGGCTGGACCATGTACTGAAAAATATTCATGTGCAGGTTAACTTTCATCGCAATCATTGATATTGGAAGCATTTCTGGAGAAGCCTTACTGTACCATTTAACCACTGTGTTTTGCTTTACTTTAAACTGCCTATGTGGCTTTAATTGAGTATTCCGCATGGTGGCGTTATATGCCAGTGTCAGTGTGTTTTTGCTGCTGCGGTTCTGTTTATTACTGTGGTAATTAGAATAGTTAGTAAAGGTTTGTGTTTATTCATGTTCATGTTACCTTCAGGCACAGCCAGTCGTGTCCAGTCTCTATGCTAAGCTAAGCTGACTGCTTGCTTGCTTTAGTCTCATGATTACTGCACAGATATGAGAGTGGTATTTTCTCATCTGATTCTCTGCAAGAAAACAAAGGGTATATCCCAAAATGTTGAAGTGTTGCTTTAAAGATGCAGCATGATTCTGACAGCTTGTTAAGACAAACCAAAACTAAATTCCTGACACTTCTCACTTTATTTTTCCTGCAGGGGTATGTTCACTGTTTGGCAACAGCACACTGCTGTATGTATCCTACAGGAAAAAGCACCTCCTGAAACCTGCTGAGTACTTCATCGTCAACCTGGCTGTTAGTGACTTGGGCCTGACCCTGTCTCTTTACCCTATGGCGATAACTTCAAGCTTCTACCACAGGTACTACACCCGGCAGAGACCGTAGCATTGATAGGTAACAAAGCAAAGAAACAAAGACAAAGTGGTTGTTCTCACCACCAGAAATTGGGATACTTTCATGTGAAACACGTGCGCTGTAAGAAAGAATGTTCTTAGGTACTGCTTTTAAATCAGACTCTCTTTCAAATTTCATGGCTCATTTAAATATATATGCTATATATGGTTAGCAGTATGACTGCCTGTGAGTTCACAGATATGGAGTTTAATGCTCATGCTGCTCTCCTCTTTTCCCTTTCTCACCTTCTCCCTCATCGATCTTTCTTCTCTGTCTTTGTTTTGCACCGTCCTCTTTCTCTTTCTCACACCCCCTTTCCCTCCCACGCAGGTGGCTGTACGGGAAAACAGTGTGCTCCATATACGCTTTTTGTGGCATGTTGTTTGGCATCTGCAGTCTGACCACTCTGACCCTGCTAAGCATGGTGTGCTTTGTGAAAGTATGTTATCCATTCTATGGTAAGTCTTCAGAGATGATTTTTTTTTTTTTTTGCCCACTGAAATGACACAGGATTAACCATCACATCCCTAAGTGTCTGATTGTTGATTTATCTGTGGTAGAAAACGAAACGATAATCCCTCTGTGAAGCACTGCTCATTAGCCTTTCTTTGATGACTGACAAGTCCAGGGGCTGCACTCAATAAGCATTACTTGTGATGTTGCTTGATGCAGTGCAATGGGGCCTTCTATTTGACCTCAGACGGAGTGTTTCTGTCCAATATTCTCAATTACAAGCACTGTTATTCATAAATTAATTTTTTTTTTTTTAAAAAATGTCAATTTTAGGTTAATTATTTTCAAGCCACATAATCAATCAGTTGAAATGTTCACATACAAAATATATCTTGTCAACACATATTTTATACTGGTTTTACTGGTTATACTGGTTCTCAAACTTTTTCACACACCACACTACAAATTAGATTAGACCATGGACCCTCATATAGATTCCGTCCCAGGGGCCCCCCATATGATAAGATTTTTGCATTTAGATGTTTTATTACAAAATGTGTATGAAACCCATCACCAAAATAGTCATACATTCTGTCATTGTGTTATTTATGGATGGGATTATAGTGAAAATGAATGTATTCCCCTTTTTGCTGGGAACCCCCCAGGAACCTCCTCAATGACTTCTGGGGGTCCCTGGACCCCACTTTGAGAATTACTGCTGTATCTGACTTACTGCATATTCACAGAAGCACTCACTTCATTACAACTTGCTGACAGTCATGTCTGCATGTATTAGGCCGATGTAACATCGCCCGTCATTCGATCACGTCTTCTTGCTCCAGAGGTGTTATCTTCCACCCATTGCCTCAGACTAACTAGAGGCCTGCAGTCACCCAACTGCTCATTGTCTACCTGTGCCAGCGTGACAATCAACAACTCCAGATAATTACCCCATATTCCTTTGGCACTCCAGCCAAATGGCCGCCAAGCTGCCTCTCAACATGGAAAGAGATTCTGGCACTCGTCTCTGCATCTGCAGTGACAAATCTCTGAACAAAAACGCCCACCAGGTCTGGTCTGCTTGCCTCTGGTTGGAATATGCCCAGGCTGCAGTTGTGTGACCACTGCACTCGGTTTACTGAGGCAACACAACTAAGTGTGGTCGAGGGAGACTTACCCTTATTCCTCTCTGTATTCCTGTAAGAGGCCCATTGAAGGACCATCTTTCTTTGAGTTGGAAGCAAGTATGGTATGTATGCTGCCCATGAAGCCTTCAAGGACAGAACAATGTGTGGGGTCAGAAACACACAGACGCTGAAGCACTTATATATTTTCTATTTCTTGAATGTGTAATGGCGAGGATAGACAATATGGCTATAGTTGCCTGTATCGACCATAAGGAGACCTGTGCTTGCATTAGTTACACATGTTGGCTCACAAACTGATAATATGGACTAATGCGCATCATCTTTCTGTGACTGTGACACCTACAGTATTCCTGGATTTGTTATCCAGTGGCAGACCCTTATAGGGAGAAGGGGAAACTTCATCCAGGCTTGTAATATCAGACCCGTGATGGAAGATTTCTTTGTGCCACAGTAAAACACCCAGTGTCCTCTGTTTTAGGGAGTTTCGTCTGAGCCTTATATGCCTCATGCATGCAGTAGGCAGAAAGTTTCAACAGACATAATAATGGCCAGCCACTCAGAGCTGGTGTAAATGTATGTGTGAGTATGTGAGATTTGAACTTCCCTTAAGCTGCGCTTTTGAAGTTCTTCTAGCAACTATATCCATCGCTTCACACACAAGCGAGGGCAACCCCGTGAATGGCTTGCAGGAAAGACTGTTCAAAAGTCTGTGCCGTTATCCCTATTTGAATGATTAGCCCATCTCCCCCTCTGTGGGAGCAGGCTGCTGCCCTCCCTTTGAGTATGGCCCTTGAAAAAAGCTATAAACACTTCAGCCTTCAGATGTGGTCAGTCAACACTATGTACGAACACGTTGGTGGAGTAAGTGCTTCTGGGAACACAGAAAGGAAATTTAGAAAAATCAGGGTCATCAAATAACCTAATTTATTGTAGCACACTTTCTTTTTTTTTTGGCGAATCAATAAATTACAACTGTGCCAGCAACATTCAACTACATGACCAATAAAATATAAACCTGATCTGTTTTCACAGGAAACAGGTTTAATTCTGTTCACGGCAGTCTGCTGATTGCCTGCGCATGGGTCTACGCCCTGTTATTTGCCTGCTCCCCTCTGGCCCACTGGGGGGAATATGGACCAGAGCCTTATGGCACCGCTTGTTGCATTGACTGGCGCTTGTCCAATCAGCACACCACAGCACGATCTTACACGGTGGCACTGTTCGTCTTCTGCTACATCCTTCCATGCTGTGTTATTGTAGCCTCCTACACGGGTATTCTGGTTACAGTGCATGCATCCCGCAAGACTATGGAGCAGCATGCATCGAGGCAGACACACATGAGCAGCATCCAGACAATTATTGTCAAGGTAAGAGGAAAGTGATCACTTCTATAATGGCGGAGATTCTATTTGGCTCATATACTGTTCATTGCTTTTACACGTTCTGCTAATCTGAAGTCTAAATACTGACCTGGAGATGACATTTTCTAAGAATAATCATTTCAAGCTTGTGAGTTTTGCTTTACTGCTTCTGCAGTCTCCTTCACTCTCTCAGTCTCTTTTCACCTGTACACACGTCTTGCCCTCATCATTACCGTGTCTCCATATAATCACATCCCAGAAGAGTATCATTAATCCACTGCATTCTTTCAACTACATGCAGGATATACGCAACCACAGACAAAAATAGTGCTACTGTACATCTGAAACTTAACTCACAGCGAGACTCCTTTGTATTTGATACCTGTGATTACTGCTACAAACCCTCTAACGTTGACACATCCAGATCCTGATCTGTTAGAATCAGAATCTTCAAAACAAATGAAGGAAAGAAGTGTCCATCAGTTGGAACCATACTGACACCACACGGTTATCCAGATAATGTGGTGGTGATGTTTGGGGTTCAAGGATAAATATCAAAGTAACATCTTAGGAGACCAGAGCCCTCTAGAGAGTTCCTCATTCCTCCATTTGTTGAAGAAACTGGCAGTGACCTCAATAGATCCTCTAGTGATGCAGCTTCTCATTAGCAAGAAATTGGCTTTGGTCTTACTGTGATGGATAAGCTGCTGCTGCCTTAGCTGACAAATGGTCATCATCATATACTCTTCTCCATGAGAGTCCCTCTGCCTTATAAAAAAACCCAAAAAACAACAAAAAAACAAAAAACACTTTACACCAGTTGATGTAGAATCTGCCTGATATTGGTCTTTCAGGTTTAGTGAGCCACACCAGACAGTCATAGTTTTTTTTTTATCTTATCCTTTTAAAAGATAAGTCAGATGATATTCTATATTTCTCTCATTGTCACTAAATCCAATGAAAGCACCAAAACCAACAATGAATAGGTCTTACTTACAAACCTCGCTTCTGTAGTCAAAACATGGAACAACTCAGTTACCGTCCAAAAACTATTAAAAACACATTAGCCACCCTCTTGCAGTAGCTGTAATGTTCCTTCATGAACATGAACATGGGCATCGTAATTAGTCTTGAATCAGTCCCACATATACCATCCTGCTGCTGTAAATACTCACTAGAGCACCAAATGTGTTGTGATCCACGGCTGAAAAGTCCCTAACAAATGCACTATTTACTCTAGTTTGACTAATGTTTGATAAAACCCACAGTGCCCAGATGCTTTAGGAAGCTACCTGGTGATTTCTAAGCATGGAAGTATGTATTCATGATCCATATTCTAAGATTTATGTCTTCATTAGAAACTAGCGGAATTATGGCTGAGAGCCACAGACAACCTGAAGCCAGAATGAGAGACAAACACATTCGTAGTTTTGGTCGTTTCATGGGATTTGTGGACAATAAGAAAAATATAGAATTTGATAGAAATATGAATGTACTGTTATGTAAAAAACACAAGAACTGGCAAAGTTTTTCTGAAGTATGTGTCTCTAAAAATTACACTTTTCTTTGCTCTTTTTCCTGCAAGCTAAGTGTTGCTGTCTGCATCGGTTTCTTCGCGGCATGGAGTCCGTATGCTGTGGTGTCCATGTGGGCTGCTTTTGGACACATTGAGAACATCCCTCCTCTGGCATTTGCCATGCCAGCCATGTTTGCCAAGTCCTCCACCATCTACAACCCAATCATTTACTTAATGCTGAGGCCAAACTTCCGCAGGATGATGCGCAGGGATATGGGTACTCTATGCCACGCATGTCTGAAAAGCTGCCTCTGCTTCCAGGGCCCAGTAAAGTGCTGCTCTAAGCCAGAGATCAGGGTCAGACTTCGCACAATCCACAGACAGACCAACCAATTCCCCTCATCCAACTCTTCTGCTCAACCTCCCGTGATAGCATTAAGAGATCACACATGTGACAAGTGCAAGGATGCTTTCGAATGCTTCAGACATTACCCTCAAATGTGTGGTGTCACTAACCTAGCTGCTAATGGAGACTCATCTAAGGATCAGGACACACCAGTTCCCCAAACACATAAGCAGAAGACTCACAGTGTGTGCCACAAGAAGTCTCTGCTGGCCACCATGTGTGCAAAAAGGACTTCAGAAATAGACAACCTCCATATTAATTTGGAGATGGTCCCAGGGCATGCAAAAGTGGCTTGGCCCTGATATTTCTCTCAGTTTATAGAATAATGTTTACAGAATGTCTTGGGACATATTTTGCAGGTTATGTTCTTTAATTTCAGGAAATCTCATTCAGGAACGTATCATGTGCTCCCAAAGTGTTTGGGCCGCAGCCATGTACTTATTTTTGTCACCCTCTATGCATTACTTTGGTCATGATATGATAGAACAGCCTTGAGAGTAAATGGGGACAGCTTTAATTTGAGAGGTATTTTGTTTGCAACACATAAACAATTGTTATCTTTTTTAGGTGTTGCAAACGTGATATGTTTTACATCAGCTTGGTCAAGTTGGATGGAGAGCAACTTTCAATATTTACAATAATTTGGATGCATCTTGCTTTAACTGAACATCACTTTAAAGCCCCTGAAAGCTTTACTTCAAAAGTTTTTCTCTGTATCTTTTAGATTAATTTATTTACATATATAAAAAAAAAAAGAATCTAACTGAAATTAGATTCTGATTCAAATTTTGCTAAATTCTGATTGGTGCAAGTACATCACACTGCCTTTTTCCAAATTAGCCCCAACCATTCCAAAATCAGTATAAATAACACTAAGTAAAACATAAATACGAAAATCAGTGATGTGAAAGAAAGTGAAAAAAAAGTTAAGTGCAAAAATATATTTACAGATTCAGGGTTACTTCATTCCTATGGCTAATGGTATCCTCAAATTAAAGCTGACATTCTGCTCTGTCAGCATATTTGTTTGGACAAGTGCTGTGCAAATACTTGTGGACCTTATTAAGTGCTTGATATTATTTTTACCGTTCACCGAGTCATTTGCTGCTAGGATGATCTTAGTAAAACATGACTTGAACCCCAGGGAATCGCATTGGCTGGGGACAAGGAATGACAGTCACTGATGACTTATCACTAATATTTGTCCTTGATCACTGCTTTATTGTGAAAGGGGGTATTAGATGCACTTGGTGATATCCATGGTCAGGCCTAAATGGTGAGGACTGTCTTTTGGTTAATTATTACAGCAACATACCCTGAATGTGTGAGAACTGAGTGCCATCTCATTTCAAATACTGGTAACACTTCCTTTACTATGCCAGCCCAAATCTTGTTTACACTTGACAAATGCAGGTATATAGTTTATGGTGCTTGATCAATTACCTATGTACACATTGGGTAGAATACAACACTGCTGCATAATGCCATTGTTATGGCATTGCACAATAGGGTCTGTCTACCTGTATTATTAGAACTTCAATTCATTCTTTATTATTTGTACAATGACAATAGTGTTTCTTTACTTGATAAACTGGCAATACTGTAGACATTTATTTCAATACAACAGAGGGAAAGGGAGGAAAGACAAATAAGACAAACCAATATAAGCCAAATGATGCAGCTGTAGATAAATTAATTCATTAGTGGACAAAGACCACTAAGTTCATGTTGTCTGTAATTGTTATTGTGCGTTAATCAACTATATAACGTAAACATGACTAAAATGGGATTTGGGCAAGTACTCAGGACCAAATCCATCTTTGTTTCAGTTTCTCAGCCGCTTACAGAAATGTTCATTTAATCTAATTGAAATATCTGTGTTTTGCCTTTTTTTTTTAATTACTTGTTTCTGTTGTATGTCCTATGTTACAAGCCATATTGCTTTTGATGAACAAAAGTAGTTAATTAGATTTTATCTATTGATCAACAGGGTGCCAGGGTAACAGCAAGTTTAAATCTGATAAAATATGGATTCAATTACTGTTAAGAAAATGGAAAGCCTGTCCACATTTGGGTCCCAGAACCTTATCATTAATCCTTAATGGAATGAGTAGATTTATTTTCTTGTGTTCAGTGAAGAGATTATTAAACTCACCAGGTATCACATCTGTAATCCATTAAAAGGTCCATTAAAATGGGATTTCAAACAGTCTTTTCAATGACAACAGTAAAAGGGAAGATTTGTCTTCCCATTGAGAATATTTGGATGAGTTAAAGATGATGATCCAGACAAAAAAAATTGCTGTTTAGATTTTTACACTCAGGAATATGAATCTACATTCTAACGTAAGTGTTTGTGTATTCAGACAAAACTCTTAATTATTATAGTAATTATATGCAGAGCTTTCTACAGTATAGATTGTAGTTTTAGTGTTATTTATGACTTAACACAAAAGATAGGTCAAACAATACACATTGCGTTCAACCCTATTGCAGTAATTTATATAAAGAAAAGACTTCAGTCAGGTTCAGACTTGGTGATTTTACTGGGTGCCGACTAGTGGACACGGACTTGGAACTATAGCCCAATCTGGTGGGTCATGTCAGTGGCTTGAAGTGATATAGTATCAGTCTAGCTGATGACTTAGAAGTGACAGCATTATAACTGTGTTCATGTTTTTAAAAATACAATATATTGATATCTCTCTATTGATATAAGATTGGGAAGAAACCCTAAATTTGGAATAATATTCAGCATGACTGAAGTTTAGCTGAAGTTTAGTTGTTTAGCTCAAAATGTTAAATAAATGAAAAATACATTTAGAAGTTAGAGTTTTAGAAACATATGTACACAGTTTATTCAAAATGTCAAAAATGGCTTTCCAGGAGATCCAGATTTGAGTACACAGCGTTTACTTTTTTGTGATACTGCATATCAGTCTCATCATGTATTGTGTAGTGAGCTAAATCAAGACTGTAACGACCAGTACATGAAGTCACTGAATTTTTGTAATGAAACAGAAAAAAGACACATCTCCAAGATAAAAGTATATTGTCATCCAAAATACTTGATACGTACAGTGCAGCCACTCATTCACTGTGATGTGATGTACATTACATCAGAAGTCCACACACTGACAACTCAAACAAGCAGCTAACTAGTTAATTCATGCATACTTTCATTTTACTGTCATTTGGGGAAATTACATTCATTGCACGACACAGCTCCAATATGCACCATCATCACATCTCAGAGTTTGACTTTTTGGATTACAACAATAACAAACACTTATTAATGGAATACTGCACTGCAAAGTTTTTTATCCTTTTGTACAATTTGCTTCTTCATACTTACATCGCCTGTGTTGTGATGTCTGGAATAAATGTTTACCACATAGCATTCAATTCTCTGTGAATATGGTTTCGTTATTCTGTAAAAGCTACAGTAACTGTATTTCATAAAACCGTAACAGAGAGTAAAAATTCTGACAGACAAATTCTTGACAATGTTTATAGTAAAAATATAACTTTTGTAAAATTTCTTGCTTTTATTTCCTACATATAATGTTGCGATGTAAAAGGCATTTGAATAAGAAAAAACAATTATGTAGGGTATTTTTACTTGCAAATTACAAAATTAACAATGATTTTGAAATCGCATGATTAGAAGAACCTGAACCCTGGCCCCTGTCAGTCTTCTCTGCTCATAAAGATAAGCTTGATAGAAAGTCATCAAGTAATTTGAAAAGAAAATTTGAGCTTTTAAACTATCACAACAGTCGAGTCCAAGTGATCATTTTATCAAAGGGAGTTACTGCAAGACAGTGTTCAATTATCTACCAAAGACAATTTCCTCATGGAAGCTATTGACAGTGAGCTCTGTGGTTATCATGAGTAAGAGACCAAGATATTTTTCTCAAAAAAAAAACCAAAAAAAACCCACATTTGAGTTCACCTCAACTATATTATGAACGAAGAGGATGAAAAACTTTGGTACAACCCAAACCAAAATCAAATACTGTTTTTTTTTTTTTTTTTTACAGTTTTGGTTGAATTGGCAACCAGAGTTATAAAGTCATTTAAGAGGAATTAGGCACATCTGTACGGTGAAAAAAAGTTTATGAGATTGAGGAAGAAGAAGAGCTGCAGGTGTCCAGTATTTTCTGGATGACATCTACCTTTATGTTTCCAAGCAGAGCTCCACAAAGCTTCCCAACTGTGCAGCCAATACTTCCCTCTTTCATTTTCCAGCGCTCCAGCATTTGGTGCACCATCTCTGGCAGGCCGTCACGGTAGCAGTCGTGCTCGATGGTCTCTATCTCCACAGTGGTCAGACCCAGGAGCCGTGCACAGCGCTTCCATTTGGACCCAATGTTGTCCCTCAGCAGATCAAGGTGCTCCTCAGTCACAGCATGGTCCTCTAAATGACACAGTGAAGATACATATACAAGAGTAGAAATAAACAAGCAGCTACATGAAATTATTTCTAGTGCAGCACTGTTTGTTTAACCAGAAAATACTGTTGCTCTGAACTATATTAAAACTGTGTGTTTTTGATTATTAATTAATAACTACCAGAGCTGAATTTGTGAAGCCAATTTCTGGATTAGTAGATTAGTTGATTAGAAAAAAAAATCTGTTTACTATTTTGATAATTGATTACCAAACACTCTGATTTCAGCTTCTTAATGTGAGGATTTGATGCTTTTCTGTTATATGATGATGACAAACTGAATATCTATGAGTTCTGAAGCGTTGGTCAGATAAAGCAAGGAATTTGAAGATTTTGTTTTGGGATCTGGACCATTTGGATGGCCATTTTATAGCAAAAACAATTAATAACCAAAATGACCTGAAGATTACTCAATAACAACAATAATTGTTAGGTGCAGCCCCACAGAATGAATACTTGTGTTTGCAAACTGAGCAACCACAAAAGTGTGCAGACATACAATCACATCTGTTACAGGGAAAAAATGTTGTTATGATTTACCATATTTCTGAATGCCGTCTTTGAGAGAGTTAGCCAAGCTGTTAGCAGGTGATAAACTATGGGAAGGGTCATAACCTCTGATAGTCATCATGTTGTTGCTTCCAATCTGGATCCCCCTAGCATTCTGAATGAAAACAGACCCTGGAAATAGCGCAAAGCAAACACACTTTAACAGTCACTCCTGTACATGTCAGTCAAAGGTGACAGAAGCAGCTGTGAACACCTCAGGCCTTTAGATTCAGAAATCCGTACCTGGATCTGGTGGCAAGCAGCTCTTGGAAGAGCTCAAGAGATGTCCAGGAGCAATGTCAGAAGCAGATGTATCAGACACTGGGTAAACTGGCCAAGACTGCTGGCGGTCGTAGTGAGAATGTGGATGTTGCTGGTTTAGCTGTGGTAGTGAAGGCGTGCTGGAAGACATTGGCAAGTGCGATGGAGTAGGTATGGTAGAGTTCATGGACTCATAGAGACCAGCAGTAGGGCGATGCCATGGCTCTTCCTGGCTGGTGGGCTGTACCGGCTCAGCTTTAGTCCAGGATTGGACGGAGGATACAGAGGGTCTGTCTTCTTCAGGTTGTCTTGCAGTTTGATCTGCACTAATGGGGTTTGCCAGGAAATGATTTGAGCTGTTGTGGTGGTAGTAGTTAGCAGGGTCAAGCTGGTTCTCACAGATATAGCTGCCATATTTGTGGTACTGAAGCTCCCGCTGCAGTTTCTCATCCAAAGCTGAATTGCTGTCAACCGCCTTTGCATCTGTCTGAAGAGACTCCACCGATAGCTCATATGGGATGTGATGCATATCCTCAATACTGGCTTCAACTGGCACAGATACACTTCTGTCTGAGCTCACCAAAGGAGCTGGGCCATCTGCAAGGTGAGGAGAGGAGTAAAGCATTACAGCTACTCAGCCCTTTTGAATAATATTTCAAGCTTTCTGAACATTTAGAACATTAAATGTAATGCAGCACACAAAGGTGGGCATTAGAATGTGTAGATTACATCTAGGCCACCACAATCGCCAACAGTGCTTACCTGCTGAATAACATTCATTGGTCACTGATAAAGATTTCATCTTCTCAACAAGTTCATCTGGGCCTTCATATAATTTCTGTATAAGAAAAAAAATGTGATATAATACAAAATGCGATTGTATTTGTGTCTATAGTTCAACTTCAAATCCTCTGCTCAATGTCTTCACCATGCATACAAGATATTATTAGCACATCAAATCCCTAAAAAATATATTTACCCTCAGATGAATTAAATCTTCCTCCACTTGTGGTTTAAGCTTTTCCTTGTAGAAAGGAAGGAGCATGTTGTAGCCCTCTGCAAGGAAGGGGAAAAGGAAGGAAAGGTTGACAAGAAGCTATGCATACTAAACTGTGGGGGTCAAATTACTGACTTTAAAATTTGAGGAAAAAAGTTTAAATCATCTATGCCTAACAACACCTTCTTTGACACAAGCTCATAAAACTGATGAACCTTGAGATTGTGGAATTAATATTTATTGTAAAACCCGTCAAATTCTGACTGTATAATTTGAAAGAAGTCATAATTCAACAATTACAACAGTGTGACTATGCTTTCATTAGCTCTAACATAACCTGTTCTGTCACTGTATCATACACACACACAGTTACACACACACACAGACACACACACAAGGAATACCCTTAAATGTTGGTCGTTCCTGTGGATCGTGGCTCCAGCAACTCTTCATGAGCTGAATTATTTCTGCAGGCGTGTCTTCTGGTATTAGGTCCACTGCTGGACGGTCACCGTTACGAACACACTGGCTGATATGGTCTTCACTCCTGGCATCTGGACATAAAAAAAAAAGAAAAAAAAAAGAGACTTTGATTGAGGTTTATTTAATGTAGTTAGGGGGCTGTTTTACTACTGAACCAGTTAATCAGAGCTCATTGTTTAATTATGCATGGATATAATGTGTTTTGTTACTAGGACTTGAGCATGTTTTGGCATCCCAACTCACTTGCATATGGCTCTTTCCCAGTGAGAATGACCCAAACCACTATCGCAAAGCTGTAGACATCAGACTTCTCAGTGGAGGCTGTGTGTATACTCTCCAGGTGCTCAGGAGCCATGTAGCTCAGTGTGCCGGCACCTCTCGTCCCAGCTGATTGGCCTATTCGAGTCCTCCTGCGAGACTCTTCCCTTGTGAGTTTGCTCCATGTCTGACAAGTAGCCAGGCCCAGGTCGGCAATCTTGATAACAAGAGGAAAAAATACTTAGATAACCACTGGAAGAATCATAAATATGCCATGGGTCTTAGTGTGTAATGTACCTTAATGTGAAAATCCTTGTCCACTAAAATGTTATCTGGCTTGATGTCTTTGTGTATGACCCGTCTCTCTGTGAGGTACACCATCCCTTCCAAAATCTCTAGAATGATTCTGCCCTTGATGGACACTGGCACAGACACCTAGGATCAGGGAGAATATAATGTATTAATGTTTCAATTCATATGAAAATACCATGAGTTATTTAAGGTTGCAAACTATGGATGAAAACTAGTAGAACTACAGGTGTTACAGACATGAATTCATCTTTCCCTTGTCAGCCCGACTACAGATTTTAAACCTGCTGACCGTTTCGAGCATGACCAGCAGGTTGCCTCTGGGGATGAGTTCCATAACTAGCGAGCAGTCTCTATCCTCCATGATAACACCCAGCAGCTTCACCACTCGCTCGTGGTTCAGACTTGCCATGATGCTCCCCTCCGCCAGCAGTGACCTTTTGCTCTCCCTGGAAAGTATAGCAAACATAGTGAGAACCATATATCTGCCAGACAAGTGGCATAACCTGCATCATGCCGAGTTTGCTGTGTCATGCTGAGTTGTTTTTTAAGCGGATCAGATATCAGTCATGATGTGACCGATCCACATAAAATAAATGAATGAATAAGTGTTCTTATAAAAGTAATTGTTTCTGTTGTTATTTACAATAATTCAGACAAGCTGAATCAGTTTTCATCGCCACAGAAATCAGCGCCCCACTGTTATCCTACATAGAAATTATTACAATTATTTCCATACAGTGAAGAACAGATGTTAAATTCAGGAGGAAAGAGTAGGCTACTAGTATTGGATCAGTACTTGGTATAAGTTTATACCTAAATTTAGGTTTTAGTATCAGGAAAGAAAACGCTGTATTGCTTCTTCCCTTACAGTACATATAGGAATTCAGGAAGTGAAACCACATATCCCATGTCAAGGCTACAACAATAATATGAACTACAGGGCTGAATGATATGCAGAAGAAAAAAAAAAGTTATATTGTGCATACTTTTCAGATATTGCTATTGCGGTATGAGTCACAGTTTCAGTTGAAATGGTCAATTTTGCATTTAATTTCCAGTGGAAAAAATATTGAAATGTTGATGATGATGTGATTTTTGTTGGGTCTTGTACCAAAGCATGATTTGTAGGCTTAGGCATCTCTGTAGCACCACAATGCTTCATTTATGGTATGTTGTGAGACATTTTACCTTACTACCTTTAAAAAAAATTGCAGATCCTATGATTTGGATTTCGCTTTTGGCCATATTGCGATTTTGATAATATTCCCATTAACTCAGGGTTTGAGGAGATGGGCTGTAAATGTAAGTAACATAAACCAAAAAGTTGTTGTTGATGATGATGCTGGTCTGAAAAACGGATGTTGGACCAAAATCCGCCTTTCAGATGAACCAACTTGTCTGGTCTACATAAAAAGGAAGTATATGATATAGACATCAGTGCTTGCCCCTTAGTGCACCCCCTGGGGATCATGGACACCCGTTGCTGTAATACCAAACTAGGCTCACGTTTTTCTATACAAAGAGCATTCTTCCATCTATGTCATATAATAGCAAATTGACGTTTTATATGGTTTCAAAAAACATAAATTAGTCTCACTAAGTTGTATGCAGAGCCTGGCTGTAGTGTCCTGTCAGACACATGATTCAAGTTACCATTAGGGCGAAGGGGAATACCCAGCGTACTAACAGAGGCACAGAGAACTTACTCGTTGCGAAGAGAGCCCGTATACATAGTCTTCAACACCACCTGGCCGAGGGTTACATGGTAGCACAGGTAAACATCTCCAAACCCTCCGTAGTCCAGAGGCTCTTTTTTGATGAGATCAGTCGACCTCATATGAAGCGAGGACTGTGGCGCCGTGGCCATCCCTGGTAAGAAGTCACAATAACACATAAGAACGAGGGGCACGACAGTTCAGATAAACTCATAACAAAGTGGTCAACATCTGTATGCTGTCAAATGTACATATGCAAATATACCGAGGAGCCAATTTGAATGACTGAAGCAGCGGTTCAACCATACAGAACATTCAAAACACACACTGAAGGTGTAAACTTCAAGCTAACGCCTAACGTTTCCAAAACTTTCGGTAACAAGACAAACTTCGTCCTCGTAACATTAAACAAACTCTTCACTTTAAATAAAAACAATGTTATACACACCATTAGCTATCACTGCCGACAAAAGGTGGACTAAACAGTGACATAAAAGGACTGAAAACCCCAAGTAGGACAAGTTTGTTTTTGTAGTTCCGGGATTTCCTCGACGTACTCGTTCAAAACCAAAACCTGTCAAGCGACATAAAAACTACAAACAGCCATAAAAGTCGATATCAGAAACGATGCAGGACGGCTAGCAGATTCAGATTTTTTGTGGCTGAAAAAAACCTAAAACACTTGGATAAGAAAACACAAATGCATGATATGATATTAATTTGTTTTATTTTAGACTTTTTTGTCCATTTTAAATGGGTTTTTGAGATACAGAATTACTCTGGAAGAGGACCATTGTAAATTTTGTCGTGTGGCATTGTTGCCACCTACTGGTGAAATGCATTATCGCAGATTAAACAACCACAGCAGGACTGTAGCTTTTCCAGTTTGAAATTTGATGGCCATATTAATACATTGTGTTAGCTGTCTTTACATCCAGACAGTTTTCTACACAGCAACTCTCATCTGAGAGACCAAAGCTTTTACAGAACCTAAAGAATGAGGAAGCAAACTGTGATAAAGGACAACAAACTAATTTCATTTCTAGCTAAAGCAGCACAGCCAAAGTCATGTTTTAGTGTAAAAAAAAAAAAAAAAAAAAAAAGACAGAAAAAAGAGAGGAAAAAAACAAGTTCATTGATAAAACAAGGTTATTGTGAAACTAGAGCGGGAAACCACCTGAATTGTAGCCTCTGACAGCGTGGGCGATGAATGACATGTAGGCCTACATTTTGGGCAGCCTATCTGTGAACACCCACACTAGAAATTCCTCCTTTTGCACACTAAAGCCACAACAAAGCAGTATCATATTTACCTGTCTTGTATTGTCTCACTTTTCCGGTTTACATTATTGTTTGTTTCCTTTTTTAAAAATTATTATTAAGCCGGTAATCATAATCATTTATTTAGACAAGGTTACAGTTTACCGTTCACTATAATAGAGTATTAAGCAACAGATATGTTATGTATGCACATGTAAACTACGTTCCAGCCACAATTAAAATGGTTTTGCTGATTTTGAAATGAGCTAGATCGAATGTTTCATCATTCATATTATAACTGAAATTGAAATGAGAAGATTGAGGTGAGAATGTCAGCAGTGAGTTCATATACTTTTCCAGTTCCCATCATGATATAAGAGGCCAGGTCATCTTGCAAAACTGCTGCAGACACCTCTTTCCATTCAAGCTGTAGTCTGGTAATCACATGCTGACCCACATAGAACAACAACAGATCACCAGGAAGTTAAGCCCACTAGCACCTGCGGTGTAAATGTGCGGCCTGTGTAAATGTGTCAATGTGGGGTGGTGGGTAGCAGTACTTCCTGTTGATGTTGTTAATGTGATGGCTATCAGTACAAACTGCCAGGTGCCAGCAGTTTAGCGGCCCATGCAAGCTGTCTTCTTAATGCCTGCACCAGCTGTCTTGCTGGTTTTCTATTCAGCTGCCTTAAGAGGAGATGTTGGGGTTGCAGGTTGTGCCACCCTGGACTTGATGGTGTGCTGCAGTAAAGCAGTCTGCCTTGTCTCCAATCATGACAAAAATACAAGCTAGTCATCCAGCTGAGTCCACAAGAATTAGCACAGGTGAACACTGTTGGCCTGGTGCCACAGATCCACAGGTCTTGGATTGCCTGCCATTTCTCAGAGGAGGTTGATGGTCCAATGCTCCTCTCCAGTGTAGTTTACTTTCCTCATGTAGCACAGTTCCTCTAGTTACACTGTCTTCTCCTTCTTCAGTACTTGAACTCTCCCAGGGTAGAGTCATGTCCAGGTGGTCATTTTCTTCAGTGGCACAAGTATCTGTTTCTTTCTCAGTGGAGGTTATTGTACTGATGTATCTGTCTGGTAGTTGTAGTGACCCTTCCCCTGTTATACAGGTCCCTCAGCCAATGATGGTGTGTGAACAACCTTTCCCTATGGTATCAAGTCCCAATTGCTGCTCTGGGGGTAGAAAGGGTAATCATCCAGGCTGCAGGAAAGGTAGAGATCCCCCATGCCCTCACTGCCACTAGAACTGTTTCCCTACTTCTTGATTTGCCTTCATTTGCACAGGGTTGGACAGATGCAGGCAGATGCAGGCAGATGCACGATATCCCCTGGAACTTGTGAATAGGCCGCTGTCTCTGGGTCTGTGAGGCAACTTCTCTGAGAATTAGTCACTTTTACGTCCTGCACATCCAAGTTGCTGTTTTTTTTAAATAATTATTTACTTTTTTTTTTTTATCATTTTGGGTATAATATTAATAATAGGCTATTATTAATAATAATATTAAGATTTCAATATTTTGTATCCCCAATTTCCATCAAGGAGAAATCCCCCAGTCTTTTTGACAGTGAGTTTATATTCCATCCCACTTCATGGTAGGCTTTGTATTCCTGATTAACTATATATACGGTATGCGTATATACTATGTGTATAGTCCCATAATATTCCCACAGGGCTTGGCTAATATTGCTCTGGTATGTGGAGAGTCAGATTCTAACTTTAGTACTTTCTGTCACTGGGCCATGGGCCAGGGTATGAATACTTCTAGCATCATATGTGATTACAAATCCAAGGTTGGGTGTAGACCTCACCTGTGTCTACACACACGCGACAAAAGCAGGTCTCCTTACATATCAGCAAACTACAACTCCCAGCATTCATCACCGGGAGCCTGGGCAGCAGTGCTCAGCTCATTCGGACGCGGAGCTGCTGCCTTTGCGCCCCTTACAGAGGGTTTAAGAAGCCAACAAACCGCTGGATTTAAGCAGTTTTAAACACCGCGGAACCACAGCGTGGTAGTTCTCTGCACCACTGTCTCTCAGGCTGGGTCTGTCAGCATGGGTAATGGCATCAATAAGGTATGATTTTCATCTGTTGCATGCGCTGGAGTTCACACACACACGAGTGGCCATCGGTGTGTTGAGTGGAAATAAGCACGAGATAAGGCTAGTTATTATCTTCTGTTGTCTTGGAGATGTTCATCAAAAATAAAAATAAGTTTTGACTTCTCATTTGTTTGATTCAGTTAATTTAGACGTGTCTTATTCAAAAGAATTAAACATGAACCCTCGTAACTTAGATGGCCTAACTAAAAACATGCAACATATTTCATTGGTATAAATTTACCCTTCTTTTCCCTTTTTTTCTTTTCTTTTTTTTTTTACAGTCACATGACCTCAGGGTCTGATTTGAACCATGGGACATTATTTCTAATTATCACTTCATATTTTCAGGGTGTCATCCTGTTCAGCTGTTTCAAGCTGCCTCAGCTGTTGTACCACTTCATTATATCATTGATGCTCCTGTTGTGTACTTTCATTATTCTCTCTTCTTATAGGTCCTGCCTGATTTATATCTGGGAAATTTCAAAGGTGCGTGGAGGTGTCTTTTTATGTCATTTTTGATTTGGTTCTAATACGGTTGCACAAACTCATGGTCTTTGCTTGTGCTGTCATTTGTTTATGTCAGATGCGAGAGACAGAGAACAGTTAGCCAGAAACAACATTACACACATCCTGTCCATTCATGACAGTGCGGCCCCCATCCTCCAGGTGAGAAGCTCTCCATCTCCACGTTATAACATTTCTGCCCTCGCTGTGCACGTCTTGAGTTTCTCAGAGTGGTCCAGCAAAATGAGGCTGAACAGATCTGATTGGCTGAGACCCTTTTTTTGGTGTATTAGTTCAATGCATATGGGTTGAGCTCTGACAACCAGTCTGTAAACCAGTCTGTCAGGTTGTTCAGGAAGAGGTGCCTTAGCAATAGTGCTGCTTCCTGACCGAACACTTGTCAATCCTGAGTGAGTGAACAACAAGCATGGGAGTTTCTTCCTCGTGATTCTTGGAGTATCATGAAAAATGCCTGTCAACACCAGTTGGTTTGAACAGTGTGCTGAGTGGTGTGCTTTGCGTGGGTTTGAGAGTAGGCGGTTGTTCTTGTTTCTGCCAGTGTGGACATGTGCAGTCTCACTTCATTATTATTATTATTTTATTTTTTTTTCTAGGTTATTGATTATGATGTAAAGTTTCTCTAACAGCTGCAAGTACAAAAGCAGCTTCTGTTCCCATTTTTTTTCTTTTAAGAAAAGAGAACATACACGAATGTGACTGCCAATCGGCCACCTTTATTCTTTCACATACAGTAGCACAGCTTGTGTCCACCATGAGCAGCAACACACACATGTATTGTGGTCATTATTTCCTGCTGTATATTGATTTGTGTTCAGTGCATTAGAGGAAGTGATTGCTGACAGGTAACTAGTATACTTTTGTCCCTCAGGAGATGACCTATCTCTGCATTTCGGCAGCGGACCTGCCCACACAAAACCTGTAAGTACCGAAATGTGCAGCACAGCAACCGATACAGAACAATGAAAGGCTGAGGCAAAGAGAGAGTACCACATCCATTTGACGCTGCACTGTGTGGGCGTCTGAGGTTCATTTTGTTCAAGCTAACGTGTAAATGATATGCTTTCACAAGCTCAACATTCAACTGTGAACTTATTCTCTGACTAGACCACAGCAACACGACTGGATTCAGCTTGTGGTGCATCGTTTTCTTTTCTTTTTCTTTTTTTTTTGACATGACATGTACACTACATACATGCTGTTGTTTTTATGTAATATGAAAAAGTAGAGAAGGAAAATGAAAATGAAGGGTGGTGCATGTATCACAAAGGGATACCCTGGTTTAGACACACGTGCACAAAAACGCACATGCGCACGCACACACGCGCACACACACACACACACACACACACACACACACCTTTTATGGCCGAATTCATATTTCAGCAGGAAGGAAGTCTCGCAGCTCAGTTCTGCAGTTTTAGCACGTTGGTTGGTGCTGAGCCTCTATTTATACACACAACCCCCTCCAAACACTCTCTCATACATATGAACTATGAACACACACATGCATGTGTACACATACACACACACACACACACACACACACACACACACACACACACACACACACGCCCGCTAATACCTTTGTCACCCTTATGGCCCCAGTAGCCTCATGCCTCGTACAGTAGGTTCAGTTTGTGGTGTTTGAAATCTGAAATATGACACTAAGTCTCTCAAACCTGAGATGAGCGCACCCTCGTCCTGATCTGTCCAGGATGAGAAATGAAAGGGTTTGACAAGTCAGGTGCAAAAACATACACACACACACACACACACACACACACACACACACACACACACACACCATGCGCAAAAAAAAAAAAACCTCACATGTACACAACCAATCCAATCCACCAGATTCGTGCAGAGGCTGTGAAGTGTGAAGACAAAATAACAGCACGTAGTAGTGCAGGTTTTCTTACAGTTCTTGTTCTCATAATGTGGTCATGACCTATTATAACAAGCATTTTCTTTATGCTCCACAGGACTCAGCACTTTAAACAAAGTATAATGTTCATGCACGAGTCTCGCCTCAAAGGAGAGGGCTGCCTCGTTCACTGGTGAGCACGGGCAAGATTGCTTGTTGTGTCTCTTTACCTGAAAAGGTGGAATCATTGACACAGGCTGTTGAAACGAGAGACGCTGCTGAAGTATCTGAACTAAACATACTTCCTCTGTCTATCTTATAATACAATCATAGACACATTGGATGTAAATGTACAGTGTTCATGTAGAGCTGAAAACAACTCAACCAAGTACACAAGTGCAGCCATGTGTAACTGCTGCACAGAGGAGATAAAAATGATAAGCCTGTTCTTTAACTTCCTAAAACAGAGTACAGTAACAAGTCTGACCACATTTTGTGTTTGTGTAGTAGAGTAGCTGATCATATGTGCACAGGGGAAAGTTATATTTGGTTAGACAGAGGGTCTTCTCAGAAATACAGGGGAACAAGTAGCTATTTATAAGTTTTGCATTGACACAGGTTTGTCCACTTCACGCTACTTGCCCAGATACAGAATTCAGATTGTTTGAAATATGTATTGTGTAAAGTGTCTTAAATCAACATCTTCATTCAAGTGCTCTTGTTTTACCCCACAATTCTTTATCTTATTGCCTTTCTACCTGTCACTGTCTGTGGTCTGGTTGGTCTTCCCTAGAGTGCCACCTACTGTAGATATTTAATCTGATATTTATCACTGGGCATCTTTGGGCTAAGGTGAGGTGTTGTCAACCTCTTGCTCACATACAGTTTGTTTACATGCAAATCATTACCCTGGTTCTGGGTCTAGTTTTGCTCACACTCTCAGTATTATGTTTACATGCAACGTAGAAAACATAAGCATTAATGTTTTCCTGTATGCTGGATTTAGCTCCTGCAACAGATTTTTAATAAGAGCAACAATAGAATTCATCCTCTATATAACCACTGAATTTCACTTTTATTTAAGCATATAGATCATGATTATGTCATTTTCTATATTTTTTTATAATAATTGTTTTTTTTATAATTGTTTGTTTACTGACTAACTATTATTACTTTAACTCAAGTAGTGGAGACACCTGTGACAATATGACAGAAAATGATCAGAAATCTGGATAAGGTGTTAATAGGCCACAGTATCCTGGTGTCACACACACAAACACACACATATATATATATATAAATATATATATATACTGTGTGTGTGTGTGTATATAAAACCAATATATGATGTTTAAATGTGCAACATACAGTATAGCTGATCATGTGCGTGCGCTTTCCATGGAAAGCACTTTACATCCGTATCTAAATTGTTTGTGGGAGAATGATGCTAATCATGTTTTCTAACAGTTCAGTCTCTTTTCTTCATCCCTGTCTTCAAACAGTTTGGCAGGTGTGTCCCGCAGTGTTACCCTGGTAGTAGCTTACATCATGACAGTGACAGGACTGGGCTGGCAGGAAGCGCTGGCGGCAGTGAGGGTGGCCCGGCCCTGTGCCGGCCCCAATCTGGGTTTCCAGCGCCAGCTCCAGGAGTTCGAGGCTACTCAAGCTGATGAGGTCAGTCCTGGGAATTAAGCATGGGGGGAAAAAAAAAAACGAGTAGGAGAGAATATCTTTAGATATTTATCAACAGAAAACTTTTTTTGCCCCTGTAGTTCAGAGAATGGCTACGGAAGGAATATAAGGACAACCCCTTCAATGATGAGGCTGATATTCGTGACTTGCTTGTGTCCAAAGTCAAAGGTGAAGAGGTGGGAAAACAGGCATCTACCCCACCTGGAGGTATCTGATCAGAAATTTTGATGATGGTCATCTTTTGTAGCTAAATATGGAGGATTACACCACTGTGTGATGCTTAAGTATTCTGGACCTGTCTGGAAGTCTCATGAGCTGGAGCGCACTACTGATCCTCTAGACATCATGGACATGAACACTGGAAGAGACCGTTATTATGTCAAGCACATATTCATTTTTAGCATTCATTGATTGATGTTTCTGGTGCTGTTTTTCTAATTTATAAATATTGTGAACTGTGTACTGAGTCATTATCCTACTAATAAATGGAGAAATATCTATCTGTCTTTCTGTCTGTCCTTTAATTTTCTTTTTGTGGATTAGTGGGTGTCTAAACCTTAAACCTAACCCTAACTCTAGATCTATTTGTAACTGATGTCATAGTTGATGCCTAACACTCTTAGACTGTATATAAAAGGGTCACAGTCGCATCTTGCTAGTATCACTTAGCAGAAAAACTTACCACAAGTGTTTCTCTTACTTTTCTTTGCCTGCGAGTGTACTGAGTAGCTAATCTGTACAGCCACGTGAAGGGAGCAGCAGTTTTTTCCACTCAGACTCAGACGAATTCTAAAGAAAGCAACATGCAAATCCTGGGTTTACTTGTGGGCACTTTACTCACTAAACTAAAACTGTTCGCATTTCCTCGCAACTGAGAGAGAGAGAGATAGGGAGATGGAGATGAAGAGAACTATTTAGTGCCTGCTGGTCCCACTGATCTGCCTGATTCAGCTACCAGCACCAAAGTGGCAGAGACCAATCCAACGACTACTGCTGGTCCAGATACAGCACCATGGAAAGAAAAATGTGCAACAATGCCATGTGTGAAGAGAACGTGACAGAGCGCACACCAAGATCATATGTGTCCGGCAATCAGCACTAGGGGCATGCAACCCTGCTGCCCTAGGCGGAAACTACTTATGCTGGAACTATATTTGTAAAGTACTGTAACAACAACAACAACAACACACCAACAAGGCCAATGTACAATACAAATAATGCAAATATTCTTGTCTTTTTTGTGTATAAATTGCCAGCGGTTCATGTAGATAAAATTTAACTTGAAATTAAAGTCCTATATGCTTTTAACATCACTGGCAACAATATGTAAGGGATTTTGATTACCAATGGGGTGGATGTAGGGTCTCTTTTCATGCAAATGATTAATCATGTGATCACATGAAAAGCTGCTCTTAAAGAATACACTTTGCTGTAGGAGTAATACAATAAAAGTGACATCCTCACTTTCAGGGAGGCACTATTTTACTCTGAAGTTGGCTTTTTCAGCACTTAAGAGCAATTCTTACTCTGCAAAACATCATGCAGGAATTTAGTGGATTTAACTCACCTTTATCATTAACTTACACTGGATTCATTTCATAAGATAATTGAAAGTTAAATTTGTAGTGATTTTAAATAGTGAAATAAGGGAGTAAAGTCAATTGTTTTGTGAGTTTGTCACTTGCGGCGGGCTGACACATTGAAGGTGATAAGACACATTCAATGCTTCTATGCTTCTATTCTATGTTTACATCTCTGTTTCCTGGTTCTCTTCCTGTTTGTCTAATGTGCAAGGCAGGTCATGCATGGTGGCATCAAAAACACCAAGATCATGTTCTTTTCTCTCTCTCTCTGCTCAACTGTCTTTTAAATACTATAAAGCATTAAAAACTCCATTAATTTCACCATGGTGAGATATTACATACAGTAGTCGTATACACACCATTGATTGCTGGGTGTGTGCATAGATAGCCACTGGAGGGCAGTAAACAAAGTACTGTTAAAAGATACAAGATGTACTCTGGACTCAACCATGTGCTTCTTCTCTCCACATTGGTTCCTCGTGCCTCATCAGTCACTCAGTCAAAGTCAGTATTTCCTCAATAACGAATTTAAGAACTTTAAAGACTGTATTGTTTCCAGTCAGCAGTTATAGAAGTGCAAATTAGGTAGAACTTCGGTAGAACATGAACAATATGTGTCGGGGGGGTATTTTGTGATGGTAATGTATACAGGTAACTGTTCCATTCTGTCCCGGTGTGTGCTCAGGGTGTCACTAGAGGGATTCCCCACTGTAGCACTGTGTGTGGGCGCTGAGTTTCACAGAAATGAACGACTGACTGCTGCGCATCTCCTCTTGAACTTCTCAGAGCCTGAGAGGCTCCTCCCTGTTACAAATCAAGATGTGATTACATTTAAGAATAGGACACCGAGAGCTTCAAAACAGATTTCAGCGGGGGAGCTCACGTTGATCAAAGGTAAGACATAGCTCCTCTTAAATGAATAAGCGTATTCTCAACATTATGATTAATGAAAACCTTTAATGTATCTATTAACCCCCACTAACCCCAGTTTCAGTCAGGAGAAAATAGCTGATCTCAATCATTTGAGTCAGTATCAAGGTTGGCAGGTAAAATTTCATGTTTCAATAATATTAACTTTGTCATTCAACTTATCCTGTTAATCATATAACTTGTCTTGTTCAAAGTGGAATTTATGTCCTACAAAACTGATAGGATGAAGTTAAGAAACATGTCTCAGTAGCATGTATACAAGCATGCACTGTAGTTGTGTTAAAACATATTCTTTTCATTTAGATATAGCTACCACACTTATGTCTCTATCCATGCATGTCTTGCAAATGTGTCACATTTCTTTTTGGCCACTTCAACGCTTACCCTTACACCCTTCAGTTGTGTATGAGTATGACCAAAGGTGTCAAACCCATCCCGAGACAACTAGTTAAAACACATTGAAAAGTGCCTGCTAATGTTACAGCTAGGGCTGCATAGTAAAGGCTAAGTGCAGCTCAACTAACTAACCTTGACAGCTCTTTTCATTACTAAAAGAATTGTACTTGGAAAGAAACTTTTAATATGAACCTAGTACATTAATCAGTCGATCAAATTGATCAAACTTCTTTTCTCAGGTTCAGGGAAATGAGTCTCACAGTTCTTAAAGCAAGAAGAGCATCATCTTACTGCACCCACAGTTCTTTTATGCACTAAATTTGATTTTACTTTGTCTTATTTTGCAGAGATGAACCTGGATGAGGACGCCGGCCTGTCAGTCCATTGTGGCAACGGCAAACTCAGACAGTGGCTGATCGATCAGATTGACAGCAGGAGATATCCTGGCCTGGTTTGGGAAAACGATGAAAAAACTATTTTCCGGATTCCGTGGAAACATGCAGGCAAACAAGATTATAACAGAGAGGAGGATGCTGCACTCTTTAAGGTCAGACAATCCCACCTGTCTTCTCACACTGCATCTGAAGCCTCCGACAACTGCATTTTAAAATCACTACTGCACAAGAATTAACCTTCAAAAGCATATTTTAAAATGTCTGCTTTCTTAATTTTTTGTTACAGATGTGTAACATTGTTTTGAAAAGGCTATTGCTAAAAGGGCTATAAGCGCTTGTGCGTTAATCTATTCTTCAAAGCCCTAGTCTTTGTACACTGGCATGAATAAAGAGGAAGTTTAAATGAATCAATTCAATGATTGTTTCAGGCATGGGCAATGTTTAAAGGAAAATATAAGGAAGGTGTGGACAAGCCAGATCCCCCCACATGGAAAACTAGACTACGCTGTGCTCTTAATAAAAGCAATGACTTTGATGAGTTAGTAGAAAGAAGCCAACTGGACATCTCAGATCCCTACAAAGTCTACAGAATCATTCCAGAGGGAGCCAAAAAAGGTAAGTGTTTAAATAATGACCATGTAAGATGCAATAAGGCCTTTTGCAATTTACATTAAGCCACCTATGTCTGCAGTGATAGATGTAGCAAGCTGTGGTAAGGGGCAAAATATTTTATAGTTGGTCTTCGATTGACAAATAGTAAACTCTAAACCCATGCCATAACAATGGTTCATTTACATTTACATATACAATGCACTGCTGCGTTTCACAAAGCAAGCCACATTGTTTATGTGAGTGCTGGTGCATTTTTCACATACATGTGCACCACTGCAGTTGAATCTATTGAGGCAGGAAGCACAAAGGAAGCCAAAGCATGTACCAAAAAGGCCGTAGTGCTTTTTTTAGAGGGCTTCGGTTACTAAGTGCAGGGTGCACATAACACAACCAGAAGACCTCCAGCCTTGCATAACTAAGTCTCTGCCATAGTACAACAGTTTTTGTCACAGCAGAGCAGTTCTTTGTATCTGGGCTAATGCTTGCTTCACGAGCAAGATATAGATTGGCAGTTGCCTGAGTCATCTGTTGCAAATCACCCTATCACTTAAGTTAAAATAGCAAGATCTCATAATTGCATAAGCACATTCACAGTTTACACCCGCTAAATGAATCAGGGTAGTTAGGTCCCCACAATTTCGCATCTCACACATTTTTAGTTTATAGTTAATCTGTACAATAAAGCTAAATTACAATCCTGTATTATTATCACAGATGCAAGTTCCTTCTTTTTGGGAGAAGATGTGCTGTCTTCATAGAAAAGCATGGCCAATATTGTGAATAAATTATCTGACAAATATATTTTTGGTTTTGTACATTTACAGGAATGAAGATGAGCTGTATGGAGGAGACACCATCACATATGAATGCTCTTGGATATATTCCTCAGTATGCGTCTCTGCAAAACCAGGTCAGCACATTTTGTGACTGCTGCGTCCTATAGGCTCGACCAGGCCTAACACATAAATAGAGAAGAAATGTTTTAGTTTATGACATCTTCTCTGAGTGATCATTCATATGCTCCCTTCTCAGGTACCCGGCTATATGGTTTCTCAGGAGAGAAGGGACTGGAGGGATTACCCACCACAAGAACAACAACCTCTTCCACCTCCACATCACCACGGGTCACATGCAGAGCTGCAGTATGGCCACTACCCATCAACCATCAGCCGGGCTTGGCCTGGGTCACACTCGGAAAATGGTAAGATACAGCCATACAAACATCATGGATGCAACATATTCACACACATAAAAATAACTATAATGTTTTCAAATAATTTTCTCAAATTTCATTTGGTCAAATAAGTTCTAGATGCGTGACATTTTGATTGTTTTAATGCGAATTTATACATTTCTTTTTTAGATTTTCATAAATATTTTCCAAATAAGTGCATCAGTTTCCAACCACAGACATCCTGTCAGTCCTTTTATCAAATGTGAAGTCTGGTCTGAAATGGAATAAAGTTATCACCTTACTGACAAAATAAAACAGGCACTTATAATCGTGCTTATTTGTTTCATTGTACAATACTTTGATCAATCTCTGAAATGAGGCTTTAACAGATTATAAGGTCATGTCATTAGTCGTTGTTAAATTAAAATGTCATCAGTTATCACAATCCCTCACATGTAATTTACAGTGAAATCCACATTTGATCTTTAAGGTGGGAGAAAAAAACACCCACAGATAAATTCAAAGACTGTTTCATCACCAACTATTTTTTTAATGCATAAAGAAGAGCAAGAATATTATTGACACATTATGAGGTACATCATATAAAATTAAATGGAAACTTTTCAAATAAGTAAATATAAGTTATATTAGGTTTGGGTGATAAATAAACCTCATAAAAGCCTGCATTTCCAGTTAATTTATTTGAAAGCACTAATTATAGCAGAGGGAGATTCACAACAGTTTCAAAGTGTTTATCGTCACAGCAGTATCACAGCAGAAAGTGATTGTAAAGTGATTATGGTTTGTACCACAGATAAATGAGCTCAGTGATTATTCTAACAAGACAACACAGTATACTGTGCTTTGACTATGTAAGATTTACTGTAGCAAAGTTGCTGTCCCATCAGACACGTTAGACTTTTGATGGCTATAGTTACGTGAGGTTGCAGTGGACAGCTTCCAAGTGAGAATGTGCACAGTTTTATGGGTGTGGGTGTGTTTAGAATCCAAGGTAAAGTCTTGGAAAAAAAACAGTGAAATTAGCTTGGATTCATATTGAAACGGAAACCATGCACAACCCCCATGAATGGAAATGCTAATTCAGTTGCGGGCTGGACAGATGGCAGGTATGAAATAGCTGGGAAACAGGCATTGAGACAGGCAGATCCATTAGCTATGCACATGGTGGTCAGTGATCTGTGCAAAAATATCTTGAGCTAGATTTGTTTATGCAGACGGCCTGGTTGTTTGTAGGTTATTGTTGCATACAGCTGGAAGATGTGTGAAATGTGCGACTTGTGTGCCTGCCTGATCTACAGCAAGGCCCAAACACATTCTGCAGACTTGCTATTGTTCCAAATTAGACTACAATGATAATTAAAAAAAAAAAAAAACTTCCTCAAACTTGAAAAGAAGTGGCCAAACACCCTTTCACATGTCAACATTTTCAGATTCAATCCTCCAATTATAACCAATATTTATTCAATTTACTCTGCGCAGGTTTTCATCTCTCCATCCACACCTACTTTTCAGAGTCACAGCCACCCATGTACACAATGGACCACAACAATGCAATAACAGGTAAAGAATCAACTCTGGTAAACTAAAACCCATAAATAGACGTTCACTCATATGCTTGTTTTTAAATTTGTACTATTCTGAATTTATTTGCATGAATAGTGAGTGTTTTTTTGGCCCATTTCCTGAAAAAAAGGGGATTAAAAAAAATGCTTAGTATCATAAGTGAGTAATAGTTTTCATGGCAAGATTACTGAAGATTATGTTTTATTTAAGCTTGACATTTCAGGGTCTGCATCTGATCATGCTGCGAGGCTCAAATTGCTGTTGATGATACTGATGAGTTTTCCTATGAATAAATATCTGTTAAATGCTGATATCTTTCTTCCAGATGTCAGCCTGCATGTGTCCCTATACTACAGAGAATCTTTGGTGAAGGAAGTTACCACCACCAGCCCAGAAGGTTGCCGGATCACGTCTTCCTCCTCCTCCTCCTCTCCATCCTCATCCTCCCCCTCTTCCCCATGCCCAGAGGACAAGTTTCACAGTGGGGCAGAAACCATCCTTTTTCCATTCCCGTACCCTGAATCTCAGAGGCAGGGTGCTGAGATGCTTCCTAACATACTGGAGAGGGGGGTGCATCTATGGATGATGCCTGATGGGTTGTATGCTAAGCGCCTATGCCAGGGACGAGTATACTGGGAGGGACCTCTGGCTCCGTATCTGGATAAACCCAACAAGCTGGAGAAGGAGCAGCCATGCAAACTGTTTGACACCCAGCAATTCCTTATTGGTAAGGACTAATAGGCCGCTGTAGTGTTCTGTTCACACACACAAGTTTGGAGGTATACCTAATGATGCAATCCAATATAATACTTTTGCAATAAAAACTCCGTTTGTAAAGTTTATACTAAAATGTATTGTTCAGTCTGTGTCACAGAAAGTGGTGGAAGAAATATTCAGATATGTTACTAAAGTCATGTCAGTTTTTACAGCCCAGAATCACAAATTGGCCTTGAAGAGCTTCACAGGCTGTACAGAATATGTCATCCTCTATAGATACATAACAATATCATAAAGTAATGTCCTGTAGTTAATTTTTTTAATAAGAAAAGGTACAGAATGATTATCAGAAAAACATATTTATGAGTACACTACAATGTACCTTTAAGTAGATATAAGGATACGTTGAATTGTTTCGTAATATACAGCGTTTGTCGGCAATTAAAAACCACAATCTTTCTCTGTAGTAAAGTACAGATATAAAGTACACACGCTTTAAAATACTACTGAGTTACAGGTGTTGAGTAAATGTACTATTTTCTAGCACAGGTCACAAAGGTATTGATTCAGCTTGATGGTAAATTGTTAGTCCACAGACTGAGACATCATTATTGTATTATGAGCATTCACGGTATCTTCAATTCAATATTCAATATTCTTAATAATTTTGATCAGAACAATTGATCAAATTCTGTAAGTGAGAAGAATAACTAGAATGCACCAGTAACCACGCTGCTACAGCTGTTTCCAGTGTGATGATGGATGTGGTCATGTCGATAATGGCTGTGATGATGTTGATGTTAATGATGAGGGAGATGTTGCAGGCACTTTAGCTGGGTAAGTCCCTCTTAAGGTAGCTCGAAGAAGCTAGTCACATTCTCAGCAGGGGGCCAAAGTGTGTGGAGTCCCCACCCACCTTCCGTGGCCCAGCACACAGTATGACAAGATAGTGTTTCTGTGCCATTTCACACTGAAATTTCCATCATCCTCATCAGTGGTTTCCAGAAAAGCTGTCTTAATTAAGGAAAATGTCATGAGCAACTTGGAGTTTGACTGTTTATTCACTGTTAACATGTGGCATGCTGGACTGTATGATAAGTAGCACTTTTCTTGCTCTTCTTCTCTCAGAGCTTCAAGATTTTGCCCATAATGGCCGACATGTACCAAGACACCAGGTAGTGCTATGTTTTGGAGACGAGTATCCTGACCCACAGCGACAGAGGAAGCTGATCACAGCACAGGTACCGATCCACTACAAAACGTAACCTTGTAATTGAGAGCAGTTCTTTTTCTTTTTAAGGACATGAGCTATTACAGTATCATGTGGTGGAAAATGTGGTTACAAATATTTCTCTTTCTAAAAACCAAATTTGACTGATGTATATTTTTTTTTTCAAAATTAGAGACCTATATACTGCACTACAAATGCAGAACACAAAAACTGCACCTTTTTAAATTTACACTAACTACAAAAGTGATAAAATATAGCCAAGCTGCTTTAACACAATATCATGCTAATGGGTGAAATAGTCACGGCGTGCCTTAGCCAAAACCAAAGCTAGATTTACTCATTGATTTTACTCTATATTGAAATATATCAATTTTTATGAACACACATGTTAATTTTTTCAGTTAGTTATTCTGTAACTCAATGATGCTGTTGCTAAATTCAGCTGTTACTGAGAAAAACAAAACAAACAAACTCTTGCTAAAGCTAATGTCACTAGCTGATGTCAGTGACCATCAGTGACTGGTTGAATTAATGTGATTTAATGTGTTTTAGGTGCCTTGTATGCATGAATATGTAAATTAATGACTTGTATTTCATTCAACTTGAATATTAATAGTTTTCGGGAAGACACTTAGTAAAACAGAGACAGAGTGTCGCAGGGATGATGCATTATTGTAGGCTGACCCAGAAGTTAGCATCACCCTGGTTCCGTCAACAAAAAGCCAACAGGATTTTTCCATTGAAGCCTAAATACTATCACGAAAAGTAAAAAGCCAATGTTTGGCTTTAAATGAAATACACCCCGGTCACATGACTTACATGGCTTACTTAGTCTACAAAAGCCTTTCCTCATAGAAAGTTAGTAATAGTTTGCAAGAGCACAAGCATGTTAAGGTGGATTTGTGAATAGATCTGTTTTCGTGTTTGGCGTGATGACGATTAATGTCATGACGACCTCTGTTGTCTTATTTAGCCACTTGTGAGCAACCGCCTTTTTTGAGAGATGTAAAAGCTTCAAAAATCACGAGTGGGGTATTTACTTACGTATTTTATGTCATAGAATAAAATGTGAAAATGTCTTGTGATAACTACGGACCTTATTTCTGGCATCCAACCAAAAACCCATCGACTTTGGGAATCGGAAATGTAAGAAGGCTAACTTGGTTTTAAGGCTAATTTCTCAAACAAACGAGTTTAAATAGACAAGAAATGTGAAAGAATTGCAGAATCTGCATATTGTTTGTTTGTAATGATTTTTTAAATGGCCTGATCAACCAGAACAGGCATGAAGGCATTAGGCTATAGTCTTTGCTACGCAGTAAACAGTAATATAATGTGATGCAGCAGCCACAGACATATTTCATACATAGACATAATTTCATTTTAGGTGGAGCCAGTGTTTGCCAGAAAACTGGTGTACTATTACCAGCAGAACAGTGGCCACTACCTGCGGGGCTATGATCACATCCAGGAACAGAACACATCATCTCCAGCAATCGACTATCCTTCCCAGAGGCCTCTACAGCATATTCAGGAGTGACAAGCATGCATGCACACACACACACACACACACACACACACACACACACACACACACACACACACACACACACACACACACACACGCTGGAGGGGAGGAATGCGAATGTAAACTGCTGACCATTGACCACACCTTGTGACTGCAGTGCTGTGTACTGTAAATGGTAGGCACTTGCACGCTACTCAGGGGTAGAGATGGGGAAGACCCTGTTGTTTTCACTTGCACACCTATGTGTCGTAGTCTTTGTGTCTGGGACATTGGGGTAATGTTTTTTTTTTCTCACTAAATGTATTATTGTGACAGTGTGAAGGATGCGGTTTGAGGGTGGGGGGGATGAGGGGAGCGGAGGGCGACTGAGACAGGAAGTACTAGCACAGGTGCACAGGAAGAGTGGCCCCTAAGACAAACACTGATACTCCGAAGTAATAAAACAGAGTATGAATGAATACTTAATGCGTTTTCATATCTAACAGCTGACAATGTCATTGTTGCACTCAGCACTCAGTCAGTTGACAGAGCTCTTTCTGTGTGCATGATGTGCCAAATAAAAACGTATGCTCTGATGAGCAAGTGATCAATCTCAGCGCTCAATTCTTTTCATTGCAAAAAATAAATAAATGAATAAAATTAAATAATGCAAGTTGAATGTGAGAGAAATCACTGGTCTGGTGGTGTAGTAAAGGAAGCTGTTATCACAAATCGTTTCCCTCTTGGCTGCACCATGTATTGCAGGGTGTGTTAACAAAAATCAATTTGTACTGAATCTGATCTGCTTTTAAAAACATCTGATTCCTTTAAATTAAGAGCTGTTTGTAGGTGATAATGAAGAAGAAATGAACTATTTTGATTGTGGTATGATTGTGATATTATATTTTGAAGTTCACAGTTATGCGTATTTTGATTTTCTCAGTGTTTGTTTACATACTGTAATTGTCTAATGGTTGTTAGCATTAGAAATTAAACCTGTGAATTGAGCTATGAGTGTGGACAGTTATGGAATCAATAATTAAGAAAATATATTGTGGGGTTGTAGAGAACTGAAAAGGCAAAGCACAGGAATGCGTACAATGGTGGAAGCAAAAAAGGAGGGGACCAGTGGCGAACAACTCATAATCAGGGAGCAGCTTGAGACTCAAGGTCTGTGTCACCAGAAAAGACTGGCCATGATGGGTGGTTTTGACACGACTGGACTGTAGGAAGTTGACTGGAAAAATCACACCCATCCTGTAACTTGTAAGGAAACCGTACCTGTTCCTCTTAACCTGAAACTAGCGGCCTCACAAATGGGAAGGAAAACTATCTTTGTGGTCTTCGTGCAGCTTTAGCCAGGGAACAGCTCTCTGGTTCCCATGCCTGAGATATTGCAGAGCTTCACTGGATGTAACGTCCTCTAAAATCTATCGCAACAGCTCAACAAAATGTCCGTTACCCACTCAGGAAAGCGTATATAACATTAGACACAAAATGCAAATGTTTTTAGAGGAATCTCTCAGTACGTTGAAGTCCTAAGGGCCAATGCAGCAATAGGAGGGATGGAGGCTGTGTTATATTTTTCTTCTGTGGTCCAGAGTTTCGATCTCTGCATTTACTTCCTTCACACTTAAACCACATCACTTTCACAATGGCTTCAAAAGTCTGACCAAAATCACAGGCAGGAATGTTTTTCTTTTGTGTGTGTGTGTGAACCATAAATCCTCCCTCACCCCCCCACCCCCACCCCCAAACATCCAGTCAGTATCTCTGATCATCTGCTGGGTGATTTTTTTTGTTTCGCATTACTTCAATACAACCAGACATTTGACTCAGTCAAAATCAGATCCTAATAGCGAAAACGATACCAGCTCAATATACAGTGTGCTGTTGTGGTAAACAGTGTATATGTGTGCGTGTGTGTGTAGAAAAGGGCCATGTGTGCATGTGTAGGTGGGTACATGTGTGTGTCACATAGTTGCAGTATTACTGTTATCAGAAATTGACATTTGTGGACTCAGGACAAAGCATGTGACTCCCCCACCTACAGCATCTGTGACTCAAACACAGACACGCACACACCCATTTCTTATTACAGTTACAGTAAAACATTTAGAGCAAGCTACAGAGGAAATCACAAAAAGTGTGCATACCGAAAAAATATTGTTGTTAATCTTTTTTAAATAACAGTAGCAATAATCAGACATTGATTAATATAAAACTTCGACACGAATAGATGATTTATTTTGAAATAAAAGTATCAATCTTCTGTAACATGTCTACTGTGCTGTTTTGTCTTTGAGCTCCCCTGATTTGCAAACAAAAGGGTGGAAGAATGAGAGAGTCATATTTGGTTACAAAAAGAAAAAGAACAAAAAAAAAAGAAAAAAAGAAGAAAGAAAAAAAGAAAAACACATTCACACATTTGCCATGGTGTTTCCCCCTCTGCAGGAAGCCACATCATTTGTAGTTAGGCTTCAGTTTATCCGCCTATGTGAACCGTTACTCCAAGCGACATCGTCTGAGCCCTTCACTCGAAGCTTTGGAGCGGACTGTTTAGTCACCAAATCGCCCAAAAAGGTTTTAGAGAGAAATGAAACCACCAGCGGCATATTAACTTCACCACTTTCTCCAAAAGAAAGTGATTCTTTTGGTTCCATCTTGACTCAGTGACTATGAAGAATATGACTGATTGGGCTGGTAGTGGCAAATAATACTAAGCCACAGTTTAAATCTTGTTTTCCACTTCAGAAAAAAAGTAGGCTAACAGTGGCCAGAATCACTGCAACTTTGTAGCTGTTGTCTAAAAATCTCAACCTGATCCTGTTATTGCTACTTTTACTACCCTTCACACATGGATTATCTTTTGACTTAGGAATTTCTCTGCAGTAACACTGATCACACTTACTATACAGCTTCATCTTGTTCATTTATACTGTTACATTGAACTTGTCAGATTTTCATTTTATAATAATTCTGTTATTCAGAGTTTGAGCTACATATTCAGAAAATACAGTTTGTAAAGCACTGTTGGTTTGTATGGTTGGCTTAGCGATCCATTTATTCATGTGTGATAATACAGCAAGGATCTGAGGCAAGAAAAAAATTAGGTTAAATAACAAGAAAAACTTGGCAATGTTTCGCTGACATCTGCTGGTTGGTGTAGCTGCAGGTAAACAAAACAGATGTCGTTGTAGAATACACAAAGGTAAACACGGATTGTCCACTCGGCCGGTTGGCCAGGTGCCGCTGGGCCTCCGACCTCTAGGGGGCCTCGAACCCCCACCAACTGGCCTTGCTTTCTTTTCTTTTTTTCTTTTTTTTTTTACAAATAAATTTAGTTAATTATAATTGAATTAATAATTTAGTGCAAACCAATGAATGCTGAGTTACTTTATTTGCAATTGAACATTTTTTATTATGATTGGTTTGCTGGGCGGGTCTGTAGCATGATGATGACGTGTCAGGTCAGGTGGTGACCGTGGGAATTTAGCGCCAAAGCCCGCCAGGTGAGGAGGACGCCTCTTCAAAACATCATGGAAGACAAACGTGGTGCAGTGGAGCATCAAGGGGAAACACGGAAAAAGAAAAGAGCATTAGAGAAACTGAAACTCGGACGAATTACACCTTCTATCTCGACTGTTTTCAAAAGTCGACTTGCTAGCATTAGCAACGAGCCTGGAAGGGGTGTTAGCGTGGAATAAGAGGAGGACAATTCTGTTCCCCAAATCTGTTCCCCCGTCGATATGTGTTTCCTCTAACCTTAAACGGGAGCAGCCACTAACGGTAGTTCCACTGAGCATCAGCATGAAACCGAGGCAGAGAGCCACGAGCCTGCGACAGCCACCTGTTCAACAGCCCTTCCCTCATCTCTCCACCTGAGCCCGACACCGATGGATGCAGGAGATCCAGTGGGAGGTAGGTTAGCAGCAGGGCAGCCTGTTTCAACCATAGATAATAATAAGTAACTATTTTAACCAGGCTAGGCGCCATGGTGAAGTATCTGAGGGGCCAATTTTTCTCATGAAATAAAATGAATTGACTTAGCCCATGTCTAAATCAAAACAACAAATGTTGTTGTTGTTATTATTATTATTATTATTATTATTATTATTATTATTATTATTATTACATAATCACATTACTCGCATTATAAGGCCTGCCTGTCTGTTCATATCCTGTTAAAGCAAAAAGCTGAGCAAATCTATAGACATAAGTAGTCTGTTTTATGCAATAATATTTTATTACCAATTTGGTATGTTTTGTCCTTTAACTCTGTGTTGCATGACATCTGTCATGTTTATATTACAATTTTACTATCCAATAACTGGCAACTGCATCTTTTAAAATTTTATCAAAATCAATACAATGATGATTATATTATATCTGTGTCTATTTAATGCTCCTTCGCAAGTCTGCATGTATCAAAAGATGGTTGTGATCAGTATTGCTGGCTGTGTTTTTGTGGCTTTGTGTTGCTGGCATTGATATACGTGGTTCTATCTATGCCGAAATGGGTTGTTGTTGCTGTGTTTTTGTACTGATGTCTTGCTGTTTCCTGTTTGCTCTGCATGGCACGTGTTCTCTTCAGACCAATGGACTTGAGAAAGTAAAGTGATAAACGTGATGAAATAGATCTAAAAGCTATCATCACAGTAATAGTAGTTAAAAATAGAGTGACATAAAAATAGATGTCAAGATATAAAAACACAAGACAAAAATAAAAATGCTGACTATGAAATACAATAAAATACATTGAAGAGCTATAATAAAATAGATGTAAATAAAAGTATTCTTGCAATCATGTGGTGTAAATCCTGTATGATGGGCTATATCTACAGGTGATGATATTGTCACTCAGTTTATGATCATAGGCTGTAGCCTGTTAGTGTAAATTAAGTGAGTTACTGTTCTAACAGATAGTAACTTCTGCTGGGAATGCATATTTAAAAACCTGGATTGCATTTGTGGAGAGCAGAGCATGGGCCTCCAAGATTTTCTGCCTCGGGGCCTCAGCATTTTCAGTCTGGCTCTGATAAGAAGAACAAAAACTTCTCCATGAAATTATGTTTATTTATAAAGGATATTTATCAGTGCTTTTTTTTTTTTTGTTGTTGTAAAATTGTGGGTAGTTTTACCTTTTCAGTGGGAGAGGGTAAAATCACTTTTTGATGAAAGTGCTCAGAGATCATAGAAAGATAAGATGTTGGTTGAGTGAGAACAGTGCAGGGAGCACTATACAAACTCTTCCCCACAGTTAGGGTAGAAGTCAGGCTTGAGGTTAATGACTTGTCCACTCAACCCTCATTCTCTAGATAACAAAATACTGGTGATTGTCCTGGGTTGTCATACATGGTTCTACATGTTGTACACACAATGGGAGGTCATAGTGGTTTAAAAGCACCTGACAAATTGCAGACATTGAATACTTTATGTCCAGCTGGAGCTGGCATATGGTGTCAGTCATAAAAGAGAGCACAGGACACAATGAAACTGACACAAAATACACACACACACACACACACACACACACACACACACACACACACACATGTACTCCCCCTGCTGGCATGAAGGGGGAGTACTTCGAGACTTTTTTCTGCACATTGTAAATCTGCTATCTACATAAAAGTAGCTAGAAAATTCATTCTGCATTCACAACTAAATGTGCAAATTCTGATGAACACCTGGCTGGATTCCCTTACTTAAAAAAACAAACAAAAAAATATACCTGTGGTAATTTTACACTAGACTCAGAGTCAGTGACCCCGCTGTGTTTAGGGTCAGGGATTACTGAGACCCCTGCCCAGCATTTGATGACAGTGCTGTTTAACTCTTGTCGCCACGGGCTAATCCTGCTAGTCGACCCCCTGGTTAGGAAGGTGTTGACCTCATTTTTGTTTTTACATATTTTGACCTCTCAAACTGACACTGCAAATCCATCAATCATCATCCACCGGTCCACTGATGCTGTGCTCTCATGAAGCTGTAGATGATGGGAGCAAATAATGTCAAGACTTATGTAATGGCAGAGCACAGGACAATAAAACTGACCAGCCTATGTGAGTTGGAGTGTATACACATAGAATTACTCTTAGCATAATTTATTATTTTTATTAATATAACCTATTGGAGGCATGAGAATTGCTCCCCATTAGCAGTAAATAAAATTTTTTATCGTCATAATTAATCAGCTTGAATTGTTTTCAGTTGTCTGTGTTTATATGAGACTCCTCAGATAACAATGTACTTGACTCAATACATTACGATGGCAGGAAAGCAAAAACAGTTGTCGGATGAGGAGCAGCAAAGTAATGGAAAACAATCAGATGGCGTTGGAGACGAGTGTAAACAGATAAGGGTTGATAAGCAGAACAATATGGTGGGCTACCTGGCACTAATGGACGGGCTTGGCTGTCTGTTTAGTTTGACTGGCTACTGGCAAGGAGATAAAGGAAAGTAGGAAATGCTGATTTATTATTTTTTTCAAACCATAAACTAGATTTCCTCCAGGGACATATGAAACCAAGAATGCAATTTTCAAGTTAAGACCAACCAAGTCACTGTGTATGGATGTGGCTGCAGTAAAATAAATGACCAGCAGGGAGTGATGTGTCATTGTTTGGTTGCTGTCTGTATTTAGCTGAACCATTATCAGCAGTAATCTGGGCATTCACAAACTGTTTGATCACTCCTAATGGCCCAGGGATGTGATTCCCTGTAACACCCCTGCCTCAAAGACAAACATACATCCACACATGTGGGAGTGCACACACATACACACACACAAAAGTAATTTCATAACTACTTAATTCATTTGGATTCCTGAATATGATCAAATTGTGCTTTTTTGTATTTCTTGTAAACAATTTCCTATAAAAATCAAGAGTTTGGGGTGCCACTTATTTAGCTTTTCTCTTTCTCTAAACATAGATACTACTTTTTGTGTTTCTGTGTGTCAAGTGACACACAGAACTAGTGCTGACAGAGAGACGGAGGTGGTCGGAGTGACAGCTCATGGGTCGTGTTGCGTGAGAGTGACTCGGGCTGTTCTCAGACTCTGTGTGGTCTGGGTGTGTGGTCTCCAGCTGACGGGCAGGGAGGAGGACGGGAGAGCCCTGTGAGAGTGTGTGTGTGTGTTCATGCTTGTATGTGTGTGTGTGTGTGTGTGTGTGTGTGTGTGTGTGTGTGTGTGTGTGTGTGTGTGTGTGTGTGTGTGTGTGTGTGTGTTCAAGTGTTTACTTTATCCAGAGTCAGGTCCAGGCTCTCTGTAGCCATGGCTTGACTAGAAAGCTCTGCCTTCCACCACTCAGCAGCCCTGGTCTGAAAGATAAACATACATTGCCACCACTCTGACATGGCTCATCTAAGGATAATTTTTATCCATGTATACACTTATGGGACCTGTAAGACCTTTAGGTTAGAGGGTCTTAGGCTGGTGTGTAATGTCTGAAACTAAAGCCTTGTATAGAGTAATTGTTTTTAGTGCTTTTCTGAACAGTATTTGATTAGAACAATTCCTGACACAGTTCCTTAATCTTACCTGGGCATTTGTGACATGTCATTTTATTTGATTTATTTTACATATATATTTTATTTAAATTTAATCCTTCATATTTATTTTTTCTAATTCACACTTTAGTCTTTTAGCACATCCTTTCTTTACTCTTCCTTTACATTTAAGACATATGTAAATGTTGTCTGCATGACTCAGCAATATGAATAGTGTAATCTTCCATTGCATTTGAAATATTTGTGCCATGTTGCATGAATCTGTTTTATGATTTGGTTTTCTGCTCTTCTTCTTCTTTTGTGAATATTTTGACAGTGTGTTATTTCATGAAAAAAATGAAATCTCCCATACAGGAGTTTTATTTTTTTTATTTTATTTTTGTTGTAGTGGCTTATTCTTTTGGCTTTAATCTGCAGATGGACCCAATTACATTAATAAAGGCAACACAAAAAATGTAATGGTTGTACCTCAAGATCATTAAGTGCAGATTCACAGTGAAGATGAGACCTCATACAACCTCCATACTCTTCTCTCATACACACACACACACACACACACACACACACACACACACACACACACACACACACACACACACACACACACGCACACACACAAACATGTTCAACCATTGGGCTAGTCTACACTCCTCTCCCGCTCCCACAGCGATCTCAGGGGAAGGCTATGTAATGCAGCACTGCTGAGAACGCGCCATGAAAATATAAATACAACCTCGCCGCATTTCAACCATGTAAATAAACAGGGCCACCCAAATTTCCAATTAGAGCTGGTGTGGAAGGCAGGAAATGGGGTAGACAAGAGGAGACCACACCCCCTTCTCTATCCTCCACTCCTGAAAAGAGTCCAGATCCAGGTTAGGGACATGGGACAGCGGCAGTGCAGACAGAGTGGAGAGCAGCACCCCACCTCAGGCTGTGTTGCACATCCCCCTCCAGCTTCTCTGTGCTCCTCCTCCTGTTACCACTCATGGATGCGGCTCACACAAACTTGCACAAAAATTCAGATATGGGCATGGAATGAATACATGGGATTTGATACTTATACCTATGAAATCACTATAATCTTAGTAAGATTTTTCGGTTCACAAACATTTCATTTACTTCATTTTGAGAGAGCAAGACTTACACCAGCTTGCCTTATCAGTCCCATCAAGGTTATGAGGCGATTCCAATCTGGCTGAAATGAGGCATTCTCGCTGTATTCCACATCTTCTTGGAACTGCTAGGCATCGTTATTATGCAGCTAAGGCTCGAGACCACCCAGGAACCGGGGTCCAGTTGTTCGAGGCAGAGGCAGGGTCCTAGTTGTGATAAGAAAGACAAGCCTTCTCTACGGAGAGATGGTGCTTTGATAGTGTAACGAGGTTTGCCTGATAGTTTCCGGATCAAAGTCTGATAGACTCGCCTTGCACTCTGGCTCACACTAAGGTCGAGCTCATGTGCCCGTTGGTCACTGCTTCAGCTGTGGTCAGTCAGCAAACATCATGGGGCCTATTAGTTGACATAAACACACAACTTAGCATAATTACCCCAGAGAGTCAAAGAGCTGTGTCATGAAAGTCACTTTCACTCCAGATATGGCTGTAAGGCACATCACCACATTTCTTAATGACTATAATTCACCCGGAAAGGGCAGTGCTCATTTAGATAAAGCCTAAGTGAAGGGCCTGAGGTAATGGTGTATTCTCACTGTGTATGTATTTATGTTATGAATACTTAGACAACCATGACATGGCGTCCTGTTGAGTTGTACTTTCAGGGCTCAAGACCAACCGTGTCCCGTCGTCTCGGGGACGATAGAAAATGTGTGCCGAACAGAGATCTTCCCTGGGAATGAAAGGATAGATATAATTTTTCATTTGCTTATTTCATTTAGCAAATGACAAACTGAACTGAGCATTGACTAGCGACTACAATGGAGTGCGTGTTCTTGTGCTGTTACTATAGTTACTATCACTCAACACAAGACCTGAAATGTTCCGGTGCAAAACTCATAACTCTGGTCCATCTATCCCCTCAGTCACTGCTTGCTGGCAGGACCTCACAAATATGAACCATCTGACTGGGTTCAAGATCATAGCAATAAGCAGCAGGCAGAAGACAACAGGAATCTAGTCTGAGTTTATGTAGCAGGATAATATATAGCTTTCTTTTCTGCTCTGATTTCATCAGAAAGTCTAATAAACTAATTAAAGTACTCAAAGTCTGTGTGATAAGCTCCAGAATTTGCAGAATTTTATCTCAAAAAGATCCAAGGGAGGGAGGAAAACTACTAAAATGAATGTCTGGTGTTGTATTTCCTGTTGTACTGTCCAGTCTGAATTCTGATCTCACACCCTCTATAGCTTCTAACTTATACAGATGAAAGTGAAAAAAATAACCATTTTCTACAAATTGTCATGAATTAATCCTCTGTTTACTATTTAATTATTTTTAAGTGTGACACAGGCCGTATGTGATGGTGTGTCTCCTGATGGTTTTTGGTCAGGCAGTCGGCCAGATTTTTTTTATTCCCATTCCATTCCCCAATATTTAGAAATACTAAGAAATACACACACTAATATGGATTATCAGGAGCACAAACGTCTATCTAATCAAACTATAAAGCAAGAATCTCAGTATGTCTGTCTGTGTGTGTGTGTGTGTGTGTATGATAATAACACAGTAAAGAAACGACATTCTGATGCTCTGATGGTTTACATATAAAATTCTTTTTTGGGGCTATTTGTGAAAAAGGTTATTCTGGAGCTCTGCCTTGGATGGCAAAACGATGATACCCCAAAAATCTGTCTTTGCAGCAAATCTTCCTCCGTCCATCTTCCATTGTTCAGTGTTTATGTTTGATTGGTCTCTGACTGCAGTGTCTCTTCCCTCAACAGCCACACAGGAAACAGACAGTATAAACACAGGGCTCAGGAGATCCTCTCTTGCCTTGACTCTGAGCTGCAGAACCTCAATGTAAACAGACAGAGGCTCATTTTGAGAACATTTCAAAAACTACCGGCCATCTCTCAAGTAGAATTTGTAACCAGCCTCTCGTGAGATTAAAAGATTCAAGAATATTTGTTCCAATGCGTATTAGTGGCTCTGCGTGGCTGTAGTGGCTGACACTGCAGTCTCCAGAGTCACACAGCTAGCATAGCTAAAAAGCTAAATTGGAGGATGACGTTCACATCAGAAGTTAGACGTGGAGATAATCATGAATTGGAAAACTGCGTATCATCCCAGAATGTACAAAAACAAAAAAAGCTTTTATGAGTCACCGAACAGTTGCAGTCTGTGATATGCAGCCCTTCGGGCCTCTCACTTGCTATGTTATGTTCAGTTTAGGATCCAGACTGCCTGACCTAATTCAAAATATGAGAAAACACAACAAGGCAGCATTAATTCTTAAGTGCACCACTGCAATTACATTCTTCGAGGTGTAAAAATGAAAAGGACACACTGCAAACTTTACATCAATATTGATCTTCCATTAAATGAGACTTAAAGCTTTCTGTCCTGCTTAAATGTTAAGTCTTCTGCAAGCCCTCTGGGGAATGTATTTTTAACAGCAGTGTGGTTTTAACAACCTCGGTTAGAACAACATGCTGAACACTGGTAGTGCAGGGAAACACCTCGGTATTGGATTAAATAGCCTGAAGAACATCAGTGGGAACAACATCAAGGTGTATTTGCCTAGAGAATATTCATTTGCTGTGTGATAATAAAGATTAGCGACAAGTTGATCCATCCATAGAATATGAATGGGCCTCTTGTGTGCTGGGCTACAGTTTGAATAGTGTTTGAGTCAATCTAGTCTTAAGTTGTGACTCTGTCTCATGCAATACATTGTGAAGACACTCAAAGCTGAATTTTTGGGGTATTGAAAATATGCAGTGTACTTGTGTTTTGACCATAGAAGGCAATAATATGGTGGAATGTAATTCCACTTAGTGTAAATTATGAATTCCATTGCTAAATTATTTTCTATTTCTTTATTTCTACATGATATAAAATAGAAGGGAATCACATTTTGAGGTTGTCACGTACCAATACAACTCTAAATGTTACTTTAATTATTTCTATTTAGATGTAATCATATTTGCTTTTTTATTTTGGCAGATCAAGGACAAATGGCAGGTAACTCATGGTATATTTCCTCCATTAAAACAAAATTATTTTGAACACTATTTGTTGTTTTTTTAATTTGATTTTGATTTTTTTTTCTTGATAAATTAAGATAAATATAAATGTATTTTCTTGGTTTTAGCATACAAAATGTTTTTTTCCATGAATGGAAATTGATTTGAGCCCAAGTTTAATTTTAAAAGGGAGAGAATTCATTTAAATTGTAATGCTACAGTACTGCAACTTTCTGAGGCATGGAGGCCTAGATAACCAGAAATGTTTTTAAACAAGAATTTAACTCCATAGCAGCCACCGCACACACTCCCATGAATTATTCTCAAACCTTCTCTTAGTACTTTCACACAATATTTATTTGTGAGACAGAGTGCATGAAAGCTCACGTTTCCTTTCCTGTATGATTGAATATAGGACTGACTGGAACCTGATCATCGTGCTGCTTGCAACATCATTTATATTTCTACACAATCAGTAATATTTGGGATTTAAATATTAATTCTATTTTCATTTATATAAAACAAGCCTGGATGCTTTTTCTTAATACCCCCTATTTTTAGTATATTGATGCTTTAAAATTATTGTTAGATAGTCACTTGTTGTTATACACTGTATGTAAGTCTCTCAACAACAGCTTGACAATACAAATCAGCAGTAAACAAAATCTTGGGTCTTTTAGGAAAAGGAAAGCAGAAGTGATTTTCAGTCGGTGTGTTATTTTACTAATAAGTGTATTATTACAAAATAACAGTAAATAAATAGAAAACAGAACTAATTCACAAAGAGCATATATGTACAAACCACACTATCCATACTTTGACAAATACAAATCATCTAGCTTTCCCTTGCACATTATTCAGCTAAGACACACTGAACCATCATGTCTCTTGTGCCCAGCAGGGGGCATGGTTGAATGCAGTCCTCTGAGCATTTTTAAATGACATTTGGCATACTACATGCTAATGTCAATAGTTCACTGAAAAGGTGTGAGACTTCCATGTACTGTTCTCTGCCGGCGTTCAGAGAATTACTCGAACATCTTTCCCATGAGAGAAGAGATGCTATAATGGGTTTATTTCTAGGTAGAGTAGATTTTAGAATGGCACAAGTTTGATAGATATACACAATAAATAACATTGTTCACAAAATATGGAATGTTTATCCTGGAACAAATGGAACCAAATGAACATAAGAATTTCATCATTCAAGCAGTTGTTTTGAATGAGCTGCCCTCTGTACACCTTAATCACCCACTTAATGTTCCATGGTGGTACATGGTGTGTGTGTTTGTGTGTGCAATGGCACTTCACTTTAGACAGCATCAGACCTTTGATCCTCCCACTGTGTGCATTGTCTTGCTCTGGCACACTCGATGCTTATCAGGTGACACATAACCACGCCTTCCATTAGCACTTTCAATTCAATTGAGTTTTATTCAATTTCATTTATATAGTGACAAATCCAATCATATTTTCAAGGCACTTTAAAAAGTAATGTCAAGACCTTAGAATATTACAGTTACAACCCAACAGTTACAACTCTCATAGACTGGACACTAAGACATGACCGTGCAAACTCATTTGTGCTGTTTCTTTATTTTTCCAACACTGAGTCATTTGAAATTTCTCCCAAACATGTCTCTACAAGATTTGCCTTAGTCCTTTTTACAGCGACCAATAGTTAATGTCTCTTTATAAAATCTGAGACTGAAACACGAGCATTTATCTGTCAGTGGTTTAAAAAAAAATTGCAGCTCATCAGTGAAAAGAAAAATCAAAGAACCAATCATGAGATGGAATATTCTTATAGTAACATAACTCGAACTGTGGACTTTGTTTGCAGCTCTGACTATAAATCATTTACTTTTGTAGCATTTATCCTTGTGACAGTAACAGTCCTCAACACCTCCTCATTTGCAGAATACTTTTCAGCAGGGGTCTGTTCTGGATAATATACGAGGTGATGAGTACAAGCATGTTTTCTTCTGAAACATATTCTTAGATTAACAGGATGACTCAGTGTTTTCCTTCACCTTGCCTGTCTCCACTCTTGCCTGTGTGCATCTTTCTCTTTATTATCTCTCCAACAGAGACAACAACACTATTTTCTTTTGTAATGCTTACTAATATAGTAAGGTTATCCTTCACAGTAAAGCTGTACAGCTTGAATAGGTTTAACCTAACATAACATTTTTCAGGAGGCAACACACATTTGTCAAGTGACTGTTAACCTGGTTTTATATAAACCACACTCACTCGATGCAGATAAAATAATAACGGACTGGCTAAAGGCGGGCCCAGCAGGATTTGATGAACCATTAAACAAAAATCCACATAATCAACATGTGCACAGAAACACTATTTTAACTTTAGGATATTGTACACTTGAATTTGAAATTGCCATTTTTCAGTGTTGTGAGCAGTACAAAATTGCATTTATCTCAATATCATTGAGTTTACAGTGAGAAAAAGTTTTTATTTTATTTATTTATTTTTTTATATAAATTGGGTGAACTGAACCAGTGGGCTGACACTGGCTCATATTTAATTAAAAGAAATATTCAGCCAAATATATATATATATAGCCAAACTCTACAGTTCATGAGTGCAAGTTGGGTTCAACGTGTTTCTTTCCACACTTACTACAAACATTATGTCAGGAAAATGCATTCCTGAAAAGTATATTTTTAAAGCTACTTTCGATGCGATTAATTTACCATAACAAAAGGAGAGCAGTGCAAACATAATTGTAAGTAAATACAGTGATTAATTTATTATTATGAACTGCTACTGTACATTTCCACCCAATGTTAAGTCATTATCTAACACTGTCTTTATCAAGAATTAGTAGTGCATTAGTCTAAACACAAACGCTACAATGCTTGAGAAAGCTGCACCCTCTAAGTAAGTAAATATGCCACTAATTGGTCATCAATTGGTCTTACTCAACTAAGAGCATATTATCTACATTATATAAAAGCTATTTTAAATGTGTAAACAACTCACACCCTCTTTCTAAATAGAAGCAGTTTAATCTAACTTCATTTTTATTCAAACCAAAACTATATTTTCTTCCTGTTTTTCTTCATCTGCAGTTAGATACAGCAGCTGATTTCACTTTATCGGTTAAATTATGTGATTGATATCCAGTTTACAGTTTCTTCTGTTGGTGAATTCCTCTGTTGGATTGCTGACTTTAGTTCTCTCTCGTGTTTTTTTTTTTTCTGATTGTCTGGCAATAATTCAGGCATTTCTCCATTGATATCTAGTCTGTGACACTTCAAAATGTAACTGAAGCCCGGGATATTTCTCCCTTACGCTTTGAGCTGAGAAATGACTAGGATGACAATCTAGTGAAATGGCATTGGACTATGCTTTACATTTTCATTTTTTATTTTACATTTTCAACCAGGTTTACAGTCTCCATGCACCTTCTATCCTCTCACCCTCTCTTTCTGCCTCTGTCTCTCTTCATTCTCTCTCTGCTACTTTTTCTAACTTGATAAAATAAACAACAGCTTGCTCAACAGAATGATTAACTACAGATTATTAATCATTGTTGGTCAATCATGTAGCTAATACAGCTATGTGAGGACAATGAAGGTTCAAACATGGATCATTTGAATCATATTATTAAATGCATTGTGAAACAAGAAGTGTCACTTTTGCACCGACTGCTTTGATATGATTATAACAGGGATAATTTAGAGTTCATTAAGACATATGGCATTGTAACGTGGACGTTATTACTCAGCAACATAGCTTATGACATTTTAATGGAAAAGAAAATAAAGATACTTTTATATCTGAAAATGATAGTGTCATTTTTTTCATCTGGTGAATTCCTCGTTGGAGAGCGAGACGCTTTGTATTTGTCACTTCAACTCTAGAGGGCCCTGTAGTCAGAGGTGAAGACCACTGCTGTGCCTCTATAGCGTGACTGAGCAGAACACAGCTGTCAAGAGGTGTGGACAGGCCTCTCTGCTGCTCTCAGCTGTGAAAACAGTTAAAAAAAAGGGCCCTTACACACACACACACACACACACACTCACTGACACCCACACAAACAAATGCAGACATAGAAAGGATTATCACTGTATTATACCTTGTGACTTTTATCTGTTGATTTAAAGAAGTATTTTTAAGGCAAGACATTGCTCAACTATATACTGTATGTTATGTTCTAATCTTAAAGTACATCTTGTTTTTACTGATATGGGGTCATCTCCGGTCTTGAAGGGAGTGGATGACATATTTTATATGATGACTAGAGTCTAACCAGGACATATATGTCATTAAAGTCTCATCATATGGGTTATAAAGGGAATATTGTTTCGCCATCCATTGTTCCATAGAATAAAATGACTCCTCCTTCATTACTCGGCAGTATCAAATGAATACGCTTGAAGTTTAACCAAGGCACAGCCCAAGTCAAGTCATTCGAACAGATTAGTAAGGCAAGCTGATAAAAAGAGAGAGGGAAAGGAAGAGGGAGAGGAAAAAACAATCATATCATGTATCATTAACCTGTCATCTTATCTCTGGTGTTCTGAGAAAAAAACGTATAAAGTGTGATCACCTGAACTTGACAGGCTATTGTCTTGACATGCTCATACATCTCGCTCCTCTTGGCAATCTTTTATGCACAATTGGGAAAAAAAAAGTGAGCTCCAAGGATTTAAAATGAATATAGCAAATGTATATCATTCATATTTTCAAGCAGGTTAAATCATTATTAATTGATTATTTGGCCACTAGGGGGGAACGGAATAAGCTGAGAACACAACACTGACATATTATCACCATATAAGGATGTAATGGTGAACGTGTTGGCAAACAGTTGCCTTTGTCCTCCAGCCTACAGGAGCAGCATTAGCACTCATTTGAAGTCATTTCTGAACACAAATGTAAATCCAAATCCTTTTAGATCTGTTTTGGTCTCCACCAACTCCTGGAGAAAATATGTGGCTATTTTGCTGCTGAAGGCTCCACCATGTTCACCTCCTGTTTGGGATATGGAGAGCTTTTAGCTGAAAACAGCTGATGAGAGGGTCGAGAGTGAACCATAACCATGAGTCGGGTGCCGTAAAAACCAAAGGAATGAGCTGAAAGCTGCTAAAATTAAATGAGTTAGATGATAACTATCTGTGGGTTCATCACTGTGAGCAACCCCTTTCACATTACAAATGGGCATTTAATTCATTGTCAATACAAAAATATTAATAAGTGCAGCTTTAAATGAAGAAAAACTTATATACGGTATGATACATATCAGAAAAAATAAGTCAGAAATGAAAAAGCACAGACTTTTTAGACTAGAAATAACTGTCTCTTACCACTTCAACATTAACTCTTAGAAGGGACAGGACAGAACCTTAAATCCATTTTTCCTAGGATGGATCAGAGTTATGTTTTCCTCCTCCTCCTTTTAATCCATCTCCCTCTCAGTTCTCATTTGTAAAAGACACACAATCCTCCTTATGTGGTATATCTGGGCTATATAGTGCTACAAGGCCAGAGGTCCATGGATTCAGGTGGGCCATACATACGACCAGTCTCTATCTGGACCTGGCGAGACATTCCTGTATCAGGAAAGCTGGGCATGTGAGCCTCAGGCAGAGCCAGACACAGGTTTGTTTATGTCCTTAAGCCCACATCGCGTGCCAGACAGGAGTCACCCATGTCAACACCAATCCTGAAGTATAGAATTCCCTTCCATAGAAACATTAGTCATTACTGTTTACTATAAGCGATGTTTGTGTCATTACTTTGTGTCTTACTCATCAGGCTTATTAAGTAAGCTTTAAAATCCCCAGAAGAATAACACTGAGGCATTTCAGGACTGTTTGTATATGTGTGCTTCACTGCTTCTCCTCAGATTGTTTAGATATGGGCCTCACCCCAACTGACAGCTTTCATTCAAGTAATTCTGCTTTATTGTGAAACTATTCCACTGTCACCACTGAAAGCTTGTCTGTGTCCAAGTGCTAGACAGACTTAATTTTCTTAACTGACTTCAAAGTTCCAAAATGTGCACACAGAAAGTTATTTCACTTCAGCTTGTACATGAAGATTAAACTGGCAACAATGACACAGCAAATGTAGCTTTGCATGCTACAAGGGTGCGTTTAATGCTGTCAGACTTTGCCAAAATCATAATGAGGTGTTCATAACTACAGTTAACTTGATGTCTTTTCAGTTCAACTATGAGCAGTTGCCTAGCAGCATGTGTTTAACTGTGTATGTACTCAACTCAGGTTGAAAACAGTAATAAAATATCATTCACTGCTCTGGCACAGCAGTGATTAAAGTTTCCAAAGAGCCGTTATTACATAGGCAGCAATGCTGTACAATTACAGGTATCATTTTTATGGGAAGAAAAAAAAATCTGACATGCTATATACAGTAAATGTTTGCCCTACAATTCAAAGTCTACCTTCACTTTTTGCACATTTCTAAGGTATAAAAAAGCAGTTGTTGATAAACTTTTTTTTTTTTATCGTAGCACTGAGCCTCAATCTTTCTGTATTTTATTTCATTTTTTACAGAAGTCTAGTTTATCACAACTTTGGTCTCATTTTCATAGTTGTGGCCATCATTTTGATCAGTTAACATCAAAGTATTGCTGAGATCTGTGAACACAATGCCTTTATTCCAGTGAAATTCAAAGTGGCAATGAACACAATCAGTCAGATGATAAGAACCACTTTAATTGGTAAATAAAACCAGCTGAAAGAGAGCACACTGATATGGTCAGTAAAACCCTTTGTTGCACAAGAAAGCTGTGTGTATGCAAAACTGCCATAAATACAGTATATCAATAAACACTGATGAACAGACATTTGGGGTAATAATTATGCTGTTCGCCTTCCTTTCTTTTTCTTTTTTTGTGGCTAACGTGGACGTTTCTTTATTCTTTAATAACTGTTTTATTGTCTGACTGCTTTTTCTCTTGCCCTGTTTGACTTCTTTGAAGCGATGTTGACGCATTCAGATTTCAAGGTGTGTTCAGACAGAAAACAAAGCATGTTTTCATTCCTGCAGTCCATGCCGATTTGCCCCAAACAGCCCATGTACCAACTGTACAGATGTTAGCTAGCTACCAACTGTGTGTGGTCGAGTCTGTTGCAGTTTCTCCGTCCACTCAGCCACTGAGTGATCTTGGAACTCACCGTTAACTCTCGTACTTTCTGTTCCCCTTTCCCCTCCCCCCAAACGCTTTTCCATTGACTTTAAAATGTGCTTTCTGTCAGAACACAGTCAGAAATGAACAATGTTATTATTTGTATTATATTTTATATTCTGCTCGTCTTGAAGCTGTTGCCTTATGTGACGCATCCTGTAATAGGTTTATTTGTTTATTACACTCATTTGTTTTATGATCTGCTAGTTTTGCAGTTGTTGCTTTTTGTAAGGTACTTTGTAACATAGGTTTAGAACAGTGCTCTAAAAATAGATTATTATTATCATTGCTATTACTACTGATAACACCAACAAAGTTGTGAGTTCAAATAGAGTGAATGAATCCTTTTTAGACTCTTACCAAAGGCTCTGTTTATGTCATGTACCTATAGCTGACATATGACCTAAACACTTTTTTTTAGATATAATAATGGCACCACACTATTGTTGTATACAAAAATATAATCGGTTAAGATATTGGATGCTTGTTTTCCTGGGGATGCTGGCACTGTGTGTTGTACTGTCACAAATAGTAACGGGTAAAGTGGCATGACAGAAGTAACAATGTGCAGTCAGACAATGTTACCTGTTGTTATGTGATAGCAGCTAAAAACAACTTCTATTCATCCTCATGCATTTTCAGTGCTTTTATTATTCTACTCTCTTTGTTCTCTTCGTCTCCTCTTCTATCTCAAAACAACACCCTTCCCCATTATATCTGAAACGTTTGCTTACTAAGGGAAGCCGCAGAGGATTTAGAAAAATGTTTTTCTAAAGCTGACCTTATGTGTCATGGTGAGTCATACTTTGTTTATGGTTTTCTGAATGGACATTACAACCTCCTATACTGAGCTTGTGCCTGCTGATTTTTTTTTTTTCCCCATTTTAATCTTTCACCACTATAAAATCTCCTTTACTCTTTGCTGGACTGAATCGCACTTGTTTATAATGTCATAATACTTATATAACCTTTTACATTTTTTTGTAGAGCCTGAGAATTTTCACTCACTATGGTTACACAGTTTGCACCTGTGTTGTAAGGAATTCCAGCTATTCCAGAAGTCTGACTGTCTAGCTCTCTTGTAACTTGATAGACTGTGTTAATTGTTGGTTCTCTCAAGTGTTTAAGACATCAACATTTTGTACTGTTGAGGACATTTGATCTTTTTAATTGCTGTTTTTTTTTTCCAACTCATTTTTGGAATTTTTTGTTCAACTAGCAGGAAACCTACTTTAAGAGATTATATACAATTAATTCACCACCTGTAAACAGAAAGGTGTGTCGGACGTAGAAAGCTGACAAGATGCCAGTCTCCAATGTCTCTTTCTACAGTTACAATGTCATTGTGTTATGGCCCTTTCCTTGACTATTTTTGTGCCCTTTTGCCTCATTGTTTGTTGTTTTGTTGGTAGTGGTTGTTTGATGCTGCATGAAGATCAGATTACAAAGGATTTGTTTTGATCTCGCTCCACAACACAGCAGGCTTGGAATGACAAGAGGTCAGTGGACGGGAAGTGCTTTCATCGTGCCTGACTCTTTGACTCTGGCCCCTCCATTGTGTTTATGGGCTAAGTTCACGCTTCTTGATGGAGTTCCCAGATTGGGTACCAAGCACTGTATCACTTTGAGAGACATCTTTACTTGTTGCTGTTCACAGAAGTAAGATGTCATTAACGAATGTGGTGACATGTACACAAATATACAAAACTGCAGTGTTAAAGACAGGTGTTGATTTGCAGAAGAAAACATTTAAATGACTATAAATCTTACTCAACTGATTATATGAAATTTTTCCAAAAAATTTAACAAAGATGAGGCTATTACGTTGCAATGGGGCATCACAAAAGTGGGATTTCCTTTCTTCTCCCGCAAGCCTATTTGTATGCTCTTCTTCTCTGATGTCACTGTCTGGGTTAGACATACCGCAGACCCCCCAAAGGATTGACGTCCCTGTCCTTCAAAGAGACTGAAATAGAAATTACAATTCACCCAAGCTCTCCATCGACCTCATCATAACCCACCTTCCCTCCTCAGACCTGACAAACACTGGGTGTAGTAAAGAAAACATCCTTTCACAAGTTGTCCCACTGCCAGTTTCCTGAGAAAAGGTAGCATACCCAGTCTCTTGCAGAGTGTCTCAGAACCTGAACTTCCCTGTTTAGCAACTACAGCTGGTGAGTCATCATAATGGGCTGTGATTCTCACCAAAGATTACACACTGAGAATAAGTTTGGTGTATAAAACAGACCAAACAGTATTGTTTCACAGCTTTTTATAGCTTAAGGTTGCTTTGACAAAATAGATTTACTTTGCCTAGACTCTAGTGTTAAGCAGACAAGAGTTTAGTCTGCCATGAGGTGACTGTGTATGTTTGAATGTTTTTGAGTTTAGTCATCATGTGTATGTGCTTTTCAAACCTTTATTTGTCTCCTAAATGCCTTTTGAAGGCATGGTCATACCAGAAATTGGCACAACCAAATTCTTCAGTGTGGCTTAGCAAAATAGGCGGTGACATACTGGCTGGACCTGTTGGTGAGATACTGTAGATAGTGTGCTAATCTCTAGCACTCTAGTCAGCTGGGAACATGACCGCCAGTCAGTGATAATACGTATCATTGTACAATGATACAAATAACTGTAAGCTCGCTAAGGAACAGCTTACTAGCAAGCTTGGGGAGCTGTTCCTTAGCAAGCTAACCGTTATTTGTATCATCATCTCCTGTGTCAAATGTGCAAATCGGCTCATAAGCTAGCTTTCTTTGTTTTGGACTCTATGGTTCTTTGTTCCTCAAAGTTCAGCATTGTTGAGATGGTTTGCCTTTAGTGGGTGTGGTACATTTCCATGTCATTGCTCACCTGAAAGATTTGCACTGATTGACTTTCCTTTCCAAATGAAACAATTATCTTGGTGATTCCATTGAATTGCTGGAAAATTTTGCCATTTTGAATAATGGTTGTAGCCAGGTCATGTAAATACATTACACTAATGTTACATTTTATGGATGGAGATTATGTAGTTGCAGAAATGAGTAGGAACAAGCAACAGCAATGGCAAAAAGTAACATCAGAGATTTATTAGCATGATAAAATGCAGAATTTAATAACAACAACACCTAGCAAAGACAACAAGGTCAGCAATGCTTGTAATTTTTTATCAATGTTGCATTCACCACTGGTAGTGGAAGCGGATGCCGTTACAGGATTACACAATAGGAGCGTGACGAATCGGGGAAGTGTCTGCGTCATCGTTTCCAAAACTTTCCTTTTCTTCCCTTAGACTAAAATGCAACCCCAGAGTTTTCAAACTAAAACGGGGCCAGCAGCGTTTCCAAAAGTCTCCAATGTAGGGGCTTATAAACTCTGTATGGAGTTGAATGTAGCTAAAGTGATGGCCGGGCATTTGTTGAGAATGAGCCCCCAAAATTACAGAATTTAGAAGGCTGGGTAATAGAGCATTATAAATCCACCACAGCTCCAAGGAGATTTCACAAGTTCATAAGAGCCTTTCTGTTCACCGGTTGGATTCCAGCTCGCCAGATCTTGGGTGCAAATTAAATGAATCTGTCTTTGGTTTCAACCTTACCCACATGAATCAGACACTTGGCTCATTTTCAAACACACATGTTCACCAGTCATTATTAGGAATGTTTATATAGACAACTGATTTATGTTGCTTTATCTGACATGACTGATCGGCTAGATGAGGAATGATTCATGAAATGGGGTGGAGCAGAGTCTCTCACGCACTTACTGGCATGGGGTGATAATTGTGCAAGTTTATCCTTGCAAAATTCTTTGTAAGTCATACTGCCCAGATGGCCTAATGGCCTGACCTAAGTTTTAAAATATATATATATATGAGCCTTTACTATCAGCTCAGGTACACTGACTTATTAATTAGAAACCAGGTGAGCAATCACTGCCGATGATTTCAAACACTGATCTCTCTGAATCTCTCTTTTGTAAAGATTACAAGAGGATCATATTTCAAGCACAGTTTACATTCTCCTCATTGTACACATACCACACACCAAGACACATACCTGCTTTGCTTGAGAGTGAAAACGTCAACAGCTCTGAAAAAATTGATTTTGAAAACGAATACTGGATCAGAATACTCTTGGTTCCCAAGGTGCTGCATGAAAAAAATCTAAAATGTGTTGTTTACATGAGTTATGTCACCGCCTCCTGTCTGTCAGATCCTGTTACACAAATTCATGCTTAAAATGGGTGAGACATCTGGACTAGTGACATTCTTTTAAATTACATCTACAGTGATGTCTGCTGTCTGACAGACAGACATGAAGATTATGAGGAAACAAGGTGTTGACTAACAAGGCTGATAGTAATAGTATAGTACAATACATCTTCAGGTCTAAACAATGATAAGACAAAAAGGCTGCTCATGTGGCAAGTGAGAGAAACGAATAAACTGAAACATCATCACTTCTCACCCTTTGAGTCATGATTCTTCAGCAAACTTCAGGATCGCTACTGGACAGAATTGCTCTTTCTTTAAGTCTTTTCATGGAATCACAGCTGTTGTCCTTGTGGTTATTATGGCAAATGTATTGTTAATTTGAAACTTATCAAGGCTAAATATGATAACATTTTGATAGCATTCTTTTTTTTTTTCCATTGTGAGGAATGTAGCTACACTTTATTCCTGTTTTGTGCGATTACAAAATATTTGTTGTGCCATACAGAAATCCAGCATACTCCCTGTGAAAGTCAGTCAGTCAGCACGCAGTGTAAACTGCAATGTGGACATTTTTGTCAATGTCTGAAAAGTAAAAACAGATTGTAGATCTCACTTATAAAATATTTAGGTCAACCAGTGCTAACAACCAGATATCGGACTGTATGAAAATAAAAGTCAACCTAGTAAAACCATACAAAACACCTTACATCAACACAAGATTGCTACAGAACACCCACACACCCAAATGTTATTGTTTTATATGCAATGACACAACATGATTGCATTTGTTCCATTGATAGTTAACTAATGTGTATATTTAAACTGGTGCTTAGAAATCAAGATCATAAAATGTCATAAGACCATGAGGTAATGACGTGATTGTACCAGTTTACTGTGACTGATGCAAGTCATCTTTTAAAAGTCTGCTAATGACTGTACACACATAAAATCCCAACAGGAATGCCAAGTTATAATGTCATGGTTCCATTTAAACCAGAAAGATAATGTTCCCTCTGATAAGTTCATATGATTACATTAGTTATAAAACAGTGAATTTTAGTTTGAGTGATCACATTATGGTTAATATTCCTAAGGTTATGACAAAATTATGTATATCAAACATAAATTCACGCTAAGTGTTCATGTGTGGTAATTTCCACTAACAATCACTTTTCCATGATCCAAATTTGGGAATTTATTTGGATTACTAATGTCAGTATGATAACATTCTCAAAATTACAAGTTGATGCCTAGCAGGTAATGTATATAATGGTCACATCTTTGTTTAGTCTATTAGCTTGTTAACTTTACAGCTAAGGCTGATGGGATGGGTTAGGGTTGATGTTAATTTTGTAGGTATTTAGTCATAAACCCAAAGTGTTGGACAAATTCAAATTTTAACCCGATGACAGTGCTATATAAAAGTCAGGAGACCGACAAAGTTATTAATATGTATCCTGAGAGGAACATGAATAACAAACTGTCAGTGAAGGTACCAAATTTATGGCCAATCCATCAAATAGCTGTTGAGTCACTCAAAACCACAAATATTAACCTCATGGTGGCAGTGAGAGACAAAGTCAAGAGATCATCAAAATCATTAGGATAAATCAGGATAAGGCTAAGACTGTCCGTACCAAATTTTATGACAATCCACTTAATAGATCTCATGACATTTCACTAATGCAACAAAAATATTAACCCTGTAGTGGCACCAGAAGAAAAATACGGGGATCACCAAAGCCACTGGGGTTCATCCTCTGGGAACCATAAATGCTTGTACAAATCATCACGACAACCCCTGTAAGAGTTATTGAGATTTTTCAATCTGGACCAAAGTGGCAGGCTGACTGACCAATATGGAAATCCCTCAAACTACGCTGCTAGCCAGAAAAGGGCGGCTGCTGCAGCTTAAGTATAAGAGCTTTGGCCTGCTCTGGTGCTACCGGCAAGAGATAGTCTTTGCTTGTGCTAACATTGAACAGAGGGCTGATCTGATGCAGCTCTGCGGTGGGGCCGAAAAAACAGAGCTGTGTGGACTGCAGCTGAGATTGTTAATCTCTTTAGGATGGCAGGTAGGAGCAGGCTAATTCACCTTCAGGAGAGTTTGTGTGTATCCAAACTGTCATAGAAGATCCATTACTTTCTGTCAGCATGTGTGCAATCACACTCTTATAGAGGCTGCACGAGGAATCAGTACACATACAGATAGGAATGCGTGCCCATACACATGTACTTCATCCACACACTCGTCAAGCATGCTGTAAACATTCCCCATTCACAGACATTACGAGTAAACTTGCACCAGGTTTGAGGCATTGCGCTGAGCTCAGGTCCAGCTGAGAGAACGGATCCAGAAGAAGTCTGGAAGCGTGTGGCTTGGAAATAAATATCATTAAACTCAGCTGTCAGGTTGCATTTGGCTCTGGTGAGAGCGCCGCCATCCATAAGAGCTTGGCTATTCTCCACGTGAGTGCTGATTTCTCTCTTTCTTCCGTCTTAAACACACACACACACACACACATGCATTTTAACATGCTAAACACCACTCACAAAGAAACAGACACAAATACATCCACGCACAAATCCACACACACACACATGCACACGCGCACACACTCTTAGACCACCTGGGAGATCTGTTTATGGAATCCAGCAGAGACCACACGAGAAACAGACGTCGCTTTTATTTCACTTTAAGCGCCTAAGATCTAAATGGCCTCATTCATTTACATCAAAAATCTAGTTTTGTCACTGGGGAACAAGGATTACAAAGTTATGCAGTGATCACAGACAAAGACCTGCTATTGTAAACATGCACAAACACACACTGGAACGGGCTTACTGGTCTGTAGCTCAATGCACGAGAGTAAATATTTTTTGCAGCTACCTTGCATTGTGGTAACTTACATAGACAGGGTAATTAAATTAAGAAAGACGACCCTGGTAACAAAAGCAACAAATATATTGTATGGCAACAAAACACTAAAAATAAACAAGATGATAGAGATTATCATTACCCTGGATTCACAGTAGTACATTAAATCTTCTTGACTAGATGGTATTTGCCCTCTGATTGACTCCTATTTGAGTAGGTGTAAATAAGGTGTGTGCTGGTAAACCTGTGTTGGTTTCGTGCAAAGCCAACGTTTTACAGGCACTCACCTAAAGGGAGTTCCTCCTCCCATTTGCACGCAGGGCCCTTTGTTGTCTACGCGGTGAGCCTTTTTTTTCACCCTGTCTTCTTTTCTCTCATTTGAAAATAACCCAAACAGGTCCTGTAGACGTAGTAACGATGATATTATCTAAGCATACTTCACCTGAAGGGGATCCCATCACAGAGATATTTTTTTTTTTTTTTTCCCTTCCTGCACGAATGATGCCCGGAGGCCTGAAGGCAAGAAAAACAAGTTGAGCATGGTTGGGGCAGGCTAAGCCCTGCTAACAGCTTTTAGATTCCTTTTTTTAACAGGTTGCTGTAAATATTCAAATTGTTTGGTTTATACAAACAAAGTGGAGCTGTTGGTTTTTACACATTAAATGAATAGCAGGTAAATTATATTACAGGGCCTGTAGGAATTTTGACAATTCTGTAAAGTGATTTTTTTTTTTAAATATCCAAATTTAGGTTATGTGTCACTAATCTTCTTGAGATGATGTTGCACTACTTTAGTAAAGTTGTCAACATGTAAAACTTGTAAAAGAGACTTCAAATACGGTATGATTAAAATGTTTGATAGCATCAGAGCTTCCCATCAAGATCCCACATGTCGATTCACGAAAGCAGCCATAAATGTTTAGGCACAGGGCAGCAGAGCATGGCCTCACGCAACTGTTGTTCTTGGAGATACAGGCTGCAGATTACTGGTCAGTCATACTGGCAAACAGACTTGTTTGTAATGAGAAAAAAAAACAAAAAACGTCACACCTACTCTAACCAGTGTCAAAGCTATTCTGATGCAAGCAATCCACATTTCAAATCTGGCATTCCTTTGCTACCATCCAGAGTCGATGGACAAGTGAAAAGAACATGTTAGGAACTGAAGTGCGATGGATTGTACTCAGAAGCATCGCTTACCACTTAGATACATTTGATCCTATTTACATGTACAACTTGTCTGGTTATCAGTCAAGATTATTACAGCTTGTGTATGTTTTGCTTTTGCCAAAGCTACTTTCATCTGTATATTTCTTTAGGGGAATTTTCAATATATCCTCTTTTTTTCATGTGATATTTAGGCAGGTCTTTGTACTGCACTTTGCCACAGAGCCATGTGGAACTACTCATCCTAAAAATCAGTTAGTGTGACATGAAAACCAAGAAAATCCAGGCAACACAAAAGAAAAAATGTAATATTTGTGATCCTAGTGTGGCCACATACTGCAAAATTATCTAAACTAATTGCAGACAAATGTCCAGATTATGTTCAAATTTATACATTGAAGTAATGAGGTCTCAGATTAAAGAAATAAAACTCGTAGTCCTTTTTAAGTTCCAGTTATAATGAAGAATGTCATAATGTTTACGCTGCCTGTTTTACATTTGTTCCTCAGGTGTCAGTTTAAATATAATCAGCTTTTGTATAAGTCATCATGATCAGGAGGGAAATGAGGGCAATTTGTTGAACTGTTTCAGTCTAAAAATGATTCAACTTCATGCTGGTTTCATGTAACTGCTGACACGGCAGCACCGACATCTGACCAGTAACATGCAAACAAGAGAAACAAACAGACGAGCAAGAAGATCTGCTGATGTGTTTAATAACACAGGGTGTGGCGCAAACTAATATCAAAGAAATGAAGTTGAATTTGGATGAACATATTTCTAGCTGTATAATATCCTCTTTCAGTTTACACAAGGCGCTGACTCAGCGTGAAGATCCGCCCAGTTACCTTGATATTTTAATTCCAAACTTAAGCTTGTCTCACAGCCGTGCTTTGATCACTGGTTGCATATGGCTTTAGCTTCCTTTTTGAACATTTGTATTTGACTGAGTTTCACTGAATTTATTTGTTGCTATTGGCAACATAAGTTACAAGAAGAAAAGAGGGAACATGCTTTTAATTGTTTACAGCTTTGACTTGTTACTATTTTAGTTACAGTATGTGGTGCCATGTTCTGAAACTTTGGACACAAAGACAGATGGAATTAAAATGTTTTTAAGAGTGTTGGTTAGAATAAGAGGGAGTGAGGTTACCTGCAGGAGATGATCAACCTGATGCCCCACTATATCAGTCCATGTTGCACGCAATTCTTTCAGTATTTTCTAGTTCTTTTGAGAGTTCTTGTTTATAATATTCTTTAATAATATTGTTACTTGAATACTGCGATTTAATAATATTCATGTAAGAACAGAGACCGTAAACAATATGTATAATATGAAGTTATAATTGCAATAATCTTCATTCTGTGCATTTACAGAAATAACAGAAACCCTGCTGGGTAAATTACATGTTTTTAAAATCACTGCACTGCAGAATAGGTTGTTGTAAAATATAAGTTTTGGGTTTGGTGCAGAGGGAGAATTGTTTTTCAAAATAAAATTAATGAATGACTTTTAGCGATTTTGATGCCAAATTCTAAGAAGAGGAGTAAAAATGATCAGTAGAAATTGGACAAACTTATTAATACCTGCCATAGACACTTTGTACACTGAACCACTGTGTAGTGATGTTAACGGTTTTGTAGCCGTGCTGCTTGTCAGTAACAGCTTGTGTAACTTCCCAGAACCCCCCCTCCCTTTTTTTTTTCTTTTTTTTTTTTAACTCTTTCACTGTCATCACTCACACTGTTATATTTTACCTCAATTCTGTGTGGAAAATTGTTTCCCCCATTTCCTATCTCAACCCCACCCTCAGTGCTGTGTCTTTTGGCATTCCCCCCTTTTTGTCTAAACATGAGAGAGGAGTTAAGAGGTGGACTCACACACATGGCTCCCATGAAATACACATCACTACTTTCACACCAAAGCAGTCTCCCGCACCTAACAGCTATACCAGACTATCAAACCATGTCCCAGGGTGCCTGTAATGGTAGTAAGTGAAATGGCCTGTGATGCAAAAATGAAAACAAAATAGGAACAGTTAGTTTTCAAATGTATTCATTTTTACAAATCTGTCTATACTGTTTTCAAATATAGGGATCAACTAATATATATTACTAGTTAGTCTGCCAGTGACTTTCAGTCATTATGAGTTGGTCCTGCTTTGGATTGATGAAAGGATTTCTCTAAATGATGCTCTATAGACCAGACAGTTCATATATGAATGGAGAAGCTGGGTTAACATAAAGTAGTGCAGTACTAGACCATATGTACAAATGTGTCAATGATAAGTATGACAATATAGGCAGAATATCTAAGAATATACATATGTTATTTACATATATTATTTGCAAAATTACGAATTTAAGTGGTGAACAATTTGAAATTCAATTGTATCCAAAAAGAGTTGATTGCACATCTGTACAGGGTTATAGATGGGAAACATGATCGTGCCCTACCAGAGAAAAATATTTTCTTATTTTGAGCCTTTTACATTATGAGTCTGGTTTCTGAACTGGTCCGCGGTCCCCACATGAAAGTGCAATGGGAAAAAATGCTATTGAGTACATTTTTTTCTTCCCATTTGTTTGACAGCGCAATTGTTTTACCTCTGAAGTGACATGACCAAGATAGAAATTTCCCAAACCAGCAACAAGCAAGGGCCTGCTTTCTTTCCTCCTTTCATTGCTGCTTTTGAGAGAACTTGAACTTTGTTTAGAGTCATCTTTAAATTTGTATTTCGCAGATTAGTTGCGTTTAAGCATATTAAAGGGTCAAGAAAATGACGGAGCTTTTCAAAAGTCAGGTAAACACAAATTCTCATGAGTTTCCAGGCAGTTAGACCTGAAAAGACAGAATACAAGCATTAAGAGGGTGGGAGCAGATATACATGAAGAAACATGTGGAGCCAAAGTATACATGAAGAAACAGACTCTACTGTAAGCTGTCTGATGATGACTATGAACACACACATGTTTGTGCAAAACCATAATGCTCCAGTTAAATACTGAGACTCTGGTAATGCGCCTTCAAAACAGACCTGTCAAAATACTATAATTAGTGGCTGATGAAGTATTTTGAGGTGGGATGTATTGTTCAGTGATAACAAACACACGGCTGCCATAAATAGCATGAAGGAATGCATGGAATCAACATGAGATGCCGTTTCTATTTTGAACCACATCCCTGACTCTGAAGCCACCCGGTGAGCTTTACGCTCTCAGCAGCGTAATCTTCTGCAAAACATCTGAACATGCAAAACCTTCAGTGGGAGTTATGCAAACTAAATCCTGCTCAGGTTGACATCTTCACATGGGTTACATTTAGACATCTTGTGTAACTGTTTATATTGTTGGAATGCTAAGCAAGGTGAAGATATTTGTCTTGTATATTTCAGAAACATGTCTCGTAATCTGTCTGCAAAATTATTTTAGGCAATATAAAATGATTACATTAAATGGATTTATATTGCAGTAATGGAAATGTGCATGTAAAAAAAAAAAAATCAATAAATCAAACAGTATATCAGATCATCCAGCGCAATTATTAAAGATTATCCAATTATATGTCTGTTTTTAGGTTTTATCTTCACAAGTGACTTTTTTATTTTGATATACAATAAATGCACTGCCTATGTTATTTTCATGTTAAATCACATTTACCAATGAACCAATTTGAAAAGAACTAGAGTTCACGTCTATTTACAATACTTACATCTTTTTTTTAATTTCATTAACTTATACTGAGAGGCTTTATCTTGTCAACTCATTATATTGTTTCAGCTCCTATTTCCAAACGTGTAGTGCATCATAATTTTGTAATGCAACCTTTTTTTTTTTTTTTTATATGAAGTTAAAGCGTGATTAAGAAATTATTCAACATTGAATCTAAATCTACATTCACATCACAAAGCATTTAGGGTTTTCCCTTCTGCTCTGTGTTTAGCCAGAGCTTTGTTCTTTACACCTGCAGTCAACTAAGAATATTTATTCTTTTTCCTTGTGCCATCCAACAGATGACTGGAAAAGTATTTTCCTTTACAAACAACTAGACAGAGGGAACTTATTAGAAGTAATGGGCTTGTGACTATGTCTCTTTCATGAGTTACCGCTGGGCAGGCAAAGTACTGATTAACTGGAGCTTTGAGCAATTGCAGAGCTCCTATACGTCATGTGCCACATACACTAAACTGTGAGTGACTTCTCATGCAGCTACTGTAGTTATGTAGTGGGATGTGTGGACTGTGATATACTGCGTTCATAAATCTATGCATGCAATTTATTATGTTGCCGTGAGTTTGTTATTCTAGAATGTTTATAAGCTGAAACACAGTGCCAACGGATCACTGAACTGTATTAACAACCAGCAGCGTGTTGGTCACTGAAGTCTGGCTATAAGACCAGACTGAAAGCTAAAGAGACAGAAGGCCATACTGCACACAAATACTCATTTGCCATGAGAAAAGTTGACATCAGTTTTAATGTGATAAGAAATATGGAGCTTTCATTCAATCAATCTGTACTTTGAAGGTTTTTTCCGTTTTCCTGTCTCACAGGTGTGTGCTTTAAAAACCAAGTGAATGAAAACTAAAAAGCCTTATCTGATCTCAATGTCTGCAGAAAAACACCACACTGTAATCTGACCTGCTCACAAATCTCAAAACGCTGACGTAGTCAGAATCAGAGAAAGGGTGAGACAATGAGAGCAGGAGCCTCGAGTGCAAATTATTTATGGCAGCATGTCATGGACTGAGGAAAATGTAACTACCGTATATAGACACTTATCCAAACTCAGGCAAATGTTTATTTATTGTCTAATGTTAATATCCCTGCCACCATATGAGCTTCCACAAATACTTGTGTACAATAATTGCATCCTATATATTTAAATTAAATATGTAGTAGTAGTACTAGTAAGTAAATTAAGTTAAAAAAGCTAATTCAGTGATGTTTGTTTGGATATAAACACACGACAAAACAGGAATCATTAAAATCATTAAACAACAATGTATTTATTTTACCACTGTCTAATAAAGGGCTTTTGAGTAACTAGTGGATTGAATAATGATGGATAATTACTCTTTTTCATTTGTTTGTTTGTTTTGTTTTTACAATTACTCATCCTTTATCGATCAGTTATAAGCCATTATTGAAAACTAATTGTGGGTTGCCAGGTTTTTGTAGAAACTCAGTCTCTGGGGTTTATCTTCTTTATTTGGCAATAATGCAGATATAATTGTTGTTAGTTCAACAGTTTTAATCCTTTAAGTCTCCCGTTTGTACATGGTAATAAATTGTTAAAATGATTTTCGATCCATGTAGTCTGTATCCCCTTTCTAGATTTAACTGGTCAATGGTGATTTATTTATTATTGAGTCATTAACCATTACTGAAGCCAATTAAAAATAATAGGTGTTGTATTAGAGAGTGGTACCTTTTCTTTTTTTTTTTTCCATCATAAACCTTTGGCCTATATGAGGCACACATATCCCTCTGCTGTGAAACCATAACAGATAGGGCTGTTATTAAGTAGATTCTGATGTATACAAGAACTCGATGGCCTCACAAGCTGGTACATGCAGTGAACAGAATGAATACATGGTATTTGAGCTGCTGTCATTGTGTGGTTGGCTTACAGGAATCCATCCTTGACATGCCACCTTTCAAAATAGTGACTTCACCATGGATTGGGTGTCATACTCAACACAAACAGATTATTACCTGAAAATCAAAACATTCACACCAAGCACAAACATGTGTAACCTACATGGAAAAAAAAAAAAAAAGCTTGAAAAATACAGTTTGGATAAACAAAAGTTAAACCACTTGGCACAGAGACACCATGTCAGAGGCCATAGTGTAATGTCAACAATGGTTTCCAGGTGGTGTGTGAGGATATTATTTTTTCCATTGGACTGTTTGGTGACAGCAAAGCCAATGATACCAGTGATTTGGTCTGATAATTTGCAGGAAATAAGACTACCAATTAGCACAAAGATGGGTTGCTGAGTTCAACGTGACTGCCAGATGAACCTGAGGGAGTGAGAGGGAGGAGATCCGGCCTGTGGTGGAGCGGTGGCGCTAAATGAGAATGAAACACTCGACACAAGCTATTAAAAGGCATAAAATAGACTTCAGAAGTATCTTCAATGGCTCTACTCACCTTGTTTTCATTATTGAGCTGCTGGAACCACATCACAAGTGACTCCAAAGTCTTCCAAAACCTTTAGGCAGTTCGTTCAGGAAGAAAATAAATCACAAAAAGTCATTTGCTCTGTGAATCCCCTATTCTGACAACTGAGCAACAGGAAGGACCAGACCCACTGTTTGTCTTAAGAGGGAAAAACACAGTAACGCTGGTTTCTATGTGGGCTGTTAAGCTGGCGTGAACATGTAAAGTTCACACCTAAGCAGAGTGCTCTGACATGAGAGATCTTGGGAGCACCTGTATGCCTGTGATCTGCTGACATGTAGCATCTTTTCTCACAGACTGCACTCCAATCTAGAAAAAACAGAATCATTAGTGATGTAAAGAATTTCACTCTGTATGTGAAAGTACAGTACAGGATATTCCTTTCTGTGATTACAGTGCTGCCTGCCTGAAGTTGACGAATGATACTGAACTACCTGCAGGCACCGCACCTTAGAAATACAAAGGAAACATACGCCACCTGGTTGTCTCAGGTGAAATAGTCCCAAGGTGTTTGGCAGATCACGTTTCACAGGTGAGACTGTCATAAAGCTGCACTGCACGCTGTCTTCTGTGAACATCATCTCTTACTAATTGCTAATTGCTAATGGAAAGTTTAGCAATTCAATTTAGGGTCGTGATGAAACTTTTATTATGATCCGTGGTTTAATTAGACTATCATGCACGCAATGTGCAGATGTTTTGTGATGCTCCAAATAATGTAGCCCCGCCTCCTTGGGGTTGGTCCTGAGGTGAGCCGACTATAAACTGCTGCTCACACAGACTGTAGGTGAGACGGGCTTTTTTAGTCCTCCTGCAGGTATGACAACCAAGAAGGGAATTGTTGGATCCTTTTCAAAGCAGTCTGCGTCTTGACGCGCACAAGTGACGGACTTTACACGCGGAGAGCACCGTGGACAGATCTTACACAGCACCAGCAAAGGACGATCAGACAGCATGAAGTTGGAGGTGTTGTGCGGGAGCCACTATGACATGAAACACTTCGAGATGTCCTGTGATGCAGAGGGGAGTGTGCGCTCTCCTCTGTCTGCTGAGGAGGAGCTGGGGTCGGATGGGGACTGCGTGGCGCACAGCCCTCCACCTGTTCCTCCGTGCGGCGGCGGCGGCGGCGGCAGCAGCAGCAGCAGCAGCAGCAAGTCAAAGCCGTACACACGGAGACCCAAACCCCCGTTCTCGTACATCGCTCTCATCGCCATGGCTATCCGGGACTCCCGGTGTGGACGTCTGACTTTGGCGGAAATAAACGATTACCTGATGAAAAAGTTTCCGTTCTTCAGGGGCAGCTACACCGGCTGGAGGAACTCGGTTCGGCACAACTTGTCTCTGAATGACTGCTTTCTCAAAGTGCTCCGCGACCCGTCGAGACCTTGGGGGAAGGACAATTACTGGATGCTCAATCCTCACAGCGAATACACGTTTGCCGACGGGGTGTTTCGGCGCAGGAGGAAGCGCATCAACAAAAGGTTCAGCGGCACGGAGCCGGAGGTGTCCGAGCACGCGGAGGAGGCGCAGAGGTCTGCGGCCGCCAACAAGACTGACTCATGCGCAAAGTTCACCAGTTCATTTGCTATAGACAGCATCCTCAGCAGGCCCTTCAAGAGAGACTCAGGCAAGGAGCAGTTCAGTCTCCTCCCCGCCTTCACCTGGCCGCGCTACACTGAACTAATGGCGCCTCATTCAAACACACCTGCCTCATTTGCATACGTTAATGCACCTTACCATGTGGACCCTTGTGCTGCTGCTGCGCATGTGTCCAACGTCTGTAGCGTTGGGCTGCTTTCACAGACAGTCTTGCAATATCAGAAATAAACTTTTAAAATCTTTTTCATTTGATGATTAAAAATCATCGCTGTGCACTGATGATGGACACAGAAGAGGGAAAGGACCACAGAAGATTTTCCATCTGTGTTGGATTTGATATTATTGTGGTGGCATGGTGTTACACTTTCTCATTAGTTTGTACCTTCGGTCATGTCCTTTTTAAAGTTTAATAGATTTGAATATTTTCTACACACTTCGTTGTAAATGTTACTGACGAACAACTTTGTTTGATCAATAAACGCGTTAAAATAGAAGCACTTTCACTGTTTATGTGTCTTTTTCTTTCCAAAAAAAAAAAAAAGCTCTTTACAAATGATATGAAATAAAAAATCTGACTCATGCCAATCTGTGTGTTTTATTCTTTGAACACAAATTCAGATGAATTACAGCCGTTAGATATAATGGTTCCTGTGGAGCTAAATTATAGGACTCTCACCTGTATGAGACATTAACACCTGTTAGATGCAAATGTTATATTCATCTGGGCGTGGTCATGTGACTCCACCTTGTTCTGCTGTTGGGGGGTGGTTACACAAGTGCACCAAGGCCTCCTCTATCTATATCTATATATAGATATAGATATATATATATATGTGTGTGTATATATATATATATGTATATATACGTGTATATATACATATATATATATGTATATACATGTGTGTGTTTGTATGATATAGCTTCCCCCAGGCTATGATAATAAAATAATAATAATAATATGCTAAGAATTATTATAATAATCGCATCTTATTATATGTTTATATGTGATTTTTTTCCCTATCCTTTATGCAGCCATAAAAAATTGCCTTATAAGTATTTACTTTTCAGTGTTCAAGAAGCTCGCTGCTGCCGGATAGGGGCATTCAATATTTATGTTTTCTGTCTGGCGCTGCAAATAGCTGTCGCCTCAGTCACCGCACATGCGCAGGAAAGAGTTTATACAAATGGTGCATCCTGAGCAAACTGAGCTCGAATCCACAATAGGAAGAAATGTCTTCCAAGAAGGGCCCATTCTTCTGAGGCTAGAAAGTAAATTTCCTTTAAAGCAGCTGCAGCATCCTGAACGCAGCAGGGTCGCGAGTTTTGATGTCGCTGAGATTCCGCCTGGATTGTGGTTTAACCTTGCTGGTGTGTGGGAGATTATTTCACATCCTAAGAGTGGGTGATTTGTTCTAACGTGACGCAGGGCACAGAGAAGCCATTTACAGTAATAAACGTTGTAGAACCGATATTTGAATATTTCATAATGTGTATTTTTCTTTTTCAGATTTTTACAATCTATTCATTTCTCCAGGGACATAATCCAGGCCCCAAGAGGTAAACTGACACTTATGCGCTGTGTGTGGTATGTTGGCACGCTCTGATGGAAAAAGCATGTTTCCTCTCATGTCAGAGCCCTAACCCTGAACAGATCCCAAACAAATCAGGACTCCTTCTCCTCTACACCTTTACAACATTAAAACCACGAGCAGACATTGTCACTTTTATTTTTGCAGATATGGAGACAAAGGGAGTGATTTATCCAAACTGTGCCTCTTTATCCATCACGACATGTCAAGTTCTCGTGCCAAATATTGGTTTGACAAATGTGGACAGAGGTGTTTTGGAAAGAGAGTGGTAGGAGGAGATTTGTCTTACTCCACTGTGCCGTGTCCGGCTTCTAGTCTGGATCCTGGCCAGATGGGGAGGGAGTAGTTCCTGGAGATTTCTTGGAGGGATTTGTGGGATAGAGGGGCAGAGGGAGATTTAAGAATTGATAGGTGGTCGAGTTGTGTTTGGCCGGGTGGATATGCGCAAGCAAAGTCGAGGAGCTTTATCCCCCCCCTCATATGGGATTATTGCCAGCAATGGACAGAGAGAGGAAGGAGGCACAGCGGCTGGCGTTTCTTGATTTTCACGGTTATAAACGCGCAGAGCACCGCACCGGCCTCTTCAATTGTCACATTAAGGAACGTTTAATAGCGCTTAAAATCTAGGGAAAGTTGGTCGCCCGACTGTCACAGAGACCCCGCAGTGGTCGGATCCAAAAAGAGGCGCAACCATGACGACCGAGAGCTCCCAGCAACATTTGGATCCATCTAATCCTCCGCGTTCCATCCCAGCGGCCGGTGCTCTGAATGTGAATCTGCTGAGCGCACAGCCAGTGATGGAGAGCGCGCACGCTGCATCAGCTAAAGGGAAAAAGGGAAACTCGGGCTTGAGGCGCCCAGAAAAGCCCCCCTACTCATATATTGCCCTCATTGTGATGGCAATTCAAAGCTCGCCGACCAAGCGGCTTACTTTGAGCGAAATCTATCAGTTCTTGCAGGCCCGGTTCCCTTTCTTCAGGGGATCGTACCAGGGATGGAAGAACTCCGTCAGACACAACCTGTCTCTGAACGAGTGTTTCATAAAGCTGCCCAAAGGTCTCGGCAGACCCGGCAAGGGGCACTACTGGACCATCGACCCGGGAAGCGAGTTTATGTTCGAGGAGGGCTCCTTTCGTCGCAGACCCCGGGGGTTCCGCAGGAAATGCCAAGCTTTGAAACCAATGTACAGGATGATGAATGGAATCGGGTTTGGTGCGTCTATGCTGCCACAAAACTTTGATTTCCAGTCACCTTCAGGCTCATTAGCATGTCATAACAGCTATAACTTAGACTTGATGGGTAATCCAGTGCCGGGTGGCTTCGATGGGCTAGGAGGGGGGCACCACGTCCCACAAATGTCATCAAGCTCCGGGTCTTCGTACATGGCTGCCTGTCAGGGGGGTTCTAACGCGGACTATTGCCCGGACAGCAGCAGCAGCCCCCTGCAGTCCTCTCCAGCGATGGTCGGCGCCCTGGACTGTCAGTCGCCTTATGCAAATGCAGCCTCACACTGGAGCTCACCTGGTGTACCTTCATACATGAAACAGCAGTCGCTGGCATCAAGCAGCCCCACTTCTTCTGCTCTGCACACCGGCATGTCATCCTACTCTCTGGATCAGGGCTATCTGCACCATAACGCACGAGATTCTTCCGACATTTCAGGTAAAGCCTCACCGTGCAGTCGTGTGTAGATATGTATTTTATTTTTTGATTGCTATTTGCACCTTAATGAGTCATGAGGATCAAAGTTGATAATTTACATGAAACTGAAGCGATGTGTTATCAGCTAAAAATGAACCATTCTCCGCGTAAAGTAAAATGTTCGTAGATTTTCAGACATTAAACGCATTAACAGTAAACGAATGAACAAATCTATAGAAAATTAGATCTTTTCAATGCATGTTTTATCTAGGCTGCACTGGATGAGTGCTAATGTGGAAAGAAAATGCACGTGAAAATCAACCTGAACGAATCTTTGCAGATTAAAAGACAACAAACTAATGTGCATTAACTGATGTGATTGAATCGTTGCGAAAGTAAAATCTAAAAAAACAAAACATTTTCACTATCAATTTTTCACTAGTCGTCATTCAATTGTGTGTGAAATGTGCACAAGGTCATGTAACTACACCATAGTGTTTAATCTTAATTTCTCACGATTGCATTTCAGCTCAAGCTTTCTTTAAAGGCCTCTATGCTGTAAAATGTATAATTAAAATGTGTACTAAATACAAATGCATAACGAAATGGCTTTAAACACGATGTCACAAATATATTCTTAACAAGGAAAGAAACTAGAAAACAAGTTTCAGTGCAACTTCATTGAGGCCTTTAACGTGAGCCACAGCAGCTCAATAATCAGGCTCTTTACACATTGTTTATTCTGTTTCATTATCTTTTATTTTTGCATAAGCGTTCATGTTTTTAGGTAGGCCATATATGATGAAACAAGTTGGCACCACTTTCAGTAAAAAAAAAACCCATATGAATGGTTTACAAGCAAAATGGTGGCTTTATTAATGGATAACAAATATTTTACTACTATTATTATAATACTATTAATAGATCCGTCATAAACTATTAATAAGAACAACTTTTGAGTCGTGTTTAACTTCCTCCATCAAGATACGTGCTTAGTCTTTTTAGCTTTTTAGTTCATCAGGAAGATCTACCTTCTGGTAAGGGGCTGCAGAGCAAAACATACGTTTTAACAATAAAGTGTGACCACAACTTAGGCCTGTTAGCATTGGTTTTATGGGTAATTAGAAAATGAGAAATCAACCATTATCTGTTAATGGGTTGTAACTGCACAATTACCAAATTACAAAGGATAAACATCAGGGAAAAGATATTTCGCAACCTGGCAAATGATCTATGAAGCCTTAGTAAATGTTTTTAATCATGAATAAAGCCATTGGACTTTACCTTATTAAAAGTGGCACCAAAACATTTTGGCTAAAGCCACACATTACTGAAAATGCATATTATGTTGTGTTATCCAACATTTGGAATAAAGATAATAGACATTAACCATAGAGAAAGAAATGATGGATTAACCTCTCGTGCCCTGTGTGTTTCCAGTGGGACTGTCTCGATATTCCAACCACTCAGCTCCGGTGTGTGACAGGAAGGACTTCGTCCTCAACCTCAATGGAATCTCCTCTCTTCATCCCAGCAGCGGAGGATCTTATTATCACCAGCTTCATCATCACCATCACCAGAGTGTCTATCAGGACGTAAAGCCATGTGTCATGTGACAGAAGAAGACGGGAATGGCCTTAACTGTACAGTGGGCTATACTGTTGATCTAAATCAACCCTCAGGTGGAGTTTTTATTGTAACTAAACTTGTGGTGACGAAAGGGCGATTTGATTTTCTGCAGACTCAGAGTGGAAGCAGAGACAGTTTTCTTCCGTGAACTTTGACCTTTTACACCGTTTAGTAATGGTTATGATATGGGGACTTGTTGTGGCACTTCACTTTACACACACGGATAAGCAATATCTACATTTTTACTGCAAAAATACACCGAACACGTACCAGATTTAATCTTTATTCATGCACTTAATGTTGTTTTCCCGATTTTACTGAAATTGTTGTTGATTTCCTGCAACAAGCCATTAAAAAGATTTATTTTTATTTTGGAAGTGTTTCATATGTTTTGGAAAAATAGTTTCTTCTGAAAACGTTTTTTGTACACAAAGATGTTCTTAATCAGCAATGCAGTTCTTCTCTTTTTCCCTTCTGCCACAAGTTATTATTATTAATGTTATAATAATAATACTAATTATTATTATTATTATTATTATTATAATTATTTATAATATCCTCCCAAATTAACACAAAACCTAATCACTGACCCGATCTCTCTCTCTCTCTTTCACCTCCCATTTTGTATTTATGACCTTTAAAAATATTGGGATTGATCGTCACTTGATTTGCGACATCTTAATATAAAAAAAAGAAAGGTATAAAATTAATATCGATATATTGACAGCACCATAATGAATTCCAATTCTTTTGATTTCTTTCTTTTAATTTTCATACTGCAGAGCCGTTCAGTTTAAGATGAACCAGGATATGGTGTCATTCTTTTTTTGTTTGTTTGTTTGTTTGTCTTTGCACAACTTACACTTTTCATTATGTGCAAAAGACGATTCAAAAGAGAGTTACCATCCTTTTATCTGTTCATAAGCTGAGGATCATTTCAGAGTAATTCGAGTCATATTCATTCGATAACTGTGATGTAATTATTATTAAATTAAACAACAAAGGGAAACTGGAAAGACAAAACAACATTTTAATTTACAATGTTGAACAGTGCTGCTGGTTTTCACGTGACTGTACCGCCACCTTGTGGTGATTGAGAGTTGAAAGGCTCAAACAAAATTCCCCGCTCATTCTGCCACATTCAAATCCTGGATAGAGATAAAGCTAATAGTTTTACATAAGTGTTCCACAAATACACGCATTAAAGAGGCTATCTGTAAGGTTCCCCCTACAGTGAGGTTCTCTGATTAAACTGAGAACCGGAGATACAATATAAGTAAATACAGCTGAATACACTCTTTAAAGGCTCAGCATTCTATAGACAAATAACAGTGTTTTAAGTATAGGCATACAGGCTGATAAAATGGATATAAAGATTCAGCTGCCATTATTTATTCAAAAGGTTTCAAATTTGTGATATAGGCCTACATTTTGAGGAGCCATATAAAAGCTATCTCACATTGATATTTCATTATTAAACCTGTAATTTCATCTCTAAACGCCAAACCAACGTGATTTTTTATAAATAGTTTTTAGTTCATGGCAATAATTTTCTGTCGGTTAGAAAAGTCCCATTGTGAAACAGTGTTCCTTTGATCGCGCTGTATACATCAGATGCACAGATGTCTATATTGAGCCCCATGTACTATCATTGTATACACTATTAATGAACCTAGGCCTGACAGGTCAAATGTTTAGAAATGATATAGGGATGTATGTTGATAATTACACTGGTAATAGAAATATTGATCGTAACGATTAGAGTAATTTACCAGAACATGCTTTTAAGATAAGGGCCCCTGCAGCTGTTTTATTACAGGAGTTTATATGAGCCTGTTGATCTCTCTACTGTCCATGGTACTGAAGAGAATTATGAATACATCTTAGCCTATCTGTGGTCCATTGTATATTTTAGATAGCCTATGTAGTCCTATCCCAAATTAGCAAAAATGACACAGTAGCAGCACACCTAACCATGATGCACTGTGACTTTGATGACAGTCTGGCTGTCATATGGCAAACATCGATTTAAAACTTTCAAGGTACCAGATAGTTCACTCGATTCTTTTCTTTTAATATATTCCACAACAACAGCATCTCTTCATTGAGTTATCAAAAGATGAAGCAGGATGAAAAATCTAAACTGTGTTAAACTTTACAAATTTACAAATATTAAGTCATAAATGAATGTGACATCTGAGTTCATATATGATACCTCCATTTCATTGTAAGCACTTACATTTACTCATTTGGCAGATGCTTTTATCCAAAGCAACTTAAAAGTGAGAGACAAGACTAAATCTTCAGTTCAGTAGGAGACTGTGGTGAAGGCATTAAGTACTAAATCTGTTCAATAAGTTCAAGGACATCAGGGAAAGAATTGCACCCATAGTGCTTAGTAAGTGCTAGTTAGGCATGTTGGGGTGTTAGGAGAAGAGGTGCTCTCAGAAGAGATGAGTCTTCAAGATATTCTTGAGGATAGGATCTGCTAGCATTTGGTAGCTCATTCCACCATGGGGATACCACAAAGGAGAACAGTCTGGACTTAGATTGCCTTGTGTGTAGGGAACGCAATGCCAGACCTCATTCCCTGGAGGAACGCAGTGGCAGAGAAGGAGCATAAGCCTGTGTGATTGAGTGCAAGTAGATGGGTGCAGACGCAGAAGTCACTCTGTAGATTAGTGACTTGACTTTGATTCGAGCAGCCATGGGTAGCCAGTGGAGGTCAATGAGCAGCGGAGTGACATGAGATCAGGCTGATCAAAGACCAGACGCACCACCACATTCTGGACCATCTGTAATGTTCTGATTAATGTTTACAACACATACAGTGGGGTCCGAAAGTCTGACTCCGCTGTGATTGGTTCTCAGCATGATTGCTGTAAGCATCATTGTTTCTGTCTGGCTCCCCTACAAGGCCAAGAGAAGGAATGGGGGGGTGGGGTGGGGGTGATGACCTAAGGATGATGGTGGAAAAAAGCTGGCAGTTGTAAATTACTCAAGGGGCATGCAAATCAGCAACCACCTCAAATCAGCAATTTAATCATGTCACTGAAAATGATGGTACAGGGAACCCCGAGAGGGATGGTTCCAAGCTGAGAGCCACTGACTTGTAAGTTATTATGGACTCTGTCTGTCAGAGCTGTTGGTAAGTGTACCTCTATAAATAGAAGCTCTATTCTATAAAAATTCCATTTTTCGAATTATTTTAATCAGGTGCATCAAATAAATTAAATATGTTAGAAAATGTGCCAAAAAAAGAGCCCCATAAAAAAACATAGGTCCAGCTCTAGAAAGAAGAAAATACAAACACTGTGATGGTCGTTAATTCCAGGTCATACCAAGACCTACATATTCTATGAAATGAACAATCAAAAGTTCACTTGGTTAACTGAAAAATGGTGTTTATGCTTTGTAAGCCTTTATCCTGCACCTTTCCATGGACGCCAGGATTGGCATGCTGTCTAATACAGGGGATTGGTGTTGACAGCAAAATTGCTGTGTCCTATGTATCTTTTTAATGGCCAATAAAATACTGTATATTACACGGAAGTGGATCCTCAGTTAGATGGCGAAAAACTATTTACAAGCACTCATAGAAGCAACCAGTATGACCCATGCTATTTCACCATGACACCATTGCATTGTGATTAGCGCATCTCAGTGTTTAAGGTCCTGATGGCGCCTTCTCTTCATAATGACTAATGATGCCCAATCATTGTATGTAGTACTAAAGTAGGCCATGAGGTGGCAGCAGTGTCTCATAAATGTTCTGCAACCTCATTGCCCGTGAGAAGCTCCTATCAACCAGCCATCACCACACACACACACACACACACACACACACACACGTGAAATGAATCTTAATGTATTCTTCTTGTCAGCCATCTGTTTTTATTTTTGTTTTGTTTTTTCATTTAGGTTTGAAAATTCAGTCATAAAATGGTTAGTGGCCATTAAAGAAGGGACTTCCTTAAGATTTAGAATATTCTCCAATAAACTTCAATTAAAGTTACACACATCAGTGTAATTGCTGGAAGGACTTTGCTCCCTCTGAACACCAGAGGGAGCCAAATTCATAGTTATGATGAACCTCTCTCTCTCTCTCTCTCTCTCTCTCTCTCTCTCTCTCTCCCTCTCTCCCTCCCTTCCCTCTCTCTCTCTTAAAATAACAGCATTATTGTGAGCTAGGTTAGGTTTATATGTCAACATCAGTATTTGGAGATAATAATGCAGATAGAATTTATTACCTGATGACGTTTTTTTTTAGACTTGGTAATATATCAAAATATATCCATATTAATAAACTACATCCATATTGCCATTGTTGAAATATTTATTATGATCTCGGCTTTTGTTGAAACACTGGCTAATAATAAAACGATAAGATGCAGTATGTTGGTACAAATAGCACATATAAATGAAAATTAATAAATAAAATAACATTAATTAAATTAAATTGTAGACCAACAGGTGCCTACGTCACCATAACAGGATAACATTTATTCTAATAATAATAATGATGTCGTCATTATGCTACAATTTGAAAATTAAAATAGGCGACGATCATCAAATATTTCGCTTATTGCTTTGTTATTATTTTGAAACCTATTCGCGTTTTTCACTGTGCGTCGGTCGTGGATGCCTCTAAATAATGATAGAGAGTTAAGGAGGACTGGGTGGGCAGGCCGGGGTATTAAGAAGAAGGCCCGTCGTGAATTGTGTAAACAGCCCAGGGCGGTGGAAAAAGTTCATACCCGGGTCCATGTAAGGAGAAACCGGCGCAGCACCAGGCCACTGCACGGACATTTAATTAAGACGACCTGCAGAGGATTACAGAGATACTGGGACTGTAACTTTGCCTCACAGTGACCATTAACAATTTCATGCGCAGTCGCCTCTGACAGCCAGGGCGATGCAGAGGCCTACAGGGGTCGGGTTATTGAGTAGGCTATTCTTCTATCTTTGGTCAAAATCTTATCCCCTTGATTTTACTCCCCAAACCTCAGCCTTAGAGTTCATGAAAAAAATCCGCAGGCTGCTATAAAACACCTAATGCACACTAAAGAATTTTCAAATGAAATTAATAGAGGTGTTGCATGTGTGGGAATAAAGCAAATATATATATACATGGTTGTGAATAATTAATGCTGAAAATACACTTAATATTCAGTTTTGTTTATTCACTTAAAATTCTCGAAAGGCCTCAAACCTCTCATCAGATCAGATATTTTAACATTTTTGATGAAAAGCCTCACACAGCTATAAGGTGTCATACTCGTCCCCATTTGGTTCCCCTGTCTTTAAAACCCCTTTCCTTGAATAAACTCTCACCCCTGGTCTCTCCCAGCCCCCAAACTGTCTTTAATTCCCCGTTGTAATGAGAGATCGCGCTTCACCGCCCGCTGACAACGACGCAAGGCTCTCGTCCTGCTTTGATCTCGCGGTGATCAGCTGCTGGTGTTGAGTCTCTAAAAATGCTCATTTAAGAAGACGTTAAAACTGCACGTAAACGACGCCATTTGGTTAAGTGGTGTGATTATTTTCTTCAAATAAAAAAAACAAAAAAAAAACAAGTGGAAATGAAACAGCAAATACAATGTCATTAATTAACTTCTCATTAAGAGAGCGTGCCAAATAAATTCACTGCATGCTTTGAGTAAAACGTGATTTAAAAAAAAAAAAAAAAGAGAGAAAAATATCAGAATGAATGAATGCTACAACATCCAGACTAATGTAACTATATATATTAAACATTAAAATATGAGAGATAACTCATCTATTGCTGTTTTTCTCAAGACAACCACATGTCTGATAGAGGATGCCTGTGTGTGCACTCCGTGATCTGATTGTGTACATGTGGAGCTCGCTCTGTCACGTCTGAAGACCTTGGCCGCAGTGGTGGCTGGGAGTTACCGACACCTTCTCTCGTTTTACTAAAAGCCTCTCCGAGTGTGGCCAGGGAGCTCTCTCCGCTCTCTCTTTCTCCCTGGCTTCCCATTGGACGACCCGTGCGCTTTCTCTGGGAGGAGCTCCACTGGCAGCAAAAAGGAGGAAAGAATTTAACTGCGCAAAAAGTCCTGTGCGGTGACGGATGTCCAAAGTTCAGAACTTTTTCAATGTGCGTTTCGTAGAAAGGCACAAGAGATGGGGACGGCTTAAGATCCAGCACGCTTGCACTGTTGTTGAGACTTTTTCCTCTCTTTTTCTCTTGAAGTGAGCAGAGAGGGAAACTGTGATTTGAGCGCCTTCAGCCTTCAGAGGAGGGAGAAGTGGAGCTCTCCGTCTACCTATTTTGGAGCTATATTATTTTTATTTTTTTTTGCCGGATCAAAGTGAAGACATGCAGGCTCGCTACTCCGTCTCCAGTCCCAACTCACTGGGCGTCGTGCCGTACATCAGCAGCGACCCGAGTTACTACCGGGCCGCTGCCGGTGGGGGATACACGGGGATGCCAGCACCTATGAACATGTACTCTCATGCGGCTCATGACCAATACCCTGCCAGCATGGCCCGGGCATATGGACCGTACACCCCCCAACCTCAGCCCAAGGATATGGTCAAACCCCCCTATAGCTACATTGCGCTCATCACTATGGCTATCCAAAACTCGCCTGATAAGAAGGTGACCCTGAACGGGATTTACCAGTTTATAATGGAAAGGTTTCCATTTTACCGAGACAACAAGCAGGGCTGGCAGAACAGCATCAGACACAATCTGTCTCTGAATGAGTGTTTTGTCAAGGTGCCCCGTGATGACAAAAAGCCCGGTAAAGGCAGCTACTGGACGCTGGACCCGGACTCTTACAACATGTTTGAGAACGGGAGCTTCTTGAGGAGGAGGCGGCGGTTCAAGAAGAAGGACGCGCTGAAAGAGAAAGAAGAGCGGCTGCAGAAGGAGCTGCCGCCCAGGCAGCAAGGCCGGGATCAGGAGCAGCCGGTGCAGGGCTCCCAGCCTGTGAGGATCCAGGATATTAAGACTGAGAACGGCACAGTCACGCCACCGCAGGCCGACTCACCTTCTTTGAGCACCGTGCCCAAAATCGAGAGCCCGGACAGCAGCAGCATGTCCAGCGGGAGCCCTCACAGCATCCCCTCCACTAGGTCCATCGGCATGGACAGCTCCGAGCACCACCAGCACCACGGCCAGGCCTCCACGCAGGGCTTCAGCGTAGACAACATCATGACCTCCCTCCGGGGGTCTCCACAAGGGGCCACAGAGCTCACCTCCAGCCTCACCGCCTCCACCAGGACAGGTATAACACCGTCTTTGTCCTTAAACTATTCTCCAAATCAGACATCTGTCTATAGTTCACCCTGTAACCAAAACTCCATCTCCACTACCTCCAATGCAACCTATCATTGTAACATGCAAGCCATGAGCTTGTACGCCGGGGACAGATCTAGCCACTTGGCACCGAGCACCACCGTGGACGAAACGTTGCCAGATTACTCAGTCACAACCACCTCATCCTCTCTGACCCACGGTAATCTAAACTCTGGGCAGGAGGGCCACCATCCCCACCAAGGGAGGCTGACCTCATGGTACCTCAACCAGGCCGGAGACCTGGGTCATCTGGGCGCAGCTTACCCAGCACAGCAGCAGAACTTCCATTCAGTCCGAGAGATGTTTGAATCCCAAAGAATTGGCTTGAATAACTCACCGGTGAATGGGAATAACAGCTGTCAGATGTCATTCCCACCCAGCCAATCCATCTATCGCACTTCGGGAACTTTCGTATATGACTGCAGCAAGTTCTGACCAAAAAAAAAAAAAAAGAGAAAGAAAAGAAAAAACAGGCTCGATATTTTCCTCACGATGTTTGAACTCTTTCAGTAAAACTCAGTTTTTTTTTTCCTTTTTTCCCTCTCACCTGCCCACACCACAAGGACTAATATGAAAACAAAACCAGAAAAGACTTGATGTTGGTTTTTTCTAAAGAACAGTGTTACTGCAAATAACACGTAAGTCTCTCTTTTGCTTTTGTGGCTTCATGTGATAGCCTATGTTAAAGATATGCCAGTTTCCATGGACGTGTAAATTGCATATAGTAATTTATTTCTAAACTGTAGCCGGATATTATGGACCAAACACCAAAAAAGTGTTTCTAAATTGAACTGCCTTAATTGTCCAAAAAAATGTTCCATTATAAAAGTTAAAAAAAGGAACATGTATATCGCCGTACTATTTCAAAGATTCTTCATTTGTTGAAAAGTATTTTGAAGGATTTGTTTGTTTGTTTAATAAATTGTCATTTTATGTGAGTTAAAGTTACAGCCTCATTTCTTACAGACTCGAATACAGGCTAGTGATATTTTACACTTAGTCTGACCCGTGTTAGTTTTGTGTGGAAGATAAATAGACCTCGTTATTATTCTGATCTGACCCTCAGTTTTCATTTTTTTTATTAATGGTGTGATTTCATCAAATGATGTAAAAAAAAAAAAAAAAAAAAAAAAAAAAAGGATGTTTGTCATCCTCACTGTCACAAAAAGCTCATATTTATTTACTCATGATAAAGCCCTGGAAACATATTGTTTCTCATCTTATTGGAAAACCTTTTAGGAAATTGAGGGGAAAAAAAAGTCGCCTAAATTTAAAACCCATCGGCTCGCGCACGTCCAAACAGAAAATGCATGTAAAGTTTACTAACTTTCTTAGTCATGCTTCATATTCAATTTACAATTTCGTTGTCACATTAGAAATGTTTATGAGAGATGATTAGAGATCATGTTGACCTCGAGGCCTAGACCTGGGGAAAATAGCCTGCACACAGCGCCACTTTGTTTTGGATTGCGTTGTGTGTTTACTGGCGCATACCAGTGCTTACTTAATATCATACCACACATGCCAAAGATAGTCCCGTTGTCACCTCAGTTTTGATGCTTCAATTCTCACCAGTGTGACACGACACTGACGTGGCTGGAGACGACTATATGACTCCTCAGCTGTGAGTGCAGCGGATCTCATCCTTGCTGTTTTCGCAGTGTTTGGATGTTTCACTGCAAGAATGAAGAGATGTTGAATTGGCTTTATACATTCGAAATGTCAAATTGAGGTTTTATTGTAATCCCAGTTGGCAGTCGTTTTAAAATGATAGAGTTGTAAAAGCTTAAACAGTTGGTTCCCCTCAACGTGACAGTGGAGTCAGTCTCTTTTAATCACATTAAATGACAACTCATAAATTATAAATATATATTATACATTTTAATTTAATTTAATTTATTTTATATTATTTTATTGTTTTTGGGGTTTCAGATATTTAGGCTACTAATGACTGACATTTAGGCCTATTTTGAATGTCATTAATATACACAGCATAAAAAATATATATCCAAATAGATTTTGCTTGGACACACCGCACATGGCTACAGTTTACAAAAACATCGTCAATAATAATAATAATAATAATAATAATAATAATAATAATAATAATAATAATAATAATGACAACAATAATAATACCTAATAATAATAATGAATGAAATAATACTATAGCCGTTACTACCACACTATTAGTAGCCATAAACGAGACATTCAGAGTTTTATTTAAACATTAGGCTATAACATGATAATAACAGCAATTGCTAATAAATAATGTAAAAAGATTAATACGTAATTACATATAATAACAAATATAATAATATTAAATTGAAATAGGCCTAATAACAATAACGATACACATAGATAATTTGCACATGTAAATTCCAAATCGAGCTGCTTGATTTTGTCTCGAAACTCTTTTACAGTTTAGATGTTTTTTGCATATTTCCCCCCAGAAACAGATACAGACAGAGAGATGGGGGGGTGGTGGTGGGGGGGGGTGGCAACATGGCAACACATCCCACAGACGCTCAGTCAGAACCCACGCACTCATGATCAAATAGCCCTGTCATATTACAACATGTCAAATGTGATTCTGAAGCCCTGTCTTTAAAGCTGGAGGTGGGTTTGGTGCACGGGCTTTTTCTTATAGCCTCGGTTTGCTTCAGGCCTTTGGATCCACAAGGCGAGAGCGACGGCAACAGTGAAAGGATACACCAGAGCAAAACATCTTGAGGGTAGCTGCAGGATTATATACTAACGCACAGGCCCTTACACTGGCGTGGTTTATATTTGTACACAAAAAAAGGAAAATATATGAGTTGTTCACTGCAGCCACAGTGAAATCCTGCTTTGTGTGTCTCTCTGGTTGCACCAACTACAATCAGTCTCATAAAAGTCATTAGATACTTTCCCCAAAGTATAGGCCCAATAAACAAACGTCGTGTTAGTCAAAAGATTGATGGCGCCCTCGCAGAATAGACCAGGTCAGGAAGAAATAAAATTCAATCAGAGAGCTGGAATCGTTTTTCATGGGACGGAAAAGGCAGAGAAGGGAGACGGGGGTCAATGAGGAGGATGTCGGTCGCCAGAGCACCATCAACATTATAATAGGACATAGCAGAGAGAGAGAGAGAGAGAGAGAGAGAGAGGCTGAGTTGGAAAACAAGAGGAAAGTTAACTTAGTGTGTTGTTTTAATTCCCGTAAACAACTGTAAACAATACAATTGGAAAAAAAAAAAAAAGTTTCGCATTAAGAAAATATACCTTTTGCTACACTGTGCAGAAACCGGCTGAAAAAGAAGTTTATAACTGATGCCTTTTGGCTCTGGAAATGAACTGATACTGTAATTAGCAACGAGCCTATAAGTTTCCTTATGGAGCCCCGGGGCCCTTCATCCGTCCCACAGGGGTCCCACAGAAAAACAGGTACAAATTGAATTTCACTGTCATTTCCCTTCTCAGAGAAAACAGTAGAGGGGAGAAGGACTTCTATTTTTGCTTTTACAGATAGCACATAAAGTACACACGGTTATGGCAGTAATTTCAAAAACAACAAAAATAATATCAAATCTAATCAGATGCTGCATATGGCTTCATCTCTTGAACATGCAAGGGGCCCATGTCTGTTTGGGGCTCTTCAACACGAAGACATTTGGGGGACCCCTGTTCTATCTAAGCCTCTACAGAGACTTTACCTCTCCCCCCTCCACAGAAAAGTTCCGCTACATTCCTGAAAACGCACAACTTCCCTCACTGCCATGGGTCGAATAGCAAAGACAAAAGCGTCTGTGGTGGCCACGTCTTTAATATTCAACAAATCAAAGCCACGTCTCAAATTTGGATATTAAAGTGTAGTACATAAAATAATTTCAAAATAACGTTTTAATGTTATTTTTTAGCCTGACACACTATTTTAGATGAAGCGAGTGTCAGTTATTATTCGGGGGGAAAAATGATTTATACCATCAAATAAATTTATTCATAAAACCATATTCTGAATTTAATCTGATACACTTGAGTGCCAGTAGGTCAGCTGTACTGTGTGTTAGCCTGTGTGCTGGAGGTCAGGCCAAAGTTGAAGAAATGCACATGGAAATAAACAACTGCTCCCCATCATTAGGCCTATTATTGTTGTAAGATAGAATGCATACACTATCGACTAAATACAAAATAATGTAAGTAAATTTACATTTATTTAAATGTGGCTAAAGAATGTGTTGTAGGTAATAGTTACATGAGCCGATCCAAAAATCAGAGGCAAAACTTTACAGCTTACAGCCTTCAGCTTTGACACTATGTTGTTATTTATTACCTTGATAAACGTGACTGTCCAAAGGGTAAATGAGTATTAATGGGAATTACATTTAAATTATTCACAATGTATCTGTTCTTTAAGTTTTGAAGCAGAGATGCTGCAGCCTATTTCTTTGACAGAAGATCGTGTATTTTTATCTGAATGCACCAGACGGGATAACATTTTCCACAATTTCCTTTCGCCATCTCTGTGGTGCTTTTACGGTCGCAGGGATAGTTAAAGAGCAGCGAGTCTTTAGTCTATAATGCTTGCAATTTTTTGGTAATCTAGGAACCGATGATTATTCCAGCCTTACTGGTCGCTAGCTGTGCGTAAAATGCAATGCAACCGGGCCAAAGCTTTTTCCCAGAAGACATCTCCTATGCGAGGTTAACCTACAAACAGAGCAGTAATACGCTCTTCCTCACTCACCCTCTGTTCCCGTTCAGTATAAACGAGGGTGGGGAGGAGGGAGGGCAGGGAGTTAGATGCAGTGAAGTCTCGCTGAGCCCCTGCAGACTGTGTGCACCTGTATGGCTGAGTGACCAGCCGCAGCTAATATGGAAAATGCTGTGTGTTTTTTAGCTCTGCGTTACAGTGCACGGCTGCAAGACCCGAGCTCCAAGCGCCATCTGCTTCTAATTAAGAGTCCATAGACGCAAAATGCTGTCTGCTCTGCGGCCAAACGAGTGAAAGGTTGGAGGTGCAGCACTTGTCTCTCAGAGGGGAAAATAACCGCTGCATGCAGCCTCTTATCCTGCACGTCTCATTTTAAAGACAAATGGTAATTGTCAAAGAAATGATTCACTCGGCTTTGTCAAAACAGGCAGAGCGATGAGGTGTAAACAGGGCTTCTGGATTAAATGTGATTCTTGAAATCAGTGCAGCATCTCCGCGTGAACTCGCGCAGACCTCATGAGCACGGGGATGGCGGGATAATGGGGTACTGTGTGAATTCAGACCCGGAGAGGGGGGAAACGGCCGACCTGCGAATAACCCGACAGCCTTGGCGAGATACCTCAAAAACGAACAGAGTTGCCTTCAAGTTACACAAAACCCGCTTTTCTGCAGCTCGGGCCTGCGGTTTCTAATTATAGCACCTTTTTACGCACCGAGCACTTGAATGTCCCAATTATACCGGCATGACATACAGTAATTTATTGTCAAGTAGTTTAATTTTATGAATATATTTTTGAAGGTCTCATACCCGTCGACTTTACAACCTTCCTTTGAATCTGAATGGTCAGGGATAAAGCTTCATTCTGTCGCCGGTGTGGGTGATAAAAGTGCGTTCCTATCTTTATATATTTGCTTATTTAATACATTTTATACATTGATTTTTTTTTTAAATATATAGAATCATAACAAAGATGCATGTAAGGGAACATGGTGTTTATTTTTTAAAGCACTGAATAAACAAGCCAAAGTGTTAAACATGTAAAATAATGAACGATTCGCCAACTCTTCAGTGGATTTAATACCGTGATCATTATTATTATTATTTTTATCAGCCTATTTTTTTTTTTAGGCGTGCAAAGCACATGGTCTCTTTAGCTCACTGTAAAAAAAAATATGACAAAACATTAAAAAACTGAGTAGATTACAACAGAATAAACAGTTCAATAGAACAATAGTGCAGTGATTATCATTTGCAAAAAGCTGGACCTGCCTCATGAAATTACTGCTTGTTGCAATTTACATATATACACTCAAATAAAGAACAAATTCAGTTTTGGTGGACTGCTGATAGCAAACTCCCAATCGCAACCAACTTGAACTCTGTAACTTGTGACGTGAGAGGGCCATTCAGAGCCATCCAGCTACTGCTATTTGAGCCACAGTAGCAGTTGTCTGTGTCTTTCGTGGGTCTCATATCATTTTATGGTGCAGGGCCGCCACTGGGCTATGAAAACATCAACAGCAGACTTAGAATGCGAGACTGACATAAAAGCTGCCTCTTCTTTTTATGTGAAATCATGTTCTACAACAGATTTAAAATCACAGCCAGGCCCCATCATCCTCTGGTTTAATAATACAAGCAAATATGTTTAAATGTTAGTTTCAATATTACAAAAAACAGAATGTTATAGGGTTATAAAATGCAAAGGCATTAAGTCTTTTCCTTTATTTTGAAATGTTGTTGCTTTTAACAAAAAAAACACTACTAAAAATAAGCAATAGTTGAGAAAAAAATTAAAATAACATAAAAAATAGAGAGATGAGCTCATTGGTGATATACATTATATATAACCTAAATTCTGTGCTATTTTTTGAGGATTTTGAAGACCTTCTTTTTCATGAAATTCACAGTAAACTTAATGCTACTGCTTCTCAACCATCAGGACTTGAGACAAAATCAGAAAACACTTGTTCAGGACAATAAATTCAAAAGAACACACAGTTAATGAGACAATCCCACTATATGGGCTTCTATGCATATGTGCATGCATGTTGACGTCATCAGTTTTCACCAGACTCTCCTCTGATCCTCACATCTTTTCAGCTCAGGGAGGCGGGTGGTTGGGTGTCACCTGTACCAAAAAGAAATAAGGAGACAGTGCTGGAAATGACCCATCTCAGCTATGGGTCCTATAGTCCCTCTGAGGAGGAGAAGAGAGGGTGTCACACCATCCAGAGGGAAAGACAGTGATGAATTGGGCTGAAGAGTAAATGTCATCTTCATACAAGGAAAAAAGTGGCTTCACACAGGAGGTGGATCACTGAGGAAAACAAACTTGAAATTTGATTTTAATAGGGAGGGGGGATGTTTGCCTGTGTGTGTATGTGTGGAGATAAAGCCAGCTAAAGTCTTAAAGAAGCCCATTAATTCCTGGCAGAGTCAGTGTAGTGCTCTACCGTGCAGTAGAGGGATTAAGATATCATGTGTGTATTAGGTTTTTTTTTTTTTTTTTGTTTAAATGTGTGTGACCATGAAAACTGACTGCAGCAGACTTCCTCTTGAATTATTTCCCACTTATTGCCTTGTCAGATCTTCCCTCTCCTTCCTTCACTTTTATTTTGAAGTTCAAATGGCAGCAGTGATTGTGTAATCAAAAAGAAGGCAATGTTGAGCACAGCCATGTGCTCTCTGGGACACTGAGAAACAAACTAATCCAGTGCACTACAGTTGATTTATTAAAAACAGATTCATCTGTTATTTTTTATTTTTTTTTTTTACACCCATCAGAGATGAAAATATCACGTATTAGCTCTGTCAATCTTTCAAGGAGGTCAGCAGGTCATGAAGTTATCTGATGGAAAAGTGATGAAAATTCAGAGCTACTACAGAAAATCCGAATGTCAACAATAACACATCTAATTAAGGAAGATGTTGTGTCATTCTTTCCTGCTCTTTCTCCCCAGTCTTTCCTGCTTTTTTATAATGCTGACAGATGTGGTAAGTGATGTTTAGGTGAATCGTCAGATTCATTTCAAGTGCCTCCAAATGCTGCTTCAATCCTACATTTCTATTAGTTACGTGATGACACTTGTTGCCACGATTAAACATTATTTCAAGCTTGAAACTTGAGAAAACGTTAAACATCACTTTTCCTCGCAGGTCAATTACAGCGTGACTGATTGACTTTGCCATGGTTGCAGTTTTATTCACAACTCCGTGCTCCTGGAAGACCGACGATGACTGTGTGTGTGTGTGTGTGTGTGTGTGTGTGTGAGAGAGAGAGAGAGAGAAAACACCCAAAGGCATAGCTGTGTTCAAGTGATAGTCTTGCAATCATGCATGTTGCTCCGTGTTTCACCTCAATTGTGATCAGTCCCTGCAACCAAAGTAGCAGGAAGCGGGGATTTACCTGCAACCCTTCCCCACCACAACTACCACACACACACACACACACACACACAAATAACACGCTGTGATTGAGGGTGTGAGGTGAAACCCAGGCAAGGAAAGGAAAAACAAACTTTTTCAAAGAAAAACACTGACCTCAGCCACAACTATTACACATTTTCACAGTTTCTGAGGGGATGCACAAGTTAATTAAAATTAGACCTTGTGTGCAGATGAGGCAACACATCATCACCACATGGATCCTATTGGCAGCTTTAACCTTGAATCGACATGTTTCCTGTGACTAGAAACAGCGTCAACATACAGTATAAGACTGATGAAGCAATGAAACGCACGAAAACAAAATCTAAAAAACATGGCAACGAATGAAACATTTAATCATTTTATGGCATTTCTGCAAAAATACATAACACGTCAATGTCGACACAAATACAACAATCGTACATATGAAAAACAACACACTCTTTGCACTGATCCAAAATGTATCTCAAATGTCAACTGTCTGAGCCAGTGTCAATGAACCAGCTGCCCCCTGACCTCTGAGAGGAAAACCCTTCCTCCCGACAGTCTTTTTCAGCGGCCCATTGTTTACTCTTCTGCCAGTTAACAAATTTTCTCCAAGTCGTCCTTTCTCCGTTTTCATGCTCGGCTGCGTTGTAAAGAGCTTTTAAAAATTCAAAACTCAGAGGTGAAGAAAGTCAAGGAGCGTGAAAAGAATGAAAGATTAGAAGACAACTGGAGTCAGTAGAATTCGATCTGTAGACACCAAAAAGAGAGAATTAGTGAAAGAAAAGTTCTCAGTGTGTTCATTAATAGTTTCGAATGTGAGCATGTGGTAGTTTTGTCTTTTGTAAACTTTCCTCCACTTCTTTTTTTTTTTTTTTTTTTTTTTATTTCATCATGACTTTGGGAGCATCTAACAAACTCAAAGAAATTCGCATAAATATCTGTGTGTGTGTGTGTGTGTGTGTGTGTGTGTGTGTGTGTGTGTGTGTGTGTGTGTGTGTGTGTGTGTGTGTGTGTGTGTGTTTCTGTCGGGTGTGCAGGTGTGAGGTCTTCTCCGTCTGGTGAGAGGCATCCAGATGGTGTTTGTGTGTGATGGCGAGCAGCAGCGATACAGCGGTGGTTCCTTTCACAGATCAGCACTCATATCTCTGTTCCATCTCCAGGCTCTCTGCTCATATAAACATCCCCAGTCCAGGGGCCTCTGATGTTTCTGCCATTGTGTTTACAGTGAGAAGTCAGGCAAATACGTGAACTTTAAGACAAAGAGAACAAGCATGAACAATGGACGGAGGGGTTAAGCGCTTGAATTAGTTGTGGTGAAAAATTATACTTGTACTCAAAGGCAGAGAGATGATTTTTTTCTGATATAGCATTTATAATTTTATCAAAAGAAAGATTATTATAGTCACTCTTCTTCTATACTATTAGCATTATGCTCCTCTATATTACCTCTTGCCAGTGGCAATCAGATCTTCCAGTGGGATTAAACAAACAGCGTTTTATCCTGTGGAGGTTTTCATACTCTGCACCCTTTGGTCTGTTCACCATCTTCTTACACACAGTAGGAAACAAGTTCAATTACACCGATTCAGCATAGACATGGGCGGACCCAGAGAAAAAAAAAAAAAGAAGAAGTCACGTTTCAGTGCTCAGGGCCTGTGGCAACTGAAATGAAGAGTTCAGGAAAAGTGGAATGTAACACACACATGCGCACACATAAATGCCCACTCACAATTCTTACTCATTCTGCCAAAAGCTTAAATTGTCTTTGCAACGAAGCAAATGAGATGTAGCATTCACTTTTGAAAATGGAGCTTTTGTTTGAAAATAAGCTTGGAAAAAAATAAGCATGCACATTTCCAATCAAACCCAAACCCCATGCAATGCTACGACTCCCAACATCAAAGCGCGCTCAAAGCGATTGTCTCCCCCCTGCTCCTTTTAAACTGCCTCTTTTTCCAATGTAGAAAAATCCCCTTAACATCAAAGAGGGAGACAGAGAAAGTAATTTAGCCTTATCTTAATTGAGCTGCAATTTTAATAATGATCTTACACATTGGGACCTTGGAGGAGAGAATTAGCTGCAGGCTGCAGGACGATAGGCTGGCTTCCCTGCTCTGTGCTCCATCGTGCTACTCTGGTTGTCTAATCTCAGCTCCAGACATGTCATTGGCCAGTGATTTATGATGACCTAATGTTTTGTTTACTTCATGCTCATAACAGGCGGGCAGATTGCATAGGGCACGCCGTATGGGGAAACATGAAAGCGCTGGGGCTGCTCGCAGGGCTGCAGTCCCCAGCAGTTCGCAGAAATAAACAGCGCTGTATTTCAGCCACCTGGCACAGCACCTCCTTCAAATTGAGGGCCAGAGCTGCCGGCCACTCCGAAGTTTAGAAAAATCCCAGGCTGTGTGTTTCATTTGCTGTCATGAGGCAACCATCAATCTTCAATGTGGAGGTTACACACTTGATTTAACCTCTGGAAAAACACATTGACCCGTCTGTTCATGCACGTTCTCAATAATTGACTTGCCTTTGCCATATGAGAGGACAAACATATGGGGCCTGACAACTGCTTGACAGTAAGGTCAAGAGTCCAGTAAGTCAGTCCACTTTTAAATGACTTGGATTCAGCTTCTGTCTGTGCTTTTCTGGTATTTAGTGGAGCAACTGAGAGGAGCTCAGACAGTCCTGGTTGCATACAGGAAATGCTGTTGCTGCTAAGGAAAATAAACACAAGGGTAGCTTTGTGTGAGTGATTTTAAATGATATGATAATGTGAGGGTGTCATAGTGGTTTCCTTCATTGGTAAAGAGTATAGGACCATTACAAAATGTGCTAGTATTCGTGTGCGTAATATCCTTAAACCTTGTGTTTCTTCCAGAAACCTCACCCTGCATATCTGATCTGGACACAGTGACTCAAATGTCTTTTCTCTGAAAGTAATGAGAAATATTTGTGGCGTGATGCGTGTTAGTGGACAGTGAGGGAAGGGAGACAGAAGAAAGCACAGGCCACCTCGGCCTGTATCTCCACCCGCTGTGGGGGTGTACACAAGTTTCACCTTTCTGATGCAGGCAATGAAACAGCAGCGAATCCACGTATTTTCTTCCAGCTTCATCACAGTTGACAGCTCAAATCTTTGAACAGTAGTCTCGATTTTTAATTAAATGAAAGATTCACTTTTTCAAAGCAATAATACAAAGTCATTTTTGTCTTGTTTGAGTCTTTTAATCTTAAATGAGCCCAATATATTAGAAAAAAAGTGCATGATGCACTCAGTCATTGTGCTGACTAATATTACTGCCATGCTGGAGCTGACCTAAAACCGGTCTGAGGTCAGTCTTTTCATGACAAATAGTCCTTCTATGTGCATGACACTACTAATTTAAAAAATATGGTACATTTGATTTGGAAATGCTCAGACTGATATTAAAAAGTTGAAGCCAGTAGATACTAACAGACTGGTTTGAGTTAAATTAAGGGTTGGGATTATGGTTAAATTTATGTAGATACAGGTTAGGTGTGTAGATTATTGTCACATAATATGTCACAACATGGATGGTTAAAGGTTGAAATGATTTCACTAAGGCTAATATCAAATTAAACTTTTTAAACATGTTATCAAAGCTGTTTTGCTTTGAGAATATCACATTTAAAACATCCACTGAGGCAGTTTTCACATCATGATTTATTATGATATATTTCATAAATAGAATGAGTTGAAAAATCCAGAGAGAAGTGGTGAGATACTGATATGTCACACAAACGAAACGCCTGTAGCCACATCTCAGCAATCTTGTAACGTCATCTGTTCAATTTTATGTGTGTCTGTTGTTTATAACACTGCGTAGAGCCCATGCCAACAACTCCCAGAGATGGAGATGTCAATAGTGTAAATATTTTTCTCCTTCCCTGTCTGGCCATTCAAAATCCAATTTGAAAACCCCATCAGATAGGCATTTCCTCCTTCTGCACCAGCAACCAGAGCAGGCGACTGCTACATTCTTATCTTATCAGCAGCAACAATCTTACATCTCGTCGTGCCCAAACAGGGAGAAAGAGAATCATAATGAAAGTGGTATTTTAGCTCCCACCTCTGCCACAAATAAAGCACATACTTGAAACTAATATGCAGCTTCTTCAGTCATCGACTCAGATAGGATATTGGCTTTTTGTCAAGCAAAAGAGCATAGAGGAAAAACCCTCTTCTTGCTCTTAATACTCCCCCAGCTTCCCCTTCTTTTTTTCTTCTCTCCTGGCACAGTGACATGCATGATAAGAGCAGCGAAGCAAACTGTGAGCTCTGTCTGGGTCTGTACAGGAAGCACAAGGGAATCAGTGGTGTTGTCCATCAACGACAGCTCTGCTGCCGTCACAGCCTAGAACAATGGCCACAGACTCCCCTGACATTGGGAAAACTTAGTCAGCCAGCAGTCTCACTAACACTGACAGAGGAGATAAAGTTAAGAGGAAAATGAGAGAAAGTAATCCAAAAATTACACTTACTCACATGCACGTGGGCACACAGGCAGATTTTAAAATAACCTCTAATGTCTCTGAATTTTAAAAATGACTGAATATCTCAGTCAAGATTAGCCCACACGTTTCTAAGAAGGGAGTCATGAAAGTGGGTTGGAAAGTTCACCCATTGAGTCAAGTTACAATTAACCCTTTAATACCTGGGTGCCTTTGAATGAACACATGACAGTATACAAATTTATATGTATATATATACGTGTTCCTTAGCCTTGCCTACTTGCCTATTACCTACTAGCCTACCATATATTAATACGTTAGTTAGCCAAACATGCTAACATCTGCAGCTCATATTAGCAGAAAACACATTGTTTAATCCATTCCTTACATTTTTGGCTGTGGAAAGATGATAAAAAAAAATCTCTTAAGATACCCAGTATCTCTCTTAGAGCTCTCTTAGAGCTCCCTTCACATTATTTCGGCGTGTAGAGGAATCCAAAGTTTGACAGGCCGGCCACGTCGAGCTATGGTTGCTAAGCAATAATGAATCCATGGACAGTCACTGTTCAGGGGAAAGGTCAATTTCCACATTGAGAAGATATCACATTGGAGAAATGTTATAAGTGTCCGATACACATTTTGGTTAGAAAGCATTGACATTCCTGCCATGGCTTTCTTTACACAGCAGGAAACCTAACCCAATCACCCAGTTGTAAAGTAAAGAGGCTAGATATACTATGAAAACAAACAAAGCACAGAGGCTTGTTAATTTAATGCCATGGCATACGTTATTGTAGAGGAAACGTTTTTCACTGCCAACATAAATACATTCCACCCTCACGTTGCACATACTTGGGATGAAATATAATCAATAATGCAGTAACTAGTGTAAATAATGGCCGTCTGCGCAGCTGTAATGATGATAGATCTAATTGCTTCTGTACAGAAATGTGTTCAGGCTTCTGAAACTTAAAAAGGGGGAAACATGTGGGTAACCAATGGCTAACATCCCCCAAAATAATTTTTACAGTGATGGAAAGTAGGGAAAACACAAAGCCATCTATGGACCCCTCTGAGACACACACACACACACACACACACACACACACACACAAGCCATCTGTCCTGGACAGGACACAGCGAGTGCATCCTTCAGCGCACACTTACTGGAGGGGAAGTCGGGCCTTGAGGCTGTTATATGACATCAGCACAGCAAAAGCGACACCATTTATCACCGACCACTGAACATGGAGACATTCATAACATCCTGACAGGAAAATCTTGTGGAAAATAATCACTTGGGCTTTGATAACAACTTGGCTCCTTCTCTTGCTCCTCATTTAAACAGTGTCCTGTCCGGGTATGCTATTCTTTATCTGTGACCTTTATTCATTTATTATGCATTCAACCTGCCGCCATATTAAGCTATCTTTTAATGATTTTACATTTTAAAAAAGTAGGCTCTGGACCTGAAATCCCTGTTTTGTCTCTGATTGCTTAATGTTTAGTGATGCTTTAAGGTTACTGGAAAAAAGCTATTTGTAAAGTTGGGTTGGTCAAGTCATTATGGACTTTATTTAAAGGTGATCATATATCATCATCCACGGAAAGACGCTTATCAGTGTGATATCCACATTATGGCAAACTTATGAAAGAAGAAAGAGGAGATGACCAAATCTTTCCAGAACACACTCATTTGGGTCCAAAGGTTACTCAGGCCTTTCCCGTTTAAGCAAAGCACGGAGTCTGTAGCAGCTCTTTGTAACCGACCTGCTCTCACTTTTGGTCTCCCTTTTGTGCTGAGGTGAGAGAGGAGCTTTTGTCACATGTCAGAGGAGCATGGACTGCAGCCAAGCCTGTCCGTGGGCCTTCCTATTTTGACACCCTAAAGCACCTGCCCTCACTGAAGCATGGCAGGGAACGTCACAGAGAGAACAATAGAGAAAGGGCCTCTTTCCAGCCACTCCTTGCCGGCTGATCCAGCACTGACAGCCTGTCACTCAAATCCATTAAAGGTCATTGTAGCTTGCTCTACAACACATCTACAACACATTGTAGCTGCCCCCAGCCCCCCCACCCCCACCCCACCCCACCCCCGCAACCCTCACGAGGACACGCCCTAATGGACTCTGCCACTTTTACATTCACTTTTTCCTCTCCACCATCTCTCCTTTTCCCCTCAGAGGTCAGAAGAAGGGGATATCCCAGAAGGAAATGCCTGAGCTCTGAAGGAGGTGCCTTCTGCTCTCTCTCTTTTTTTTTCTCCCCCATTTCTTTTGCCATAGTCCTGGGTGTTATCGCACTTATGTAACGGAGAGCGGGGTGCTAATAACAAGATGTCAGAAGAAAATACATCCCTCCTGAACTACATTATTCCTCTTTTGGTTTCTCTTTTCTTGGCAAAAACACATTTACTTAAATTAGGTTGGTGAAAGACAGACAGTAAGGAATCTATTATGTTACAGTGAGATCTGAAAATGGAGAAACTCTGCATGTGTACTCTCCACTGAGTCATGTCATCAATGGAGTTGTTGGAAGGAACAAAAAACTAAGTCGATGCCAACTGACTGTTTGTGCTATTATTGAACTTGATCAGTCAAAACAGGCAGAAATATCAGCTGAATTGTTGCCATGCAGTTAATCTGATAAGATCCATTATTATGATTACCTATCCAGATGTTTCGCTTTATGTAGTAGCACTTAGTCGTATTTTATACTATCTTTATGTCCTGTCTGTCGTTTACCATTGTCAGGGTATAATTGAGAAAAAAAACTCAAGTGTTTCCTCTAAGCGCTTCTTTGTTTTGAATCTGTTTACAAGTCACACGTCACCATGGGTGCATCTGTTCACTTAAGTGCCTCATTTCAAACAGTAAACCTGTACTTCAAGTCAGATAACATTTCATAATATGATACATATACGGTGATGATGGGTTAATTGAGGGTGGCAACCGACACTTGGCAATAATCCATTGCTCAAGCAATAATTCACTTGCTTCTGGACTTACTAATTAGTGTCCAAATGTATGGAATGTTGTTTGCAACAGTTTTACCTTAAATCAAACTGCCATTCAAATAAGATACCTGAAATAACCCCACACATATTGGACTGTGAATTGCTACTTGAAATATTTTTGCAGGTCAGGCGGCTCTGAATCATAAATTTAAATGTTAATGAATGGTTTTCTTACCTTAGTTACCTGGAAACATCTCCGGTATCCTTTAGACCACACTGAGGATAGAGAACTACTGCACCTAAGCAGAGGCGTGCACGCAAGCATGCATGCACACTCACGCACAAGTGTGTTCAGCCATATCAGCCCTGGCATTCCAACCCCTAGCTTGGATGCGAGAAATGATTTAGGTCTCTTCCTCTTGATAAATGCATGCTTTCACTGTAGTAAAATGAGGGGGTGCAGGGAGGGAAGTATGAGGCACCTGAAGCGGTGAAACTAAGGAGACAGGACGTTGCGGTGATACTTCATGCAGCACCTTGTTCGTCTCTGGCGTTGTGAAGACAGATAAATCTCTTTTTTTATGGCAACTCCATCATCAAGCGCAGGAGATAGTGTGCCCGCTGCCATGGTGATGTCGACTCACCCCTATCGCTGCACCACACAGGCCTGAAGTACAGGGAGTTATGTCTGACTGCCTGCCCTTCGTATCCATCATGACCAGATATGAAAGGGCTTTGTGTGATAAAGAATATCGCCTTTTTGGCTGAAATGGGGTGTTACCCTGTGTGCTGCTGATGAAACATGTAAAACACATATTTTCTATATAAGGGTAAAAGAATATCCAAGGATGAAAATAAATAAGGGTCAAGACACACCAAAATCGCAAATGTACCTTGGTTATCAGGCCTCTAATAACAATGAATTATTCAGAAAAATTACGATAAGATTGAATAACATTCCTAAATATGAAAAAAAACTACATATCATACATGTGGAGAGCAAAAACAGAGACCCCCTGCTGTGGAAAGTAAGAAAATAACTACCTATAAAAAGCAATTTGTAGATTTGCAAAGCCTTGAAAAATAAACTGCAGCCATATAATAAATGTCCTTGTCGTCTTCAGGATTACACATCTCATGAAGGTGGAATAAATGGCAAACCTCAGCAGCTATCTTATTTTCCCTGTTTAACAGCTGAATCACATCAATATCCTTTTTTTTTCCCCCCCCTCCAAGGACAGGACGTGAAGGGAAAAGTAACTCCTCCAATGATCTACTAATAGCCCCCGGCAAGCTTCAACCACAAGGCTGTCCATCATCAAGCTACAGTTCCTGCCTCTGGGTTAATAGTGAACGTGCAGATAATGTCAGTCAGTTTACCTGCTGCAGTGACAGCTTTACTGGGCCTGTTCGCTTCTAGCTTTTTGCTGGCAGCTTCAGAAATTTGGCATATTACAAAATGTCTTTGTCTGGCCCATGTTTTAAAGGGGTATAATGTTAAAAATAAAATAAAAAGCAGAACAAGTCCAAGTAAAATAATTTTTTTTCTTGTAATTTAAGAACATGCAAAGTAGAAATGTGGGTTAAAAAGGGTTGTGTTATTTTATCATTAAATCTCACTAATACAAAAATTCCACTCAGCACAGATGTTTGCATTTTTATGCTTTTTTTTCCTTCTTCTTCTTCTTCTTCTTCAAGATCAGATTGCATTTGAACTTGCTAGTGTACAAGAAGTTGAAGAAAAGTGAGCCTATAAGTAAGCTGGAATAAAAATATGCAATGTGAAAGTAACATGAAGCAGTTTCCTCAAGATGCCAAGATAATGTCAAGATAAACCACTCTGACAGGTAAAAATCATAAATGTACCAATAAATGTGCTCATAACTATGTATCAGATCAAAACACATCCAATCAGCTCATCTGAGGATGCTGAAGCCAGGTTTGTGCTCTTACACAAGCTGAATATTTCATTTCTACCTGATGAACCAATTGTAAACACAACCTCAAAACATTAAAGATAAATAATGACAATATGATTAATAAATGAACTGCAGAAATTTGAAAGTGGCCGAGCCAAACAGAGCTCATCCCAAACTTTTGAGGCGAGTCATAAACCATGTGAGCAAAGGAGATGATAGCAGGTCGCCTGCCTCGTCCATGGCAGCTGTCAGCCTTGGCTCGTGGTTCCCTTCTCTGGGTCAGAGGTCATCCAGCTGTGCCCCCACACCCCCACCCCTCCCTCCTCACTTCTTCTCCCCCTGACGCAGCAGATGTGGTCGGACCACCATGGCGAGGGCCTGACCACATCTGGCTCTGATTACAGCCAGACAATCCAGCTTTATCAGCCCCATCCACTTTGCTGAGCTCTGCTACACTCATTCTCCCAGAGGTGATGTGTGACACATTCTCAACTCACCAATAGCGGCTTTACAGGGTGATTTATACAGTATGTAAGTCACCAAAACTGGGTTATATACTGTTGAAGTTCTATTTTGGTTTGAATTTAACACATGCACATAATATCTGACTTATAAAACTTCAAAAATGACTACAATGAACTCCACATTTCTTATCTACCTCTGTAGTAAACCTTTATGTTCTCTTGCCCCTTATTTTCTCTAACCTTCCTCTTAAGGGAAAGTGATAATTCTCTGCTTGTCAAACAAAACTAAAGACTAATGAGTTAATGATATACTGCTGTTTCTGAGGACTGCCGCTGAGTCTGTGTTTAAGTATTTGCCCGCACTCCAACATGTCAGTTCAATCAAAAAAATCATGTGATAGCGCTTCACGAAGCACAAATCATTTTGCCCCTCGTTGCCCTGCATGCATGCCACCTTTACTCTGATGAGCAGTCATGTGATCTGGATGAGAAATATGTCACACTTGCAGATAGAAATCCCAACATCCATAAACAGGGGAGTTTGAGAAAGGATTGTGTTGCATACAGGGATCACTGGCTGCAGTTTATTTTCCCAGGGTGCCTTTCCCATTATTCCCCACCCTTTTGCCAATGAAATCTCCACAGCCCTTAGTTCCTGTGGTTACATTGGGATATCTCAAATCACTTCAAACAAACAGTTGACAGATGAGATGGAATTCCACAAATATGAAAATATGAACCTGAAATTGAGTCTACCATGAAAAATTCATGAATACTAAGTGTGTGTGTGTGTGAGAGAAAGTGGAGGGGGGGGGGCTAATGCTTGTTTTAACCATTATATTACCGTTTCATTTCAGCAACAGTGGTACTCGTCATCTCCCACATCCAAAGTGCTACATAAAGTGTTAACCCGCCGGCTCGATTTCTAACCCATGAATCTACACTTCGTGCCTTGTCACATTCATGCCATGTCTTCTGCGGCCTGCCGTCCTCATCACACCCAGGGTTAACATGGAGAAGTCGTCGGGTGGTTATCACAATGCTTTAAACCCTCTTCTGTCCATCTATCCTTCCAACCATCATCACCCACTTTAACCCCACTCAACCCTAACGGCAACCCAGATCTGTGCCACTCTCTGCAGGCTTCCACATGTCAGGGGTCCCCACGCAGTCCACTCGCAGGGACACAGGCATGTGCACTAAAGCTGTCACCGCCTTCTACTGCTGCCAGCACTGGAGGTTATCTTCCACACAGAAGTCCCAACTGACCCACTGTGGCTGTTTGATCCTTAATACTACCGAATGACTTTTGTTTCCCTCTCTTCCAACTGTCTTTACATTGAGATCTTCAAAAGTCCTGCCAGGTAACTGGATTCACAAAACATCCAACATTCAAAAAGTTAAAGTTTTAACAAAACTGCACTTCCAACCAACAGCAAATCTTGACGAGAGCTTAGCTGCAGTGTGACTACAGTTCTTGTCTTGCTAAAAGGCCAGACTGCTGTTGAGACCCTTGGTTTATGGATCCTATCAGCAACAGGAGGAAATGGGTGAAGTTTGTTGCTCTTGAACTGTGAGAACAAATAAACAGAATGCTAATTAGAGAAGTTCAGTTGTAAATGGCCCCCCACTGATGGTGAAAACTGCCAATCAGTGAGGAGGGTGCTTCACCTCTTTATTACCGGCAAGGTGAGAATAGCCCAAAAGGTTCTTCAAATTTGGTGTAGTAACTTTGGATGCAAATTTCCTCCTCAGTGCTTCAAGTTAACACTAAAGTAGGTACATGAATCCACCTCTAAAGCCCACTAAGTAACACATTATGTTATATTATAACTATGATATATAAATTTGCAGTTTGGATTATGTGCCAAACTAATTATTGGTTGGGAGAAGTAACTTCCTGGTGGTTCTGCTGGTGACCTGACCACTAGCAAAGAAATAGCCTAAAACATAACTTCTTGTAAAACCACTATGGATTAAACTAATGAGCTATAATGTGGTGACTAGTGAGCTATAGAGGTGCTGCTAGGTAGATTCTGTTGCCTTTCGACAGAGCTAGGCTAGTTTCCCCCTGTTTCCAGTCTTTATGCTAAGCTAAGGCAACTTACTGCCGGCTGTAGCTTCATATTTACTATCTAGTTATGAGAATTGTATTGATTTTCATTCAATTCTGTGCCAGAAAAAAAACAAATGCATTTCACAAAATGTTGAATTCTCCCTTTAAAAGGTTAAATAAAATAATGAAAGCTTTTGCTTCAACTTTCACACATCATCAATTCTCATCTTCACACATCATTCCAAGATCATTTGCATATGACAAACACCTAAGATGAGATAAACTTGTGCTGATCTGCAAATCAGTCAGCTACAGTGTGAAAGCCAACTCGCACCAAATTGGTAAGCAGGGTTTACTAACACCGAACCTTTTCTGTCCTTTAAAGTGGAAAATCATTCAAATCAGACGTGATGCCAACTGGGTTAGGTGTTTGCTACTTTTTAGGTGTCATCAAAGTGACCCAGTTGGTTAAACCTCCAACATGTGTGAGAGTGTTTTCTTTTCGGGGGGGGGGTGAAGGTCTAGGGGACTGCAGGGAGCTAATTAGAAGCTATTCTCTAACTCAGGGCCAAATGGAGCAATTATCTGGCCGAGTGAGTAGATAATTCCCTCCCATTCATCTCCCACTGTCAGGGTCCCACTACACACCAACCTGCATTGAGGACTGGATGCAGAGGCCTGTTGAACCTAACCTCTTTCTCAGACTCCCCGCATCCCTCCCTTGTAAAGTAACTCACCGCTGTATCTTAGCAATGGCCAACATGGTGGATCACCAAGCTGATAATTTCTCTCATGGTTGTCACATACCATTGCCAACCCCCAACAGGATTTATGACTACCACATCTCAGGTTCAGCTAATGAGTCTGTTGGACACTGGTGGGAGAGCTGGCTTTAAGGGATGATTAATGCAACAGCCTGATAGGCCCCATGCTTGACACAGGAAAAAAAAAAAAAGTTGCAACATATGGACCTGCTGATTGAATTAGAATTAAACATGGGGTTGGCTAAAGGACAAAAAGAAAACCCGATTACCTGGGAAAACAAAAGCTCAGCCGCAGCGCTGTATTCCGCAGGTTAAGCGCACGTTTGCTCTATGCAAGGACTTAGAACAGGTGATAAGTTTGTTTTCATTCAAGTGCAGTATTTTGGAACGCTGTGTAAGAATTGTAAGCTAATATTTTCTGCACATGGGGAGTTGGAGACCTCTGTCCAAAGTTTAACATTTCACTGCACATCCAAGGTTGGCAAGAAAGTTCATGCCGTTGACAGGAGTTGCCATTTATTACCTTGAGTATCTCACTTATAACCAATACAAAGAAGGCACCCTTTCAACACGTTTCCCGTACTGAAAAGGAGTGTTGAGAAAACAGGGCTAAAAGACTTCACTCATGCAGAACTTAAGTATGTGAGTCATAGGCAACATGAACATATAGTTTTTAGAGTGGGTCCCAAAAGTTAAAAAAAAAAATAATGAGTACAATATAAGTAAGCATTAATTGCATTTTAAAATGCTTGTACTTGTTATTTTCTTGTTGTCAGTATTTCATTTTTAATGTGAGGAGATTTTTATGCCCAAGTTTTATAATGTAAACATGTAAAGTTCAAACCAAATGCTAAGTGGAGTTTAGAGCTGTTGTGATTGCAAAGTCAGAGAAACAGATGTTCACAAAGAACACAGAGGATGACGCAGTACTGTAACAGCAGCTGCAAAACAGTTCACACCTGACTGGACACTGGGAAATCACATTGTTTTTGATGAATATTCAGTACATTAATGTTAGATTCACGTTTCAAAATGATAAATCCATTGGATTGTGTGACTAAACCATGAGATTTATTCACAAAAATAATAAAAGAGGAATCACAAGGTTTGTACAAACTACATTTTATGCCAGCTCATGTGGCTTGCTTTCTCATTTTTCTCACACACGTGGAAAAGCAAAACAGATTTTGGTCAAGCCTCTGCGTCTCCAGTGGAATCAGATTAAAAGAGGCCAGGAGATTTAGAAAATGTCTGATTCTGCTCTGGGTGCCACTAATGAAATAAGAGGACAGCATCAGGCCTTTCCCCCTGTCCTCCCACCTCTAGAAATACGTGCCCCATCATACCTCAGTAATCTGGGCTCTGAGATCTGCTGCATGAGGGAACTTTTCAATTCACAGCCAAAAGGCCTGTGTGACAGAGCTACCTTTGAAAGCCTCTCTCCTCAGTTCTTTCGCTCACTTCCTCTCCTTCCCTTGCAGCTGAGGTAAGCAGCAGACGGGGGGTGAGAGGAAAGGGGCCGAGGCATCCGCATGACCTTGGAATTAGTAGAACTCCTGGGACAGAGCTTGCTGGGTGGGACTTCATTGGCAGCTGCTGGGTTTTTTTTCCTCCCGGGTGTACAAGATTAATGCATGCACTGGGGGCTTGGAGGTGCTGAAGGCGGGGGGGGGGGGGGGTGGGTGGGTGGTGGGGTGAGTTGGGGGTGGGGGGGGGGGGTGGGGGCTTGTGCAGGACAGGAGTGATTTTGGGACAGGTCTGTGCACTGCGGTGTCTAATCATAATAGAAAGATTGATGCTGTTCTGACCATTTATATCTCTTGCTCTTGATACTGTCTTGATAAAAAAAGGTCAGCAGTGGAGATGTAGCACATTTTAGACTGTCTGACCCTTGCATCACACTGCAACACAGGATCCGTGTACTGCTTCCTGTGAGGCCACACACACACACACTCGCCAAACACTCTGGAGACAGAGAAATTTCCCCCTTTTCTCCTCTTATGTATTATTTTCCTTGAGGCAGAACAGTGATCCATTCACAGCCCTTTCATGCTCTCAGGATCACAACAGTGATTTTGCATTTTTTTTACCCATTTAAGAGGCTACAAAATCTACAAATCAAATCATGAAATTTGTATTGTGCAAACTATGCTGCAATATTTCTTTCAGCTGTGTGTATTTCTCCTCATTTACTGTCAGTGCTTTCCACACTTTTTCATATGAAAAACAACAAGCAGATGCTTCAAATGTTTTTGTGCAAGTAAAATCGATAAAGACCTGATTTAAAGGATCTTTAGAAAGTTCCACAAAGAAAATTTCTACAGCATGCTTTTGAAAATGAACACTAAGTATATATGACAACTGTGGCATGGTGCCTTAAAAAGACAAGCAGAGAACCCTGTATGTTGTTCTTAGAAATGTTGCTTAAAATATTGCACCTACCTAGCTACGTAGGATGGCCATGTGTTAGCTGATGCCCTCAGTAACAAATCTTGAGTGGCCATTTTCCCAGAGCTCAGCACCCCAGGAGGCACTTTTACCTTCAAGTCCACTACAGCAGCGATTTCAATGGAGCTTCCAGACCTCAGCGTGGCTCAGCTGCTCAGGCAATCAGTGCTCTCTTTTTTTTTTTTTTTTTTTTTTATTTTAGGGGTGACTGTGGCTGTGCGCACACGTGTGTTTGTTTGTACACTGTGAGTTTGTGTGAGCATGTGGTGTGTGAACGTGTTGTAGCGTGATGCATATATCATATTAGTGTGACATAAATCCCATAGCCTCGGGTCCAAAGTGTCACCAGTGTGGGCAAATAAATACTAGATATAAAAAGTGCGGACTGACTGACTTGTCATCCGCTGTTTGACTTCTGTATGTGTACTTAGGCCACATATACCTATTTATCCAACTGTATTTTGATTAGCTGAACAAATGTAGAAAGATAAATTCTGAAACGGTTGGGTCCGTCGTATAAGATGTATATTTATCCTGGCACTGTGAAGTACTTTATAACACTAATCCTGGAGAGTTTTCATGTGTAAACAGTATTTGAGATTATGTAAAAACATTTTAGGATTATGTAAAGGAGCAATTAGTCAGCAAAGCTGCCGGCTCCACAGCGTGTACAGACACAGCTCAGAGTGGCTGTGCTCAACAAGCCCTTTCATCTGGTATTAATTGAGACATTTCATTTAAGTTTCTCTCCTCTCACATGTAAGTTTGCCTATCTTTGTGACAGGTGTTGAAACAGGAAAGCTACTACACTTTCTGACAAAGCGACCACGTTTGCTGTGGTCCCTGCAGTCAGTGATTCACTCCTTTTATTCCACGATTTCTCTCCGTATTTGAATTCCCACTGACCTCATGACGTAGCGTGGAATCAGGGTATTAATCGGGACTTAGGCCCAGCCTGTTCCCGGCCTCTCATCTCAGGAGTGCCTACAAAGGTGCCCGAGCAGACCAAATCCTGGCTTCATTTCTCCATATGAACTCATTTCCTTGTGGTGGTTCTCGAGTTCATGGTAATGTAACCTGAGGAGAGCATGGACTGAGGGCCTCCAGGGGATGAAAGCATCCAAAAGCCTGAGAATTAACCCCTCGGGTCAACTGCATTATCCACCTCTATTTATAGTTAAACTTTAATTTTTAGCGGGTGAAAAAAGGCAAAAAAACAGGATTACAGGGGTCACAGCAAGAGATTTGCAGTTAATTAAATCAATCGTAGCGATTGACTAAATCTGTGGCTTTTTCCCTTCAATATTCTATCCACTTAGTGACATCTTAATTAGATTACATGACTAAATTTCACTATCAAGTTTTGTGAGAGAGCCCAGGATCTTTTCCATCTTTCTTTCCCAGATCTGACTGAAAAATCCCATGTTATAATATTTATACTGGTAATCTTTTTCAATTATAGAGAAAATGCATAGTCAATAACAAATGCTATATTTAGTAAATGAATTTTATACTGGGTATATTATTTTATTATTGGTTTATCATTGACTGAGCATGTAGTCTCTAATCTGTTCGGTTGCCCCCTCATATCCACTCTCATATTTGTTGATCAGTAATGAGGTAAAAACAGTTTCTTTGATTCTCACCAGGCCATCTACACAGGACAGAAGAGTCCTTTCACACTATAGCCGGGCTTTTTTTTCCAACGTTTCTTCCGGTCCCAAGTAGTCCAGACACATTAAAAGCAGATGTTGTCTAGTATACTAAAGGAGCAACTTATATGATCAGGAAAAATGTTCCATGAATTGACTATCAGTGATCAAAACACTGACTAATGGCAGCTTTGCTGGACAGGAATGTTAACATCTGAACTCCAGCAGTGTAAACTATAAACAGCCACATCGAAGGAAATTCACTGAAATATCTTGACAGCTTTTCTGGAATAATAAACATATCTTAAAATATTCCGTTTTAAACTGTTCCTCTAAATCTTTTTGAACTCCCCCTCAGCTCCCATTGGGAGGAAGTGGAGCAGTCTGGCCGGTTATATTTACTCAAATCTCAGAATAGCGTCAGTTACAGTGATAGCAATATCAGAATTTTGTTCAATTTGAGTGAAATGTTATTGTGCATTTAAGGGCATTAGCAAGTGTTTGGATGGATGCATCCACATGTGAGCTAAATAAAAGTGTAAATAGAAAGAGAGAGAGACAGCAGGTCTGGACCAGAGCGCTCCCAGCACTTTACCTACATACAGAGGCATTTCCCCACATACAGTCAAAGTCCCCCTGTCCAAAGAAAGATACCCCCTACACTTTTAACATGCAGGCATACAGTAGATTCATTCAATCATGATGTTCATCAACATTCAAATGACTTTACCCTTTAAGAAGAAACCAAATGATTTCAATCACTTGGAGTCACTTTATTAGTGATGTTTAAGTCCCCAGACTCTCCCCTGTCTCCCCTGTCGTCACACAGATCCTGGAGCATCTGTTGTGTGATATCAGAACGTTTCAAAATGTAACATCTCCAGATTTCTATCCCCCCATCTCATTTGATAAATTGATTGGCTAGTTTAATACCGTCATATTTGGTACATTACATAATCCATTATTCACATTCACATACTGCACTGCAGAATGTACACGCATACTGTAATGCACATGCTTAACAGTATTTCCAAAACAGATAACAAAGCAGAACATGCCGAGTTTTGAAAACCGTGAAAATATTGACCAGTCATGGCAGGTAAAGCTAACTAACAACATGAATCATAATCCTTTTTCCATGAAAGACTGCCAGTGAGTTTTTTGCCTGGAGGTGAGCATTTGCTGTACCGGGGCCCTCTTACTGGCACAAATGTTATGAGTTACACCTGTGTTTGTGAAAGGCTGGAGAGAAAGGACTGGCACCCATTTGAGACGGCACACAATTAATGAAGTTATTGAGTAGAAAATGAAGACCAGGTGACACCTTCAGTGAGAAGACAGATGATCATCTGTTTGAGCATGATAATGACTAAGTAGTAATTGCTCCAACAATATGGTCTTCTCCTCGTATTGCTCCAATATTCCCCGCCCATCTCCTTTACTGCAGTTTGCAGCTGCCCCCCCCCTCCCCCCCCCCCCCCCCCCCCCCCCCCCCCCCCCCCCCACCCCCCCCCCCCCCCCCCCCCCCCCCCCCCCCCCCGCCCCCCCCCCCCCCCCCCCCCCCCCAACACACCACACACACACACACACCCCCAACTCCAACCCCATAGTAATGCAAACCCCTGCTCAGAGCACAAAGGGAGCCTGTGTGAGGTGTTCACCTACCCCCACCCCTCTGCCCCCACCCTAGCCAGGCTCTCTCTCTTTCTCTTTCTCTCTCTCTCTCTCTCTCTCTCGCGCTCTGTCTCTCTCTCCCCCAGTGTGGCTGATGTGCTCCATTTGCTGGATGATGGACTGAGCGGGACAAGGCAAAAGTTCACACACCTTTCCTGTTCACATGGCAGGGAGGCCGGTTTGACCCCGCTGAGCTGCTCAGGGGCCACCTCCCATGTGCCACTGGCTGGCTGCGGGCCCTCCTCCGTGAACTACAATTTGTCCCCTCATTTAAGGCCAGCCACGCCTCTGTTGTCCTAATGCCATAACTGCTCTAAACTGCACTCGAGCTGCCATTTCCTTGCCTGGGATTGGAGGGAGGGGGGGGGGGGTGTAAGAAAGAAAAAACGGACATCTCTCTCTCTGTATAAGGTCAACTAGTTGCTACTAAATGAGCACACAATGAACATTCTATGGTTTACCTAATGTACCTATTTAGCTAAGACAAAAATACCAGGCTAAACTCATGAGCTTGTTCTTTTCCTCTCATACCTGTACCACAGCATCCTGTTAAAAGGTTGTGGATTGCAGTCTTGCCAGGGCCGCAGTTTTCAGTCTGGTAGAAAAGCGCGTGTGGGCGTCTTTAATCAGTACGTATACAGCATGCCTGGATGAGAGGCTGCGGCAAGCGAAACAAATGGCAGAGCCAATGCGCTTCCTCTTTTCCCACAATTCAGCTGTCTCAGTGCAAATGATCTGCTGGTGACTAAGCACAATTTGGCATCCCCACCCACCCCCTCCGCCCGCCCCCTACACCACCACCACCACCACCAGCTTCCCTTAGCACACAGAACCCCCCCCCACACACACACACACACACGGCACATGCACGCGGCCCTCACTCACTCCCCCTCGTGAACACACTCCACTTCAGCCCAGAGGAATTCATTTTCTAATTTTCCTTGACTGAGAAAACAATACACATGCCTTAACAATGTTGACATCTCTAATGCCTTAAAACGCAGTAGTAATGGAGCTTTGATTGGTAGTAAGTGGATACCCGATTACAAACACACATAGGGAGCTCCCTCACTGTACTGCAATCTCTCTGACCTCCACTGAGTAAATATATTAGAGGTAAAATAAAGTCAAATCCGTTATGAATTTACAAGGGCCATGTTAACCTTTAACAAAATCTCACACTGAATGAAGTAGATTATGTTAAAATATACAGAAAATGATAATATCGTGGATTACAATGATGATGTCCTTGTGGAAGTATAATACAATCCAAAATGTCCGTAGTAATTTAAGTTTACTTCTTACACACGTCACGGAGGACCAAAGAAGGTGATAAATACGTGCTGTTGTCTGGATTGGTTTTCTAGATTCTTAGCCCTGTGCATTCTCTGTGTGTAGTTATACACTAACTATGGAGTGACACATTTAGACTTTATATGTGATTGATTTCTCTTGCAATGAAGGTTAGACAGGCCTGAGGCACACTACACGGCTGAGGACACATCGCGGGACGCACGTACATGCACACACACACACACACACACACACACACACACACACACACTGGGCTGACAAATCTGAACTGGTTGATTTTTTTTTGCTCAGTTGTATGATGTGATGAGATTATTTGTTGACAAAGCAACGTTTAAGCACTAAACTGTGTGGTTAATAAACATCAAATGCTGCCTCTCAGAGCACATTTAGTGCCTGTTCTTCTCTGGCAGTGGTTTGGTTTCACAGATGGTAAAATGGAAAACAAAACAGAGGAGAGCAGACTTAAAAACAGGAGAAGAAGTTCTGCACAGTTATAAGGAATTTGTCTTTGTTCTTAATTTACCTCTCAGTTTTGAGTAAATGAGCATAATTACTATTCATATTGAAATTCATCTTTTTATATAATCATTTCTTTTGGAAATATCCTTTATTGAATCTGTAAAATGGTAACAGTCTAATGTTAAAAGCCCCATTCGCCTCATACCTCCAGTCCAGTTGTAGATTAAACAACAGTTACATTTCGTCCCACAGCTGTAAGTGCGTTTGTTCTTGGTGATCGAGTTTCAGTATGTGATCGTGACTGCATGTGTCTGTTTCCCATCTGTTAATTCTTCACAGTTCATTGACAGGATCATTTGCAGTTTTGCCCTCTTTTTCACCGACGCCCTCCGCTACTACTCCTTCACGTTCAGTACTGCTGTCCTCGGCAGGGCCATAATCCAAGAAGAAATCAAGTGCCTCATTCACAGTTTGTCGCTTGCTCATTGTGGTGCTACCACAGAATGACATGTGAGGAAAATAGAGAACCCTCATTTGCAGACCAAAGTTATGGAAACCAATCATAACTGATCAGGGTAGCGACACATCATGTGCCTGTTGGAAGCCATTGGTTGCAAAAAAAATCTAGTTCAAATGTCATTCAAATTTTTATGTTATCTTTCAAATACGTTGAATGACACAGTTCAATAGTGTATTCAAAGACCTGCAGTGGGGTTAACCTTTATCTTCATGCAAACGTCAACCGGACTGATTTCTATCGCTGTCCACTGCATTAAAACTGTTAAGAAGGCAGAGCTGCTGCATGTGACAAGAGAGATTACGTTAAAGCCAATGAGGCGTGTGCATGATGCAAGTTAGCTATAACTCATTCGGCTGTCCCGCTGAAATTTAACACCCAGCAGATGTTGATATTGTATTTGTTTGAAAACTGCAAGATGACAGTTATCTTGTTCATGAACTGGTCGCGCAGCACCCATTCAGAAAAATCTGCAATGTCTTTCTCGTCTCAAGTTACATGCTTCAGGCTTCCCATGACAAGTCCTTGTCTGACAGCACTCATTAACCAGTTTGTCTCCCACTAACACCTCCGCCTGTTATCAAGGCTAATTGTTAGCCAGGTTAACGGCAGCAGCGACCTCTCCTCCTCAGCCAGGCGATTCATAGCGGTTCACATTTCTGCTTGGGACAGTTCACATTAGTGCACCTGTCATCTCCAACACAATATAGAAATAGTGGTGGTAATACTTTGACACTTTCATGACTATGACACTCTCCATATAAACTCTGTATGTAACCCCTCTATTTACAATGACTGTATTAGGAGGAGACCAAATCATTGTTAGAGCAACTAAGCAAGCAAAGCTGTTTGTGTTCATGTAAATTTCTCCTCCCATTCAGCTGTACTAGATAATTATAAATAACTCATAACACAGACTAATTGATGAGTAGCTCACCTGAAGTGGATTGATAGCATCATATTCTGTGTCCCGTAAAGTTAGCATCATCGTGGCCAATATGACTGGTTTTGCATATCAGTGTATAACCTTATCCCATAAAGGAAGGAAATGGTACAGCTATCATTTGGAGATTATGTACATAACAACTTGCCCTCTCTATTTCTTGTGCCACAAAAAACTGTGAATGTTCAATCCAGGTTTAAAAAGGAAATACACTCATCCACTTGCTGTGAGTTAGTTGAGAAGATTTATATAATTCGGGTATCTGTATGGTAAATATGAATCGACAGCCAGCAGCTGGTTAATTTAGCTCAGCATAAAGATTGGAAACAGTGGGGAAACAGCTAGCCTGGCTAAGCAAAGCTATGCGAAGCAGCTGTTGTCTGTATCTTTACAAGACATACATCTTGACAAGACAAATATGACAATGGTATTGATCTTCTCATTGAACTCTCAGCAACAAAGCAACTAGGCATATGTCCAAAAATGTCAGACATGGGTCAAGCGAACCTCAAGTTTAAAGGACATTCCTGGAAAAATAGACCAAAAGTCAAGCAGTCATTTAATAGTGTAGTAATTTTAATTTATTTGCATAGGCATGTCACAAAACACTCAAACACGTTCGCAGCTAGTGATATGAGAGTTCAGTCTGACCCTGGAGAGATGACATCTCTCCCATGTCCATGATTCCCTGACCTCATCATGTCCCCCTCCATTTATGTGTTACCATAAAATCATCTGTTTCTGGCAGACCGGCCGCTGACTGACTTATGCCTGGCCAGGCAGCCGAGAGGCGGTGAGGAAGGCAGTCCAATCCTGGAGACAGGCTAGTTCGGGTTCAGCGGCCCACACACACAAAAAAAAAGACCCCTTCAATCATTCCCATGGTTCTTATTCTGGGCAGCAAGCGTGGTGTCTACAGTTTCCCAGGCCCCTCCTAAAAAATGACACATTCTCAGACCAGATGCTTGAGACAGCCAGTACAGAGCTGTGATTATTAGCAGGGCTCTCTTTTTTTGTCTGAGAGAGGGGGCAGGCTATTTTTAACCAACGATGAAAGTTTGAATATCCTTCCACCCCTTGAGCACACCAAACACCGCTGCCAGATATTGCAGGGTTTCAGCCCAGACGAGGGGTGTCTGGAGGGCATGGCTCCCATTCAGACCAGCCAGACAGCACTGTGCCGTTACAGGCAATGCTACATTTACTTCCTCTCACTGCACATAACCCGCAGTTAAATGCAAAAGAGGGCTATCGATGAGTGATTGAGAACACTGAAAGGTTGGTCTGGAACTTTGTGAAGGCTTGCGACCGCCTTCTTGTTCCTTTGTTAGCTGCCAGTGATTGCCAGTGGCATTCCAAGAAGCTACATTTCCCATACATTCCTACATGTTTGGAGGGGGCTTTCTGCAGTGTGGGCTGTCAAGAGCGACATGCGGATGACAAGCTGGGATTGAGGGTAGAATGAGGGCTGTCAAAGCTCTGCTGAATTAGATCTGATGAAGGAAGATAAACGCTTACAGACAGGACAAAATAATGTCTGCTGCACAGAAAAGGCAGGAATCATTGTTTTTGGTGCTTGCAGTCACTTTGAACTGGGAAATGATTTGGGAAACAAAACAATCATGTTTTTGTGGGATTCTGCACTGCCTCTGTGATCTGCTTTTCTACTTACAGTTGCTTGTTGTCATGAGAACACAAGACGCCACGCACATGTAGCACAGGGAATATGTGTTTCCAAAAAAAAAAAAAAAAAAATAGATCGTGTGTGCTTGCAGCCTCAGTTTTAACCACATATTTCTGATTTCAGAACACTGATCGAACACACACTGGCTGCACAGGTTTAAAATCCTGTGAGCTTTGTGTGCTTTCTGTACAGTAGGGGGAGTGATGGGGATTTAGTTGTGAGGTCAGACAAAGTGCCATTACAGTGCATCAATTAAATCGTTGTCAGACCTCAAAATGTGGCTGCAGTACAAGAGGCGCTTACTTTACACAGCCTTTCTGGCCCCACATTCATACAAAGTACTTTACATACTGAAGTTGGCAGATGTAAAAGAAGGGCCCATGGTCATTCCCTGCTCGGAACGTTTAGTTCCCATCCTTCTAATAAATAAATAATCTTAAAGAGACAAAAGAAAAGCATAAAACTGAGAGCAGTTTTATGGTTCGACATCTGAAAGCTTATCATGTCGGCGTCCACCGCACAGATCCCAGGAGAGGCAGCCATAACTCTAGGGCCCAGCTCCAGTATCAGCTGAGTAAGCATCTATGACGAGGCTGATGAATAATGTGATTATCAGTGTCCTGCACCCACAGCATTTGCCAGAATCTTAGCCGGCACCACATCTGCCAGATACTTTTAGATCAGCTGGGTGCACACATATATTTTATTTAAACTGTGCCTCATAAACAAATACAAGTGGAGATTATGCAAATTGTTTTTGCATACACATGTAAGCGATAAACCTGACATGCTATATCGCTCTAACGATGGCTCTCTGCCAAACAACTAGTAAGAATTCCTCTTGCTCCTCAGACTTCTGCAGGCGCCAGCCACCACTGCACTGGAAATGTCTTCACCAAGGGGAGGAGAGAAGAGGAGAGAAAGACTATTTTAGGAGTTTGCCTAAAAATATTTCATAAATAATGACAGGAATGAGTGTTCATAGGTCAATGTGAGTTTATGAGTCACTAATAATGCCTGGAAAATGGATACGATGCATAGAGAGGTGTGCGTTTTTGTGTGTTTGTGCATTCATTGTTCTGCAAGGAGGGTAAATGGAAAGAACATGCAAAGTTCTCTCATTCTTTTTCTCTCTTAGGCTCTCTGTGTCTCCTCCTTCCATCGCTCTTTCCCTCATCTCTCCATCTCTCTAGGGGAGGAAGGTCTCAGAGTTTCTCAGGAATGTTGACTTCTCTGTGCCTCGGTCCCTTGGGGGATGTTGGTTGGGGTCTTGACCCCTCTCCTCCTGTATCCCTGGAGCCTATCAGCTAACTAAGTTAGCATGAGATAACTCTCTGCTCCTGGCCCCCCATTGCAGCCTCTTTTCCTTCCCTCCCTTTCTGTTTCCCTCACCCTGGGCTAATATGAGACAGGAGCTTCATTAAAAGCAGGGGAACATCCATCACACTACTGTCTAATCTTGGCCTGTGGCAAAATTTGTCTTTCAACCCCTGTCCTCCTCACTCACGCTCTGTGCCCACACTGATGAAATCTACTTTGCTAATCCTTTATTGGCCAATAGTGCCATGCAGACATCTGTTGGTATATGCCACAATGATGTCTCAAGTTTCTTTTTCACACTCTGACATTTTCCATTTCAAGTACTCACAATAAGTTTAATAAATGAATGTGTCAGATGAACAGTATGCGACCACACACCCAAACTCACTGGAAACATACAGTTGTGTAATACCACAGAAAATGCATTACAGCTGATGTCCTTGCTGTCCTGCTGACCTGCCATGTGCTCTCATCTGGCCTGGAAATGGCTGCTGCTCAGCTCTGCAGCGTAAGCAGGTACCTCGCGGAGCATTGTATTTGTCATCACAGTTGTACAGGTCAGTCACTTCCATTGTGTATGTTTATGTCTGTGAGTATGCACACGCCAATGGGAACTATAGGGAAGTGGCAGCACAGTTTTTGCCCTGACAGGTCATTTACATAATGTTTATTTACATTGAAAGTAGCAGTAAACTGCTCCAGGGCACACTGGACATTATATGGATGAGCATGATTTGGTTTGCATGTTATAGGTAGCGGTTAGTTTGTTGCAACGTACTGTAAAGTAGGCCATGATTTTTATGATGTGCATCAAATCCCTGATATTTTTGTGCATTATTTATTTTTCTTTTTACCTTGTGCGTCATTGTCATTATATTCACTCGTTATAATAATCCAATAATCAGCTGCCAGTTTTTAAAATGTGCACCAAAACTTTTTTGCAGTTGGAGCCATTTCAGTGTAGAAGGCTGGATGTGGAGAGTGAAAGCTGCTGCCTTTAAAGACATACCTCAGCAATCCTGGGTTGTGAAGGCTGCGGACCCTCATATTAAGGTAAGTTATCCTTTTCTGCTAGAAGATCTGAGAAATTGATTTCTGCGATAGAAACATGCACAAATTAAAAGGATAACATGTTTGTTTACACAAATAACTTTTCTGACTGCCAACATCAAATGGCCATTGCAATCAAAAACCAATGATGAATAAATAAAAACCCCAACAAAACATCCTCAAATCTTTTTATTTCTATTTGATAGTTTACCTTTGTGTGCTAAAATGGTCAGCTGACATTTTGTAAGCCACTGAGTTATGCAAACAACATTAAATTAAGTTTAAAAAAAAAAAGTTTTTAAAATGTTGGAGTGCAGGGTTCAGAGCAATCACCCCTCATTCCCCATAAATCCTTTCATACATGCAGTACTAATCAATGAAGTTCAACTTTAGTCTCTTGAGGGCGACACCAGAAAAAAAAAAGGTTCATACCAAGTGTTTATAGTTGACACTGGCCATCCATCATAGAGAGGGGAATATTGTTTAAATATGGGGATAACGGCGCACATTCAAGAGAAGTAAGCGGGAAGCCCAATCACGGTGTGAAGTGGGCGTGGCTGTTCGATCATTGGTTTTTACAGTTAGAGAAATGATCAGACACAGACACCCCCCTAATCTGGCAGCAGAATACGCCATTTGCCGAGACCAGGCTGGATCTGGACGGAGTATACTGGCCAATTAATTCTGCAAAGACGACTGCAGACATGAGAGACACTGATGTCGTAATTCTGATCAACATCACTGATCCTCGATGACGACTATGTCAATGATAATAATGATGTTGATGATGATTTTGTCAGTGTTTTTTAATCATTGATGATGCTATAATGATAACATTGCTATCTGTAGTAATAATATAGCCACTGGCCTTCAGAGCCGACTAGCTGACCCATGCCGTGACCTTTCCGTGTCACGCAGGCAATATTTATCAGAACCATGAGCTGACGATGACTGTGATCTGCCTCCTGTTTGTTGTGTATTTTCTCAAGCCTTTCTTATTTCCCTGTAAGGTCAGTAACCCTGCAATTTTCTCCCACACACTGGAGAGTATTGCCTGGCTCTAACACTGGTCCACCTCTTGTTCTCCTCACCCCTCACATTGCCTGGGGTGCTGCATGAACTTAGGGACACACTTTGTCCCTCAGTGGGAGAACTTGGAACCAGGAGGAAATGGACTTTTTCCCAAGGTTGGGACAGGCAGTGCTAGAGAAAACATGAGGATTGGCTTAGAGGAGGAAGCATGGAGATTACTGGGGCTAAAAAAGAAATGGACAAATGCTGTTTAGAAAGTATGTCACTACAGAGAAGATGTTAAAGAATGTGTTTAGTGCCGTCATGGTGACTTTTAGATAGCTTGAGGGTAGAGTTGCCTGACTCGAAGGTCAAAGTTTGAATGTGGAGCTTCAAATAAGAGAGGCATCTATGAACTTCTAACCTAAAATCTGGATTTGGTTACTCAGTTACAAGTTATTTTTGCGGCATCAGTTCTCAGTGTACCCTTGTTGTGCCACGCTAAATATGAAACCACAAAATACTGGCTATTATTTTTTATTTACGATTTCCATTCTGGAACTGAAAAACAAAGGAAATGGACAAGTCTATACCTTGTTTAAAACGAACCGCACAATTTTCCTCCCCCTAACTTGAGCCATTTATTGCTCGTCTCTTAAATGAACTAGCTGCCTGCAGACGGATATTACTCATAACTCCAGCCACTGCCAAGTCCTGGTCTGAGGGCCATTAAGGTGTTTAAAGTCAGCCATTCATATTTGTGCTGGATCGCGTCTCTCTATTTTAAATATTCCCCTGAAATTTTCATATGAAATATAGCCGTGCAGATTGTCCGAGAGTGCACTGCATCGTACTTTACCATCCTGCATTACCAGACATCATTCAACACCTTACATATTATACAGTCATACAGTCACCTTTATATTTTCTTGCAGGTATAGCCTGCTATATTTTACCTTTCAAAACGAGCTGATTTGGAAATTTACACAAGTAGGACATTGGCCAACCTGTGGCATTAAATCTAGGCAGTTTTGCTTTAACCAATCATAAAATGAAGTTATTTTACTTTGTTTACGATCCACACTGGCCGCTAATAGGCAGCTCTAAAAGAGCGACCTGTATCTGTTTACCAGTTCCCCATTTGCATATTTTATTTTGGAACATTAATTCTGTATTACCTGTTAAATGAATTTGATTTATTTTAATGGACAACCCGAGTGTGATTGGCCAATAAAAACAAGAGTGTGTTTCAAAGTATCCATCTCACATTTTTCTAGCTTGAGCCATGCTGTCCTACCACACCAGTTTTGGTTTTAAAGGTGGGATTTCTAAAGTAATTATAGTGCTCAGTCTAATCATGCATATACCTCCCAATGTCACGCACAAAGCAGCAGCATGCATGTTACGTTTTCAGTCTTCTTGCTGAACCAGGTGATTTCACTCAACCATCCCCCTCCTCCGATTGAGAGTGTGCTAAGCAGTAAAATCAGCTGCTGTCTTTGGTCTGTATAAAAACCTGCATGCTCAAGGTCTTCAGCACACTCGCCATCATACCCACTGACACAGAAACACTTTGTTAAGAATGATGAGTTTAGGATGTCATAGCTTCCCTCGACATTTAAACTTCTCGTTTTTTTCTGCTTGGAACTAGCTACTAAACTGTGACACGCTGCAGTGTTCAATAAAGAATTGAGTAAAACTGGCTTTTCTGTGCGTTTGTGCAGAAAGGCCCCTTGGGGGTGCTTTACCCTGGAAGACTCCATATATGAGAGGCTGGGGTGTCGTCCACGCGGCTTGTGTTACACCGGGCCCCTGTGACCTCGGAGTCACGGGGCTAAATGCAAAAGTGACAATGTGCATAATTGCCTGCTAAAGATAATGGACTGCTGATTGAGATCAATGACTTTTCCCCAAACACAGAAGTGGTGTAAACCAGTACTGAATTAATTCAATGCTAAAATGTCCAGAAACACTGAACAATAGGTAGCCTGAGATGCTCTGCTGACCCAAAACAGCTTCCCTAAACACCAGTGTCACTCACAGCATACTCACATTCACACACTCACGCTTGAGAGCTCGCAAAGAGGCAGGAGACAGGCATGCACACACATGCACATCCACAAATACTACAGATAAGAGGTGCATGTATAGGAATCATGCTCTAATCTTACTGCACGTTCAGTGTTTTATTAAAATACAACCAGTGTGTAAGAGAAAAGTATTCCTGGAGGAAGATTACACAGTGGCTCTCTGCCGTTTCATCAAAATAAATGGAGCCTATGCAGATAAACACAGACACATACCCACAAAAATATATCCATGTACAAGTATAAACAGATTTTTTTTTATAAATTTTTGTTAAAAGAATGTTTTCAACATGTTACTCCAGCAGTTTGAACCACTTTTTGAAATCTAAGGCCACCCCGTTCATCTCTGCTGCTGCTGCTGGCATAACTAGAGAAACGTTTCAAAGAGCTAATTTGTCTGCTGTGTATACAAGAGCAACACAGCCAATAGTTTAAAGTGAGTGATTTTTTTTTTTTTTTGGTGCTGATAAAGTGCAGTTCTGTTAACAACACCTAATCATTAGCTTGAGCACAGCTGAATGCAAGTTGGAGTTAGCTTTGCTGTTAACAGCAATGTAGTAACTCTATCTGACTGCTGACATGCGATGCTCTTTTATTGATCAGTTAAGCTAAAAGGGTTTCTTCCATTAGTCATGCTGAGCCTTGCTGTGAAGAGCCACAAGCAGGCAAACCTCGCTGGCCCGACTTGTCTGGCTTGTAGTGATGTGGTAGACGGCGCTGCTTAGATTGCCCACCTTGATCATGTTACAGTGGTCCTGTGTTGTTTCTTGTACTCATGCTTTATACCCCTGCTTTTGTCTTCCCTTAACTGTTTGGCTGTCTCTGTGGAGCCATCCACGTCACTCTGGATTTAGTCACACTGCGATAAGCGTCTGCACCTCATTGTTCAAGCAGCTGATAGCGGACTCCATTTTTTTAAAGATTTCCAAACGGCAAAAAAAAAAAGAAAAGCAATCACACAATGCAGAGGGTGATATTGCGACTGTTTAAATGCTCCTCTCTCTTGTCACATGTATGAAGACAGAATTTTATGACAATCCTGTGAGTCCGGTTGAGGTTGCTGCCCTGCTCGGCCCCAAATACTAATCAGGACCACGGCAGTGCAGCTATACCTTGCTCTGAGACTGTAGTTAAAATGCATGTTGTCACAGCTTGGCTTGGCTTGGCTTTCAGGAGACTCAGATGTGCTTCCTCTATGATAAACTGACGGGATATTCTGTTGAGAGTCAGTCAGTGGCAAACAGGTGTAAAGTTCAAATCATGTGAATGTGTAAAACTCATACAGCTTGCAATTGCAAAGGTAGTGCATCTATGCCTTTAACTGCTCCTTCCATTGAATAACAATGGGCACACAGCAATCCTGTCAGTGATCATGAATAGAAAGCACATATTACCAATCTACTCTACTACACTACTGTAAAGAGTGGCTGTGATTTAGAATGTACACATTTCTGTCACTCAGGTATTTCTGCTTTAATTAGTAACCCAGGTTTCCTCCATAAGGCACAGATTGTTCTGGCATGGTGGTGGTAGTGGTTCTCTTGAGGAAAGCTCTGCTAAAGTGAAAGCATATGAAAGAAGCGGGGCTCTCATGTCATGTTTTAATGAAAAATATTGTAACACGTAAGCTCTATAGAGAGCTATAATAAAAAAGAAAAACCCATGTTACTGTATTGACTTGTAGGAGCATACCTGACAATTGCACAGGATTTATAAATTTAAACATGTTCATGTTTAGAAAAAGTAAGATGTAGAGATAAGGAGCAGATGAAGCCACGTGTAACTCTAAAACTGCAGTTTAGGCTGGCACCGATTGTATAGGAGGCTGGCCACATCTCTCTGGTTATGAGAGAAAAACATACTCACAACAAAGTTCCACGATAGCATCCATCTACCCTCATCACACACAGATAGCTGGCTTCAAACATAGCAAGAACAAAAAGGCATTGACCTTGATTAGGACTAATGTATGGCAGGAAAAGAACCAGTGACAGAGTGAGGCAGGATTTAGCCCGGGTGGGACGCTGCTGATGGCGGCTTAAGTGAGGGAGGTGGAGCAGGGCGGGTGTAGTGATGCTTTGATGTAAACAAGATGAATATCTGGCATGTTTATGCTTAAATTTGGTGCCTAATTGTGAGAAGATTGGTTACAAATTGAAAAATGAAGATCAGGTGCAGAGTCTGGGAGTAATACTCACCTCACTTGGTGGAAACCGTAGATGCCTACAAATTCAAACCTCAGGCAGAAACTCCCCCATTTCCCTATGTCCCCTTGATTAAGCCTCATCTCAGTCCTTCGGAGTGACCAGGATCCTCTGCAGGTCCACAAAGCTCAGCTGTCATGTCACCATCTCCACCAGGCTGCTGGATATTTGTAACTCCTTTTTTTTATCCTCACCAGCCAAATGTGTGCCCATAAACTCTGTGTTAATGTATTTTTGTCACATATTTAAGACAGTCGTAAGAGTATTTATAGAGCGTCCTTATGTGAGGAGGGGAGAGGGAGCTCTAACTTGAGTTGCACTGCTGCTGCCCGCTGTCCTAGGAGAATAAAAACATCTTGTTTTCATTACCGGGGGGTCAGGGGTGGGAGGAGGGCAGAGGAAGGAGGAGGAGTGGAGGTAGCAGTTTAATGTACATGTTTGTCTGAACGTTTCTGTGCACATGTGTGTACATATGTGTACAGTGAAGGTGTGGTGTATGTAGTTGTCCATAGAACTACTAGCATGAGCTTTCTGGGGAGATGGCTAGGCGCCTGTGTGGACAAAGGCAGAATAAAGAGCTGATGACATCCAGATGACAACACGCCCCCCCCCCCGCCCCGTTTACACAGAGCTGTCTGTCATCAAAGTGCTGCAGTTAGCTGACATGACATAACTCAGCATCCAATTTTGTTTCTTCTGTGACAACTTCCTGTTTTAAGGCATTTGCAGGGGGAGCATGTTGCGTGATCACTGTGGTAATGTGATCAACAAGTATATGACTTGCCTCTCGACCACAACAGACTGCACATACACAAAGCTCAGGGGAGAAAACTTTAGCATGCACACCTAGCTACCGTCAGTCATGAACTACTGACCTTTCTCCAGGCCCTGTTTCTGTAGAGCTGGCTTCCTCATACTTTGTACGAATCCATGGTCATACACACAAGCACATTTAAAGCAAGACGAACACACACAGGCAAACAGTGTGTCTGGAACTTTAATGCTGATATTCAACTAACTTTCAAGTGACTAGACTCTTGCTCCCAAAAAACTTTTTTTTTTTGCTAGCATTCTGCTGGCTTGTTTGGGTGTTACAACAAACCATGTTCATGGGTGGGAAATGGGTGAGTGAGTCCTCCTGGTGGGGCAGGAGACACGTCTGGCTGAACAGACAGAAACTGGCAGAAACCTCTGCATACATTATGCTCCTGGGTAAACCTTGCTGTCAGTGGAAAAGAAGCAGCGGTCAACTCGTGTATCAAAGGCAGCGCAGACACATTTAGTGCATTTGCATGCGCATAAATAGCCAGGTTACAGTCAGCTTTCTGCAGTGATCTGATTTCTTAATCATCACACACACGAAAAACTTCCAGCTTCCATAAATGTCTTACGAGATTAGAGAATCCCCATTTTGACGTGTCCTTGAGAAAGCCAGTTTCTTTGCCAAGAACATGTGTAACTGGATTTCTAACCTGCGTTTTATATGTATGTATGTGCCCGAGTAAGAGCTCAAATGTATAGTGTAGAACCACACAGTTCTGTTCATACTGCACTGGTCTTTACACACATTTATTGATGTGTACAGTCCTCGCTGGACGTGGGTGTATGACAAAATATCCCTTACGAGCACCCTTGCAGCCACGCACATGCTGAAACTTTAAATGGGACTCAAGATTTCAGACAGTGATCATTTCACTGTGACAACAGTGCAGCACAATGAATGAAAGGATCATGATGGTTCAAAATATTCAAAATAAGTGAATTCGAAGTCAGTCTACAGTGACCAGATTACTATAGTAGCCTACATGTAAAACCTGTAACCTGATTTCTCAGAGTAACCTTGTTTCTTGTGTGCGTGTACATGAATATGTTCTGCTGTATAGACTGTCCAAGTCATCAGAGGGATTAGCAGCAGCAGGAATACTGTGGTATTCAAACTAAGGAGTAAGTTGAGAAAAAGCAAAAAAAAAAAAACTATGAAAAACAGTGTGACTGGACCCAACAAAATAGAAGTTTAATGAAGTGACATGTTGTCGACCATTAGCTGGTTTAAGTACAACATTTGTTTCTCGGTCTAAACTAAATGTTACATTTTTGAAAATCACTCAGCTGTCATTGTTTTCCTCATTGAAAGAGGGTTTAGATCAACTGATAAGTCGCAAAGGTGTTTATCTGAACAGACTTATAAAGTGTGAGATCCTCTGATACAAAACACACACACACACACACACACACATGCGCGCGCACAACACACACACCCTACCTACCTGAAACCTCCCTGCTGTTAGTGACAACATGGGAGATAACACTGTTTCCTCTCCTTCCTATGGGCTTGGCTTTATCACTTCACGTGTGTTTATAAATCCTAGTATCTATTCATACAGCAGGAGCTGTGAGACACAAAAACCCTGCTGTCTTCCTGAAACTGTTTTTCCTCTGTCCTTATCATATTTGGCTCACCCCCTGCCACAACCCACAATGTTGACTGTCCATCTGCACCATCAGTGTCATCATAATACTGTATTGTATGCGACGTTCAAATGTGTGTTTTTCAAAAGCGGGCCACATTAATAATCTGCAGGATGTGTGTGCATGTGTACTTTTTCACATGAACGATCTTGCCAAAACCACTTCATGTATAACCTTTGAGGAGAATTTAATTGTAAATGACAGATATTGATAGTAAAACAACCCCATTGCTTTGAGGAGAAAGACCAAGATTCCTGTGGCAACATATGATAGCATTTTACAAACAGAACAACCTGAAATTCTAGGTGATTTAAATATAATCATTTGATTTCCCCTTTGTAAAATATTCACTTTTCTTTTAATGTAAAAGTAACTTACTTGTCTAAAAAAAAAAAAAAAAACCCACAATAGCTAAAAGTGGCAGTGACAGTAGCAAAATATCACTGCTGTAGAAATTAACACCAACTTCAAAGGTCTCTTGATTAAAAAAAAAAAAAATCCTAAATGTACAGTAGTTCCAAAGGCGGCGCAACTGGTGTCTCCATCCTCTGAAGGGTCTTTGAACACAGCGGCAAACACATGTAGTGGAAGTGTCGGAAACAGGTGCTTTGTGGCTCAGGCAGCTCTCCCTGTTTGATATCCTTTATAAGAAACAGACGGTAAGGGCCGGGCGTGTCCATAAACACAGCAAGCACAAGCCTGCGGAGACCACTGCATGTCAGTTCCCCCCCTGTGCTGTTAGCTAGTGAAGAATAGGGCATTTCAACACAGTTATTGTGACGGAGTATTGAGCATTAACCACAGATTTAAAAAAAAAAAAAAAAAGCTTCATGAGCTAATTAAAATCTGACTGTCTCCTTGTTCGTACACTGTCTGCCCGTTTGCCCTGTCACTAAACGAGACTGTTGTTCTCTTTGCTAACACAAAATTGAGAAAACTAAAGAGCCACGCTAATACCAAACCGTCATCATCATCGCGCCTCTGTCATTGTCCGTATCATCTTTAACTTTTCCTTACTTTCCATTTCTTTTATTCGGCAGCTTAGTCTGGCAGCAACACATTCCAAACTGTCCTACAGCCTCAGTACACACATGAATGTTTAAACAGAATCTTAAGCAACTTTTAAAAAAAACACACATCTTAAACATTCTCATCTGTTCCCAGGAGCGACAGTACAGTACTAATCTCCTGTCAGGAGAGTCTTCATCCAGAGAGAGACATCAAGGCTGAACTTGTCACTGCAGTGCTCCCCGGGGGAGAAGCAGAGGCCAGAACATACTGACATGCTCGACCTCCACCCAAATGATGCTGGCACAATAAAAATAAATCGCTTCTGATGATGTGTTAATCTGCTCTGACAAAGCGTCTCGCCTCTGAATTAAGATGTCATTTTTTATCACCAAAGTGACACCTGTTTATAATAGGAGGCCTGGAATGACTTATGTGGCTGTTATTCTTGCCTGTGAGCAGCGAAAGTGAGGGGAACTGGGCTGATACGTGTGGCCTTGTATTTCACCATCTTTAGAGCATGGTTAAAATGAGCTCACAGGGGAGTGCCATGAAATTTTACTACAAAAATTAATCCATTTGAACAGTTAAATTGGGATCGCCTTAAATGTGTAGATGCCTCAGTTCCCACACGTTCCTCTCATGCCATCTGTCATAATAAAACCTCGTATCAACTATTAAACGAAAAAATTTAATGCGTGTGAGAAATTCCTCCAATCATTGTATTTAGCACGCTTCATTTATCAGGACTTGGCTTGGTTGAGTCTAACACAACAGTTAAGTACATACACACACACTAGCACACAAAGGCTGCTGCCACCAACGTCACTGATCAGAATCAGCTTCCTGTGCAGCCGAATGCTTCGGCTCCGTTGCTGTCAGACTAAACTGTGGGGAGCAGGAGCATGCAGTCCAGATGTTAGCCTAGGTGTCCACTCTCTCAGGCTAATCAGATTGATTAGGGGCAGTAATCTGGCGGGCTGGCACTGGACTCTGCACTTCATGAGTCTGAGCAGTGAGAACTCACAAGATGGCTGGATGTTACACAGTCCAGAGCAGCTTAGGCCTGCCTGCTCCTCCAGCACACTGACATGAGAACAGTTAGGTAGAGTGGGGTTCTGACTATAGTATTGTGTGTCTGTTTTAAATCAAAGCCACAGACTAAAAAAAGACTCGCAGTCACATTGGGCATTCTCAGACCAGTCCTAAGCAGAATTTTTATCCTGTTTTTTGATGTAATATTGAAATAATTCTTGCCTTCTCAACTTGACTTCCTTCCATCGGATGAAACTGCCCAAAACTTCAAATCAAAGCAGCAGCGTATAAGAGCGGAGCTTATAAACAGGCGGAGCAACAGGAGGTCTTATTCAGCTCCGGCCTGAATTTCAGACTTTGAATCCAACCCATTGAAATGATTTGAGAGGGATGTGGGAACTGAGATAGCGGTGCTGACAAGCTCACTCAGTGATCAGAAAAGGAAATGCTGCTCTCAATGACCTTACTGTTACCCTTAACAACGCCACATAAGTCTCCTCTTTCTGATACTGGTCTGGGTCTGAAACATCCAATTCAGTCCCATCCCAGGAACTAGCCTTCCTCTCATTTCCTGTCTGCGCAACAGCCGTCGCCTGTTTAAATTACGCCCTAGTGCCTCCCCAGTTCCCCTGCACATAGCTACCCTCTCTCCTGCTGTCTTTCTCCTCTTTCTCTCTCGCTCGCTCTCTCCATCCCTATTGGCTCCAACTGCCTCAAGCTATGTTTTTCTGGCAATACCAGACCCTAACAGGGTAGATTGCTGATTGATGCCCTGCAAGGTCCAGGGAACAGCTGATAAAGAACAAATGCTTTTTTTTTTTTTGCTTGAAAATGCCAGGAGGGCTTTTAAAGGAATAGTTTGACATTTTGGGAAATATGTTTATTTGTGTTCTTGTTGAAAGTTAGATTAGAAGATCGGTGCCAGCCAGGCAACCAATGGAGATTCCAGTAAGTTACGTCTTCCAGCCAAGAAATAGCCTAACCTTACCCCTTTTTTTTACTTTTGGACAGTGCTAAAGCTAACTGTTTCCAGTTGTTATGCTACGCTAAGCTAGGTTAAGCTAACAGACTAACTCTGGGCAAGAAAGCAAATTAGCATATTATTTTTGGCCTCTTTTTTTTTTTTTTCTTATGAAAGATGCAGGAGAAAAGAAAATGTAACTTGATCAATGTAAAAGTCAATGAATAATATGCATAGTGTATTTTCCATATAAAAATACTTTGCAAATTTTGAGGTTTCAGAGCAAAAGAGATACCTTCTTCCTTTTTCCTCTCCCGGGCTGACTTACATCCTGCAGAACCAAAAACAACGCAAACTCCTGAGTCCATAACAGGCAACTAAAGTAAGAGTTAATTTATACATCCATAACAGAAATCCTCTCCTCTGTCTGACCTGGTCCACCCGGCCTCCCCTGAGATGCATATTAAAATGTCATTACTGAAAGCTTTTTGTGAAGCTATTGTCATCATCTTTCAGTGAGCGCACCATCAGCTAGAGCAACACTACATAAACAAGGTGAACCATATGAAAAGTAATCAACAATGTAGCTATAAAAAGGTCAATTTTGGAAAGTGTGAAGAGATACTGGTGAAAACCCAACGCACTCGTTGCCTCCATGTTTTAACCACAACGTCTCTGAGCACAGATGTTATCACCCGGTTTCACTACACACATGCTGCAGCCTCTCAGAGATGGACACTGTTACTTTAACAAGGAATGATGTGGCTTTTAATGAAAGTACGAGAGTTCCTTAAGTCCAGACTATGTGGCTAATTCCCAGGAAGGCCGTTAAAAGTGAATTTATTGTACTCGTTTACATTTCAATACATGTTCCAGAGAAATCAGGGAATTATAAACCACAGGTCTATTTTTCTCCTCTCTGAGTATGCACAAATGTGGAGAAAAATGCGGCCAGTGTTTTACATCTCCCCCATTGCTCTGACTGCACTCTGAGGACACTGAGTGGAGGGTGTTCTACTTCACTGCTTTTCTCTACACATCTAGCCTCTGCAGTAATCCCACACACATACACATATGAGACATATTCTGGTACATAACAGCAGCAGTCAGTTTAGATTCAACACAACAGAACCTCCTCTGCTGCCTTGCTGGCCAATGTAAAATTATTATAATCTGTAGAACACATACTGTAAAGTTATGTCTGAAAGTCATGATATTTTATGTAACCAGTATATTCAGTGTGGATTTATGTGCACATGTGTGTACATAAATGCCTCCACAAATGGTTGTACGTGTATACAGGCTCAAGCAAAACATAGGGAAGGCATGGAGCTTTTGGATGGATGATGGTGTGTGGGAATCATATTCCAGTCAGTCTCCATAAAGAACCAACACATTAGTCAGGCAGCAGATAGGCGGCTCTCACCACACAGCATTTGTCAGAGACCCACCCTGGTCAAGCCAAGTTTGTTGGTCCCTTTGGTCAAACCACCCACTGGCTATGGCTCACTCACTGATCAGGCACGGACAAGATGACCGGTTGCCAACAATATCAGCTTCACATATTTGAACCTTGGTATGGCAGCAGGGGGGTAGCACCATGAACTTGAATTTGAACTTTAGATCCCAGAAATTGTGCAACATGATGTCAGTAAATTGCACACAGCTTGCTCCTGTTTAAAAACCTTGTCAGTCTGTGTGCATTTTATTTTTGTTTATACCTTTTGTTTCTCAACAGTTTACTCCTGTTTATGAATTTTAAAAGTATAGTTTGGTATTACATTTCAAAAGGTCACGTCAGGGGGGAAGCATGTCTGGACAAAGGCTCTCAGTGTTGGTCAGGCCCTCGTTTCTACTGAAGTCTCATTTTATCATTTAGTCTAATAAGATGGATATAAATATCTCGCCTTACTTATCTGTAACACAATCTCATCATGTACAGCTAATTTCCTTTTCCTAAGAAGAGGCTGTGGAAGAAAATGTAATTGCTGCTTGGATTGTGTTCACTGGCAATATTTTTTGCAGTCAAGGAAGAGTGACTCCTACATTGTAGGGAGGTTGCAGTGAGGGGTTCGGGGTGAATGGTTGGCTGCACAAAGCACAGAACTTTGCTCACAGAGACCAGGGTTTGTGTCTGTCTTCCCACATGTTGTTACAGTAGGTTTAGGCTCCCAGCATGGCTGAGGTTAGGGGAAAGAGCATATTTTCATTAAATATTTAAAAAGTTAATGCACCCTGTCTCATGCTTCAAGTCAGTGTTTTGCATGTGCCCTTAGTATTTTTTGCATTTGCAGTGACCACTTTGCAGATATGTTTCATATAACAACCCTCTCCTAAGAAATTACTTTTATAAACTACTAATCTGCAACAGCAAAAATACCTGCAAGGCTGCATAATGTTGATACTGAACTTACAATAACATATTACAATATCCACTCACAGCAACTAAAGCATTATTAAACTAGATTAATGAGCAATTTGCGAACTTTAAAATGAGTAATGAAAACGCAAATTTTGAAAAAATTGTCAAATGTTGCAAAAGAATATATATGTTCGCATGAGGTTTTTCAGACTACTCAGCAAAACAATATTTTGCAAAAATTGAAATGGAAACACTTTTTTGCATTCAAGTTGTGGCGCCTGCCGTATCATGCCCAAGGGAGCCAGTTCCAACCGAGAGGCTGGAAATCCATGGTGACATTTAGCTGGAATGATATCGCAAGAGGGAAAAAAACCCCAGCTTTATTCACATAAATTAACTCAATGGAAACTCAGACTATTCGCAATATTTTTTTATTGACTTTTCTAAAAAAAATCACTTAAATTTTTAATCAATGACATTTAACCCAAACCATCTTTCCCTTAAGCTTAACCGAAGTGCTTTTATTCCCCGAAATTCATTCTCCTGTGTCAAAGTCCTCCAGTTTGTACACCCACGACCCACAATGACCACCCCTCTAAGACAGGCATACATTACAAGACCCCCCCCCCCCAAAAAAAAGCAATTAAACTGCCCATCAGGGAAAACAAATATGTAACATTAATGTAATTTTGTGGAGATGCGGGTTGAATATAAAAATTTCCTGTTCATACGGATAATTTTTTGTAAAAAAAAAAAAAAAAAAAAAAAAAAAATGCTTTATTGTTGTTTTAAATCTAGACAATAAAGACATCTGACAAAAGAAAAACTGAATTTATAAACAATAAAACACGCTTATGTAATTCTTTTGCCACAGTCTTACCTGTTCTTGTATGACTAGTAGCTTATGGAGGTTGATGCTATCAAACTTTACATACAGTTGTTATGTAATTGACTCGCTAATTCTATAACCCCTCTCTATTTTAGCTTGTGGCCACAGTGGCTGCTATTTAGTGAAGTTACATTATTTCTTTAAGATCCATTTGCTGATCTATTTTAACAGTAAATTCCTACATAATCTCTATGTAAAACCAAACATGGATTATTCTGTGCTCCACAATTAAGGAGCAGAGAATTACCCAGGGTAAAATATTCTATATCATTGTGGTCATATCAAAATCGCTCTGTTTATTGTTGCCTCTACAAATAGGACAAGAATTCATTTAGCAAACCCTAACGTATCATTATAGCGTTGTTCAGCAGTGTCTCTACAGCGTGTACGTACAAAGACTTATACTGTAGCAATGCAGGTCTTTTTCACCACAGAGAGCAGACAGCCTGACATGGTGGCCAATAAAATCAAAAGTACAACAACCCCTGTTGGGTTTCATGGTCACATTTGACATCAATCACTGATGTCCAGGGTCAGCAGTGCGATTTTTGTCTGCAGGACTCCTCTGATCACTCCCTCACAGTCACACAGCAAAACAGGCCTCTACATCAATACTTCACTGGGAGGGCACTTACTGGACATGAGGTCGTTATTGCCAGAGGTAAAAAGAAAAAAAAAAAATCTTCAAGCAGTAATGCCGCTGGAGGTCTCTTTAACAGCGCTCTTTAGTCTGTGAGCAGCAAAAGGGCAAAACCTGCAAGTGGGCTTTTTTTTCCTGAAGAAAGAGAGAAAATTGTGTTGACTTTGGAGTCTCCCTTGTTTCTCTTCATCACAGGAGTGAGGGGTCCAGTGATTTTTATAGGGCATGCGGCTGACATTTTGATTTCGACAGTGTGCTTTTGACTTTGATGTCAACCCCCGCAATTTTCCCTGTAAAAAAAAAAAAAGGTTGTGACACGTCGGGGTGGTATGTGCAATATTTACTGTATTTCTATCACTTTACCTTACTCTTTGTCCTGAGAGACCACTTTGGTGTGAGAAATTAGGATGGAAATGATCAGTCACTGAAGCTCCTAAACCCACACTCCTACCCAGAGAGAGAGACACACACACACACACACTGTACTCTGTTCACACCCCATCGTGTCTTCTTGACCTTTACAGTTATGTGGTCCATGAAACAACTTTCTGAAGACACATTGAGAGTTGTTTTGCCTGTAGTCAAACTGTGGATTCATTCTCTACAAAGTATACATGGGGAATTCCCAGCATGCATTGTGAGAGTACAGCAACAAAATGGCAATCTCCATCACCAGAACAAGAATGAAGCATAAATTCTGCTCCAGGAAGTTGAAATTGTAAGTTCACTGTCATACAGTAAAAATCCTTCTTATATGGTCTCATAAAACCGGCTACAGTTACTCGTATATGCAAGATTCATAATTCAGATTTGACATGTCACGCTCCGGTGCCAAAATTCTGAAGCCAAACCGTGCCATGTGTTTTTGTTTTTCTTTTCTTTTCTTGCGCATGTGAAAGACCATTTGGAAGCAATTTTTCTTTGTTAATATGAGTATTATTTTAATTGTAGTAATTATAGGTTAAACTGTTCGACCACTCGCAAGGTGCTCACCAGCTTTTGACAAGAGAACAGCTTGACTCCTTTCAGTCCACTTCTCCTCTCCTTTACTGCGTCTTTTCCTCTACAAAAAAAATTGACGCTCAATATTAAAATTATAGGATTATCCATTTTTGTGTCATCTTGAAAGCAAGATCAACTTTTGCATTTCTAATGATCCTGTTAGAAATTTTGTGCTTTTGGTTCTTCTCGTTTACTTGAGCAATCGTAATCATTCCCGAAGCTACACTCATCTACCCACATTTTGGCTGAACTTTGACACTGCACTGCACTGTGACAAATCAGTATATGATGGGCAGCAAAAACTCAAGAGGAGAAAGTTATTGCGAGTTCAGCAGGTTGCTGGCTGACCTCTTTGTGGTTTCCTCTCTCTGTGACCCCTGAATCACAACGGAGATATAGTCGTCCAGCTTCGAGTCTGGTAAAATTTAACCTTCAGCAGACCTTAGAGGTGGGTGGTACAACATATTTCACTTACATGAAGATTGTTAAAACTCAATTATGTAAAAGACTTGCATGTTTTAAGTGAAATTATGTGAAAAAAAATCACCTTTTTTCAAGAAAAATAGTCTCCTTTTTGTTTGTCCTTGCTACCAGAGAGCTGCATGAAATGGGAAGCAAATTCTTTATCTGCTTGCACCAGCCCTGGAGGCTCATAAAGCTCTTTTAAAGTAGGATTTTCAAGAGAATCGTTTATGTAAACTGTATTAGGGTTTTTGTGAGAAAGTGAAAGTGGTAATTGTCCACATTCCAACAGTTTCAATACATAAACTATGGAACCGTCAGCCGTGAACAACCCAGCTGCTAGCAATTTGTGTAGCAGATAATAATCAGGCTACATGCAAAACAGCGTTCCTCTGTCAGGCATTAAGGCTGTGGCCCATGCTGTAAGGGATTTGAGACATTTAAAGGAATGGTTGGTTTAGTTTAAATAACCTTGGACAAGAGGGAAAAACTAGACCTCCTCTGGCCACATTAACAATCTCACTCCAAGAGCAATCCAGATCATTTATCAAGATGAACCAAAAGCATGGGTACACTCATACTATAGTCTACACAAAGAACACATGTGGCATTCAGGCAAGCGCTCATATCACATATATTACTCATCTATAGTGAATTTGCAGAAGCCAGCAGTGAACATTAATCATGGATTCCAGTTTTAGAAAATGATCTGAAACCAATAAAGGCAGGCTTTTTATAGAATCGCTTGTTTGTCAGCTCTGATATAACAGAGATTGTGGTGTGTTACTCTTTAAGAAACAGAGGTGTTTATGGGCAGCAAGCGATTTATCACAAGAGACACATTTACAAAAGCCAAGTGTAAACAGAATAATAACACAAACACGTCTAATGACAAGTTCTCAAAAGCAGTTATGGCAAAAATTTCAATGTCTTCACCACGTGCAGACACGAGCAGCAACTGCAGCGTCCTGCTCTGTGATTTATGTCCCTGCTCAGTCTCTCAGGGTCCTCCTCAGCACATGGTCACCTCATGAACAGCTGGGCGAGATATTTGATTGGTTGTCAGGCAGGACTCATAGCCTGTACTGTATGTCTTTTCATTGGTGCTCTATTCTTACATGAATGATCTGGTTTCATTTGGGGTCAGATGGCTCCCTCAGCAATGCTCTCACAGCAATCGAGGTTGCTCTAATGTTTCGATTGAAGCTAATATTTCTGCAGTAAGAGACCTGCCCCAGAATAAGGCTGATTGAGTGACTGCGTGGGTAGTAAGGGTTGATAAGGCAAGATAGCAAACTGACAATGTTATTAACCCAAGTATTTTTGATCAGTCCTCAACTTATGTGTGAATATTTCACACATTAATTGCTCACAAAGTTTTATCGAACTCCATCATTCATCCTGTCCGCGTAAACTGACGAGTGGTTGTCAAGTAGCAGCCAGCACCATCTGATACAGAGGGAAGTGTATCGGGTCAACCCAGAGCTGCCACTGATCTGGATATTTCCCTCCGCTCCAGTGCCGCACCAACAGGTGCTGCTTCAGTTGCAGAGATTAGGTGATCAGTGTCCTCAGATTCCTTCCCACTTGGAATGTCCCACATGCAGAGGACAGGCCTCTCCTAGCCTCCTGAGGGGGAGGTTAAGGTAAGGTGGGCAGCTGGATGAAAGGGTGAGGGCGAGTTGCTGAGGAATGAGAGAAGCCTTTCATGCCATACTGTGAGAGTAAGAGCTACAAATAGTCAATTAATTGGGTTATCTAAAAAAGAAAACTTGGCAAATAGTTCAATTAATAAATCTTTCCATTCACTTTTAATGCAAAAGCTTTTGATTGTTACAGTAAATTGATAATTTTGGCATTTCAGATGGTTGATCTGGGAAGTTTCAAGACAGCGGTTTGGGCTTTACGAAATTTCACTATTTGCTGAAATGTTCTAGACCAAGCAATTGCCTGAGAAAATAATCAGATGATTAATTGATAATGAAAATAATTATGTAGTTTCAGCCCTGATGAGAACCATGATGACAATCTAATAATCATGTTTCTGTGAAGACGTGCAAAGTTTAAGTGAATTTCTCAAAGTTGGACAAAATAAAATTCAGTGCATGTTTCCATCAACTGTCAACTTGTATCATCAAGTGACACCCTTGCTGTTTTAATTTGTGTTCTCCAGTGGCAACTTTATCATCCTTGTGATCAGACGAAAAGATCAATGTTAGACAACTGTGCAAAACCCAGGACTGCATTCAGTGCTAATGTTTTTGTTTGTTTGTTTTTTAAATTCTCTCTTTCTGCACATGGCAACAATGGTATGGTAAAAGATTGTGGTTATGGCAAATTAACTGTGGTTAAGGTATGGTTAGGGTTAGGCAACTGAAACATTTTAATTGCTGATTGCAGAATGCAAACTCCGGTCTCCCATATGAAGATCTGACGCACGACTTGCCCACCCACCACCATGACTTCCATATCCTTTTTTACCGACCTCGATACATCAAGTGCACACCACTTCCTGCACTGGCCCGTGGAATCATCCAATAAGGTAAGGACATAATTCACAGACACTGCCTTCCTGTAAGAAACGAAACCATAGGTTGTCTTTGTAAGCAGCTTGTTAAAACCCCTAGTTTTACTATTAGGCGATATCTAGGATGTAGTAATGACTGGAGCAAAGGAGGAAGTCAGGTGACATAAGCTGGGTTCCAATTCAGAGGCTGCATCCTTCGGAGGGTGCATTTAAAGGCCAACAGTGGCACGAAGGCTCCTTAAAATGCGAATAAAATGCAGCCTTCTTTTCCTTGCCAACGAAGGCTCCAACGGGAGGATCTTTTGTGGCTCAGCCTATGCCAACCTTTTAAATGGCAGCAAACAATGCCGACAGAGAGCCCTAGGATTACACTTTTAAATATAAGTATTGGGTTTCAGCTCGGTTGAACTACTGTTAAAAAAAACAAGGGCCTTAAAACCTCAAAACCAAAAGTTACGTATTGTCAAGGTAATCCTCCGTACCGGGAATTCCCCATAGGCCAGACCATCTCATTTCGGTTGAGCCTTCGCGCTCTATGACAGCCACAAAGGCTGTGCCTTCGCAGACATGGCCTTCCAAAGGATGCGGCGCCTGAATTGGGACACAGCTGTAGTATAGAGAACGACCAAGTCCTCATTAGGAGGAAGTTGGGATGCATGGCTCTCAGAGCACAGGACTTAAGTACAGGACACTGCTGTTTGTGAAACCTATAGTCACCGTTTCTTTTACCCGTGACTGTTCCACAACCTTAAATGTGCATTTATTATTGTAACCATGACAGTGATGGTCCTCTAACCCTAATGGAGTATGTTAACCAAAACCAAACCAAAGGAGCACTACTTGAAGAGACGCTCCTATGGATCGTATCAGAGTTTATATTATTACAGTATATTGATTGTTGAATATATGCTGGTTGGGCTGATGTAACAGCATCAATATTTAGTCAAAAATAGCAAGTACTACAATGTCAAGGTTGGCGAAGTCAATTCATCTTTACTTTTTTTTTAATGTGTCAAATTGTTTACTTCAGCCAAGCAAGGCTTTTTTTTGTAATATTTCTGCATGTTGTTGCACTTAGATTTTTAAAGCACAACTGAAATTGCAAATGGATGAAAATGTAGCTGTAGTGCATGAACTGGAGATATTTCATTTAATCAACTTTGTAATAATGAACAGATTACGATGGAAATTTAAATGCAGAGCAAAGGGATATTCTGGTATTTAGTATGAGTTAAAGTCTGGCTGTCAGAGGGATTGAGCATGGAGACAGTGATGATACAGTGAGGGTACTGGAGGGTCATGTGTAGATGGGGTTGCAGGCTGGGTAACGGGAGGTCACACATGCTTTGTGTCCCCCAGGGAGTCATGCGGGACGAGACAAGAGTGGTGCCTGCGTTTGAGGTGCCTGGGCGCCACACAGATGAGCTCATGAAACGCTATGCTGTCCGCCTAGCCAGGGGTGGGGCATGGAGGGTGAGAGGAGAGGGCATCCCTGCCATCAATCACCCAGGGTGAAGCTAGGACCCACTGCTCCCGGATCAGCCCAACCGGCAGGAGGAACATGGGGCCAAGGCCACATTAAAGGCATTGAGTGTCCCCCCCCCCCTCAGCATGAGAGGGTGGGGATTGAGTCAAAGGAGAGAGGCTGAGGGGGATAACAACCAGGAGGTGTGGTGCCACGTAACTGGAGAGGTGTAGTTGAGCATGGAGACAAAGTGAGGAGTCGAGACAGGGGCAGGGGAGGGACAGGATCTGAGGGAGAGCGGCCTGTGAAACTTGAAGACAGAGGCAAAGATGGAAAGAGACAGACACTGTCAGAACCCCAGCTTACAACTCAAAGCTTAACTCATGAACTCATCACCTTTGGTCACATGTTGTGAAGCTTGGAGAAGAATGCTTTCTAATTCTTAAATGTGTCCATGCTTGCTCTGAGCCAGGAGTCAGTCAGGAGTAATTTCAGGACCCCGCTATGCCTCCAGTGCTCTGGGCAGGAGTGTGATCCATCCACGTGCTGGCAGCAGTTACAGACTCTGGGTGAAACAGTCTGCCGGCACTAAGGCTCACGCACAGGGTGTCTGGTGTTGACAGACAGACAGCAGACACACCAGGTACCAGTCAAAATCCATCAGAAGGCAGTTCTGGAAATTCATTCGAATACAGACAAACCTTACAAGAGAGGCTGAACACTCATATTACTTTGAGCTTTGAGTGTTTGCAATCGTAATGTTCACAAAAATTTCACAAAGAAACCAGACTTTATTTGATATCTGAACAGTATAAATGGAATCTTTGTGATTACAGAAAAGTATCTGCTTTACAAAATCTTTCATGAAATGTATGAATCTATCAATATGAAATCCCTCATGAACATTGTATTTGAATGTTCAAATGATGAATATTGTTCAAAACTTGAATACAAAGTTATGCATAACTCATTCAACCATGTAGTGCTGCTGGTGGGCTAAAGAGAACAGAATCACATAAATACAGTGGGCAAAGTGCTTCATATAAATGAATATATACATTAATTCTTTGCTCATTTATTGATTAGTTTTCGCCCATACCAGTATATACTTGACCAAATTTGGAATAAAAAAACTGTACTACACTGAATTTTGATGATAAGCCAGGAGAAGGAAAACCTTTTTTCTATCAATAATAATGATTATCTTATGTATTAAATAAATAGATCCACGCGTACACTTATTGTAATTAAATATTCAGGCATATTTTGAAAATTCTGTCCGTTGTAGAATTAAGATTTTGCAACAAAAAAAAAAAATCTCCACTTTTACGTTTATCTTGGGTTTCATAAGAAAATCACACTTATTTGTAAAATGAAATGAATATTCCCCACCAGCCTTCGGCCACATTCAAAATCTGTTTTCCAGTTTCACAACACGCAAAACCCAAATTAATGCTGATCACACTCCTCCCTTCTTGCATGCAGATATGTCATCTTGGCTCAGATTGTACGGTAAAACCTCGCACACTTTTTTTAAATCGTGCACCTGTGACACATAAATCTGTAACAAACTCCTGGACTAGTATGTTACATTTCTAATAAGCGTCACCAAACAGGGAGGGGGGTAAGTGAAAAAGAATGGCTACTGTATGGATTTGTAATAAGAGCCAGCTGTGGATGACCATGTGGGCTCTGCGCCTGGAGCATGTTGCTGGAAGATTTGAGCCAAGGAGAAGCTGGCAGGCCCATCATAAATCCTGCTTGTTGGGTACTGTTACTTTTTTTTTGAGAAGGTTCAAAACAGGCAAACTGCCTTTTAATTATTGAGAAGTTCCTCCTGATCATACAGCAAAGGATCAGACTGATGGATTTCTCTTTAAGCATCAAATCTATGCACAGAAGAGAGTTTCCTTTATCTCAATGCTACTGCGTAAAGGTATTATGCAGATTTATATAAGCATTGTACACCTTACATTTACTTTTGACGGTGTACCTTCCTGTACACATACTGGTACCCTGCTACTGAACAGAAATTCGTGCGCACTAAAATTATAACAGAATATAAACAGCACAGAATAATATTGGATGAAGTGCAATTCAAGTCTGAGCACTGTCTCCTTGTTCTTCTGATCCAACACGATGCTGGAGTTGCTCCAGAAAGCAACAGCCCACAATCGCAGTCCTTGTAATAATTCTAGGAAATGGTGTGGCATTTTACAGCGCTAAACCTGCCCCGAAAGAATTTGTCTGTGTCCTCTGCTTAAATAATTAAAGCAGCAAGGGTCTGAAATAAACCAAATCCAGCACCACATTTTCTTCTTCTCTCTCTGCGCTGCAAGCAAACATGTGAAAGTGTGTGTAGGTATGAAAAAGAGAAGTAAAAAAGAAACATTCCTGTCTGGGCAATCGCTGTAAGCACTACATCATGTTTATTAACAGTACTAAATCAGAGTCCAGTGCTGCGGAGGGGAGCTACAAGACTCCTGAGGAGCCTCCAGAATGACTTCGCCTGGGTGAGCACACCAGTGCACATTTGAACTATGTAATAGGAGGGGTGGGAGTTTTAAAGACAGAAATCTTCTCTGTATCCCCTCCTTTCACCTTTTTATTCTTCCTCCCTCTCTAACTTAGTGAAAAAACTTGTTCATTATAGGAATTTCCTCTGAGCTTGGTGACGGTGGAGTGGTATAAATAGCCATGGACTTTCTCTTGCTTATCCTGTCTTGCAGTTGTTCACTTTTCCGCAGGCTAGGACAGTTTTTCTTTTTATTATCTTGTAAAAGATTGAATCCACAATGAGAAGAAGCCAGTGGGTTAAAGCTACATATCCTCCAAACCTTCTACTGCCATACTGTCTTTCTCTCCCTTTTCTCTTCTCTCTCAGCCCGCACCATAGACGTCCAGGGGCCCCCACTCTCTGTGTGGGCCTGTGGCTGGGCCCAGGACCCAGGCAACCAGGGACGAAGTGGTAAATTCACACACATGCTCCCCTAGCCCCACACTTCCTGCTCTCCTGCAACCCCATTGGCCCCTGTGTTTGTAATTACCACTGTGAGCAAATGCATTCTCCCCTCAGATACAAATTGCTGATAAGTTGCTTTTCTAATACACAGTCCACTACTACCAGTCATTAGCAACATGATCTTATATGCCCTGGTGGCTGTGAAAATACAAGCTTCAAAAGAAGGAGACTTGGAAATGATATCAACTATTATACTTTTTTTTTTTTACATACATTTTTAATATGATCTTAAAATTGATTGTGTTCAGTTATTTTTCCATAAAAGTTTATTTACATGTAAGCATCTGATTGGTTATACCAATTACACTTTTGACCTGAATTGAAAACAACACAATATCCTAAGATCCCAAAGTCAATAAGCTGAAGCTGCCTCTTGTGTTACCCAATCTACCCCAACAAACATAGACTGAGTGCAACAATGACTCCAGAAGGTAACAATGTAATACAAATGCACACCCTTGGCTACTAGACTAATGCTTCTAGTATTACTATCCTTATTTTATCTGTTAGTGTCACTGACATCAAGTATTATTTTCAAAAGAGACCTAAGAACAAGGAACAGTTACTGTCAGACAGCCACATAACCAGCAGGGCACCACTTCTAAGGCCAGACAACTGACAATCAAGTTAAAAGTAAAATTCTACAAGAGTCATAAAAAAACATGGGATTGTACTAAAGCTTTAAAATCGCCCAGGGGAATGAAATAATACAGCTCTTCAATTTAAGAGGTGCATGGCACCTGAACCTAGTTCTGCCAAGGTAAATATGTACATATGGAATATCTAAAGTTATGGATATTACTGGCACAGAGCTGTAGTTATAAGATTTAAATGAGAGAAGAGATGTGAAGTGGTGTGGAGGCTTTAACTACAGAGCCTTATAGATGAATGTGGTCATTTTGGGGTCAGATGTTGAATATGCAACGTATAACGACAGCCTGCTTCTGAGCCAAATTTTCGAGTGTTTGTATGACTTGGCGAGAGCGATGTGGCCACCATGTCAAGTTCTGCAGGAGGGTCAGAGACAAACCTTATCTGCATTTGAATTAGGTCTATGACTAAGAGATACTGAGATAAGAGAAACTGATAATTTTGTACTATTTCTACATAAATTAAATCAATGTGTCACCCCATTATTGATGGCAGGAAGATTTGACTCAGCACCACAAATCAAGAGTACGAGATCCACCGAAACGTGCGATACTGTTGAAGGAAAACTCTTACTGTGACATACCACAGCACATGACCTCTGAACCTCTGCCTTTGCCTAAGAACATATTACAATTCATGGATGTCAGGCTTGTGATGGTGGCAGGAACAGTGTGTTTAGGTCTAGCAGCAAGTCAGAGAACACCCTTTGTTAGTAAAGCTTTGCATTTGAAACACAGAAAGCCTTCCAGATATGTTCATGTTATTAAGATGCACCTGTTCTTTTCCCTCTGGATGGAGAATTTTATTGACAGTAATGGTTTTTATTTGAGGTTTGGTGAACCATTTGGGCAGCGCGCTCTTGGTGGAGTTTGTTTTGAATGGTCTTAATATTGCTGCGTGCTTCAAAGTGCTGTTTGAAACATCAGACGCAGACAGATTGGGGGAGTTTGGCTTCCAGAAACCACATTCTGAAGTCTGCGTACAGATGGGTGACAAATGAATGGAAAAAACAACATAAAGTGTCTTAGTAAGGTGTTATTCCACCTTGAGCCTCCAAAACAGCTTCATTGCTTCCTTGTCATAAATTCTCCAAGTCTCTGGACTCAACATTCGACCAAAACATATTCTCTCATTTGGTGTTTTGATGATGCTGGAGCAGAGCGCTGTTTAACACATTATTCCGCAATCTCCCATAGGTGTGCAGTTGGGTTGAGATCTGGAAACTGTGAAGGCCATTAGTGGTGGATTGATGAAGCCTTGTTGAAGCATGGAGGTTTTTGAGCCAACTCTGTTGAAAGTGTTCACTTTGGACACGTAGAAATACAACTCATACACATTGTCTCCACAAGCTCCTCCATTACTTATCTGTAAACATTTCACGTCAAAAATATTTCCATGTTGTAGACAACAAGAAAGGCCCCGTCTCAACACAAAACTATCATCATTCATTCTCACTGAACATTTCATTTTGTTCAATTAGCACTTTGTTCAATTAGTTTCCTGTTTGGCGTAATATGTGTTTATTCTGATTGCACTCATTTGGTCAGTTTTTCATTTTAATTTGTCACCCATCTGTATATCTACGTAGAGTCCTGTGCCTTGGTGTGAAAATGGATAAAGTTTGTGGCAACAAATTCTGAGCTGCCTCTCAAATTAAATGTTTTTATCTAACAATGGTGCATCTGAGACACAGTTCATTTTAGTCACACAATCTTATCTTATTTGAAGTGTGCGACGGTGTTTACAAGGGATGAGGAGGTGAAAGGTGCAAGTTAGATGGGGCGAGGCGAGGGTCTGCTTGTAAGGCCTCCAGGCCGAGTGATGCTGAGTACTCTTCACCCGGGCAAAGGTTCACTCCGATCATCTGGGCCAATCTGTTCCAGACCTGGTAAATGACACATTATTGGATCCAGACCTGACAAGGGCTTTGTGTATATTACATTACCAGACACCAGGCTCACTTAAGCGTCATTACCTATATCCCTCCTCCCCACTAAGAAAGAGAAAAAGGAGAGTTGAGAGGGGAGGAGAGAGGGCAACATAGATCTTACCCCAAGTCATGCACAGAGGGTGCTTTTTTCCTCCAGGTGAGGCCGATAATCTGCAGTCAGCTCACCATCACACAGCTCTCTTTCTCCCTTCTCTTTTCCTCCTCTTTCTTCTCCCTCTGCTTTCTGCGCTGGGAACCCGTTAAATATAACAACACCAGAGTCCACCCTGGAACACCCAAGACGATCCTGCCCGCAGGGACTTTTGGGGAGATATTAGAAACACACCAGAGAGGTCACCCCACCCTCCTCTCTTCCCACACGGATGGAAGGAACGAGCGCAAGCTGATTTGGGAATCACGAACTTGCGTAGATGCCCTAGATGTTTTCACTCTGGCTTGTTAGTGATTGAGTCAATACATTAGCTCTTGTGAGCAACTACAAGTAATTACACACTTGAATGAGGCATGTTTATGACTAATTGATGGATAAGACCCTTACATCTGACCTCAAATTAAAGATTGACTCCCTAAACTGAATTTAAGCTCTCAAGACTGTGATGCTACTGTAGCAGCAACACTCAGAATAACATCTTAACTACAGCATGTTATGGTGGGAGGTTTCCTGTGGCTTGGATGCCTCGCACTGGGATATGTGCCATGAGCAGTTGGTGGATTTGGCTAAACCTTCCTTTATTCAGATGACATACACACGAACACCCATACCACAAATTTCTGGCAGGGACAACTTGCTTAAGTTTCCATTAGTTGCTTCTTAAACTACAGACAGGTGTGTGTCTGTAAAAGCGAGCATCTGCAGGAGTGTGTGTGTGTGTGTGTGTGTGTGTGTGTGTGTGTGTGTGTGTATGTGTGTGTGTGTGTGTGACACTACTCAGGTATACATTCCACAGTGCAGGCTGAAGGCTCAGATTCCTTATTTAACATGTGGGCATCGGTTTACTATATAAACATGCAATCCCAGGGAGGGGCGATTCATAATAAAATGATTTTGTGAGATACTGAGGCCACACCCGTTGCCTTCGCATTTCAACCGTAGTCAAATAGATTACCAATGCGGATTTACACACCACCACACCCTCTTGACCTCTGCTCGCAGAGACCATAATCACATAACAAATGGATCTATTTTCCGAACGGCAAGAATTTAAATGACAATCACCTTCCACGGTGTCTCGGTTGCATCACCTGCCAGGGTACAAGGACAGGGGGACTCTGCAACAGAAGTCCGACCAAAGATATATGCGCCTCCAGGAATGATAACTGAAATGTGCACTCACAAGCGTCAGTTAAGATATATGTGCCACAAGGATTACTGTTACAGTAAGAGGCCCACAGCTGTAGCTTCCTCAGCAGCCAGAGAGAGGTCGAGAAACCACATTATATACGGTTTGCCATGTGTAACATGAAAGCTGCACCATGTAGGACATTAAAAGGGATGATGTTATTATTTTTTGTGCTCACACCACTTTGGTTCACTTAGTTTTTTTTATGTGATAACTGGGTATTAAGGAGAATATATAAAGTAAAGAATGGTGTCATACATGGAGACATTCAGCCTTGGCCCACACATATATATAATGGAGTCATACATACATCTTAGCATGGCATGCCTTTCAGCACTAAAATATACTTGGAGTATTTTTTTTATCAACATCAGCTTTGTCATTCATCACTTTCTATATGACATCACTTATTTCTGTTTTCCTCCTCCTCTCAGTCATCGCTCTGCTTTCCTGTTTGTTTAAACTCTGTTCATTACAACCCACTGGTTGCAGGGGTCACTTTGATGCCAAGAACTGTGAATACACAATGGTAAGTTAGCATTTTTGTTAACATTATTGAAGAAAGAAATTTGGCAGACCAGTTTTTTTCCCCCTTACTACAACTTCAAAAATAATTTTTTTTTTTTTTTTTTTTACTTGCATGTTCTTAAACGTAACTGATAGATTTGCATCATAATTATGGTATAATGTTATTTTATAAAAAATAAATTAGCCAAAAAAAAAAAATTATGATAATCTTAATGTTGCATTTAACTACAATAAAATATATGTTTCTTTTATTATTAGCAATGACCATTTTTAAATGTAATGGCAAACTAACACTACAAGTAAAAAATGTGTCTGTTATTCTGCCCTTCACACGTCTGTCCATGTCTGACATTACGTGTGTATATGTGTGTGTGTGTGTGTGTGTGTGTGTTTGTGTGTGTGTGAGGTTAGATGGTCATGGAAGGCAGCTCGAGCTACCCTGTTCCAGCTCATTAGCCGTGATTAATCGGCATGTGAGCTTTCCCATGGTCCCCTTTGACTGGCTGGAGACAGAGCTCACCTTGGAGGGCACAGAGAGACGAGGCTGCTACACCACCACCGTTAACACTCTGCCACATGTAAGAATGACTTGTGTACATGAAGCTTTACTCGTCTCAGAATGTATTTGCTTACCTTTGTACTGCTTCTGTGAACATGTAGGAATTTCCATACATTAGGTATTATTTCTGTGACCTGATCATTGTGACAGATTCTGATTTATCCATGTCTGCCAATGTAAGCAAAATATATGAGAATGTATGAGTTCAAATTTAAATATGTTTTATAATATTTGAACTATTGTCCTGTAGATTACAGTCTATTTATATAGAAACTTAATTACATTTAAGTTGAACCGTTATTTCAGTGTTAGCTTATAGTAAACACAAGCAAATTTTACATGTTAACTTCAAATAATATTAGAGAAAATCGGAGTCAAGGAATATGAGGGTAATCTAGGCAAGGCATGGCAATTTTTTATTCAAAAATAAAAAAAACACAAATATAATAGAAAATTAAAAAAAAGCTAAATTTGAATAAAATAGATAAAACAGGAGAATAAAAAAAATAAAAGTTACAGTCCAGCTACAATGTGGTACAACATATGATATATATATGAAATATATATATTTAGCATCATTCTCAATCATGCAATGAGTTCCCACTAGACTGAGTCCTCCAAATTAATTTGAATTTATTTTGAAAAGTTATCATATACCATGACATAACATTTTACATGAGGTTTATACTGAATTTGCTGTTTCCCTCAAGCCTTTTGAATGCAATTTCCAAGTGACACTAAAATCAAAAACATTATTTTAGATAAAAATATTAAATTAATCTCATGTCATTTTGGATGTGAAGGGAACCTACCTGAAGAATTTTGTTTCTAAATATCTGACCCCACGTAAACTCCACTGATAACAATCTCTGAATGAGATTATAAAACCGAAAAAAAAAAAAAGAAAATCCAGCAGGTTTGTTCACACAAAAATATACATTGATGTAGGTCTCCTCAATTAAGACATAATAAATTCAGTGAAGCCTTTGTTTTTTCACTTATTGAGGAAATATGTTCTCTAATCCGCCGATATAAGAACCATCTGTGTAAATTCATGCCCACAGAGGATGGACACTCGCTGGCTGCAGTGTACTGTATCTGCTGTGCACAGCAGTGAAGAGACTGTGATGAACTCGCAGTGATTGGCTCAAGTCTTTCTAAAGGGGATCTGTCTCATCTTCATTCTGCCCGTTACACTTTGTCCTAAAGTAAATAAGTCTTGTTTCTGTTGGGTCCCTCGGCGCCCACACACACACACACACACACACACACACTCACTGTTGTAACAGGGTTTTTCTCACATGTATTAGTGGTGAAGTTGCAAGGTTTTTGCATTTACACTGATATTCTTCACATACACTCACAGTAGCTGATGGTATTTTAAGAACTATAGCATGAGTCTGTCTGTTAATATTGCCATTTTAAAGATCTACATTCTGTTAGGATGCAAAGTTTATTTTTTCTTATTTCCATTTTTATTCACTCGTTCCTTCGCAGCTGCAGTGATTAAACAACATCAAGTATTTCTAATACAATATATTATAATACTCATTCATCATATACGGATCCACTGATGTGTTAATAGGGCACACTAAAAAATAAATCTAAACACAAAAGAAAAGTAATTTTGAGAAGCACCTAAAAAAATTCATCATTTTTAAAAAAAATAATTAGTAAATAAGTATGAATTTAAAAACCACAGTCGGTCATCTCTGACAAAGAAGATCTACATTTAAGCTGCCCACTGACCACACATGCCCAGAGCGAGCACACGCTGAACCTTGTTTCAGTTTTGTTTAAATCCGCTGTTCCAAGATAATTCAGACACAAATATGCTTAAAGCTGCAGAGGTTTCTTAATTTCCTGTGTGGGCCACACACAACTACACAGATCTTTTGGCTGCAGACAGCACTCTGAAACTAAGACGCACAATCTGCTGTCATTATTTTTACTGTAAAAATAGGTTTCCGTGAGGGACTTTGTGTCCCACTTATGAAAAGTTAGCAAAATAATTAAGGGATTAATTTAATACTTGTTCCTCTGTGCACAGCAATTTTCTGATGAATATAATTTTTCCCACAATCTCAGAGCACGAGAATGCCAACACCATGTTTTTTTTACATATACAAATATAACTTCAGCAATATCTGATGATATTAGAGTAAGTGAATTACAGCATCTAGTAAATAAATTAAGTAATTTTAAGCATTTTATTCTCCATCAACTTACACCTAATCATCCCATCATTTTCCAAATGAATGTCCTTATTTCTTTTTCTTGTATGGATGAGTGAATTAGTGAATGAGATAGTGAGTGACCAGCACAGCTCACTCTTTCTTGGCACTTGGCTGGCTCTGTGACACCATCCACATTGTCTCATTTCAGCCAATTAGTCAGCAATTCATCAGTGCACGGCCCAGGTCCAGGTCCAGCCTTCTGGAACCCAGCTCACACAGGACGGGCCTGCTTGCCCCATAAATGCAAAGAACGTGCTGAGAAGAGAAAAGCAGAGCAGCAGGAGAGAGGCCAAGAACCTGGAATTAAACGGGGCCACCTGATCCACACCAGCAGAATCACAGCCAGCCAAACAGAGCGCTCATTGTCTGTGGCAGACACCACTGAGCTCTGCTCTTTGTCGCCCCCCTCCCTCCTCCACACACACTGTCCTTCACTATAGCTAGCTGCAGGGAAGAATTATAGACTTTAACATATATTTTCAGTGTTGGGGGGGTGGGACTTTATCATCAAAGTGTCTACTTTAGAAAAGCTAAGTCATTTTTAAGACACATTTTGTCGTAATTTAAAATAAGGAACATCCATTCTATGGAAGTATACAGTAAAAAAACAAACAAAAAAGAGTTCAAATATTTACCTCAACACTGATGGTTAGTTCTCCTGTTTCAAAAAATACAGACCTTCAATCCTCCTTAATTCCTCCAAACAATCAAGGCAGCACACACCCTAGATAAAGACACAATGACACAACTTTAGAAATGCATGCATACCCTGACACACAAGCTCACCCACATGCACACATATAGAGGGGAATGGGAGTCTGCAGGCAGCAGTAACTGCTGAATAATTCAGAAGTGGAAATGCATGATTGATGTGGGACACTTCATTTCCACACCTTTAAAAGGTCTCTTTTAGCTCCGGCACCAAACAGGCCAAGTGGTCTCTGCAGTTCAAAGCCTGGCATGGATCTGGCCTTCCTAGTCATGCTCTTTGGGACAAGAGTGGCTTTATTCTGTGGCACGGGCACCAGTGGTGGTGGTTGGGATTCCACACCTGTGTTTGCTCCTTACCCAATAATTGAGAGCTGCATGCTATTTTGAGCTTGGAGCACAAAGTGCTTCACTCATGAGGGGCTCGGGCTGAAGAATCTTGGCTCCCAGTTTGATGTGGCTGGAAAACCTGAAGGCCTGCAGATTAGCCCGGCAGGGTGCAGCTATACTCAAGAACATATGAGCTTGAAAGACAAACATAGCCTACTTTAAAATGGAAGAGCTACATCATTGTGACTGATGCATTATTAGTATCTTTTATAATATTATGAAAGTTTTGTATTAATTTTATAGTATGTGCATTACAGTAAATAAAATACTGTACTGTCAAAATGGAGGAAATGTAAATATGTATAAATTCATAATATTTAGTTACAATTCATTATTTCCTGTTTATACATTTTTGTGGTGGTGGAAGAAGTATTCATATCTGTTCCTGTAAGTACCAATACCACAAAGTAAGAAAACTTTATCTTCATAATTTTACTTAATCAAAAAGTACATAAGTATCAACAGGAAAATGTAAGGCGACATATGATACTTACATTGAATGGCTCTTTTCAGAGTGTTGTATTATTGGTTGGATTATCCTTATGGATACATCTATCCATAAACTTAAGTGGTAGTCCTGGTATTTAGTATTGCAGATTTGAAAAATAATGATAAAAATTGAAGCAGTAGAGGCAGAGATATCCAGACAATCCACACTAGTCCCTGGTAATGATGGGTCTGGCTCCTACATTACCCATAATGCGACCAGCATCATCATAAATCTGGATTCTGCCTTGGCAAATGTCCTCCAGATCGAGTCACAGAAGACATTATTCAGCTGTTACTTCAGGCTGGCTGTCACTCTCTATCACTAGTAAACTGATGTAAAATCAGTAAAAGTCCTCTCTAATGTTGAAACTGAAGCTAATTTTAACTACTTTATATACTATAGCAATCACATTTTATGACCTGATCATAAGTTTTGTACAAAAAATTGTTTAATTAACCGGTAACTACAGCTGTTCAATAAATGTAGTCAAGTGAAAAGTGCAATATTTGCCTCTGACTTGACTTAAGTATAGTACTTGAGTAAATGTCCTTTACCATCAAAGGAAACCTACTTCAGTGTAGAATTATTACTTGTGTTTTGCCAATGCAATAAACCAGAGGCATATGAAAATTCATAGACAGGCTTAAGAAGCTGACTAAGTAAGGATAGACAAAATGGAAATGAGCAAAAAAGAACAGCGAGCCTGAGCCAACACGCTGTTACTGAGCTAAGTCAGTTTAGTGGAGGGTCAGTCCAAGTGCAAGGAGAACTCCAAGTCAAAACAAACACTCACTTTGGCTTCTGACGGGACGGCGCACTCACTTTTTCCCACAATTCTCCCGAACAGCTTAATTCATAGTCACACAAACTAGGTGGTCATGAAACTCATCACAACAAAATGTTCCAGATGTAATTTAATTTTCGTGAAAATGTCCACTTTTCCTGCCATATATGTGATGCATGTTATATATTTTCACAGAATGACAATGATAGATTTAGAGTTGTGTTTCGTGTTTCATGACAGCTCCGCACTGCCAGTTCATTATGATATTAATAGGGAGGGTCGAAAATGTCAAAACATTCCTCAGTTGTCAGGCAACCTTGCCCTAGTTAAACCTTTAAGAAAAAAAGAGAGAGATGTTGTTACCAACCAAGAGAATCCAAAGGGACCCATTTTTATTTAAAATGTTAACTGGCTGACCAAGCCGGCCGGGTAATTTATTACCAAGAGACAGGAATTTTGACAAATCATTCAGCTCAGCAAACTCGGCTGTGGCAAAGTTCAGCAATTAGGCTCCTATGTAAAGAAAGTCTACTCCTCTGCATCGGGTGTTCTGGATTTATGCGTGCTCTCCAGCTAGCGGGCAGGTTCAAAGCCCTGCGTAGGGGAGCTGGAGGTTGACACATGGGGAATTTCACAAATATGGTGGAACACACACATTTTGCCGTAAATCTGACCAGAGAATAGTGGTCTTCAGGGGGAAAGGAGGTGGTCAGTGAGGGGAGAGAGGTGGAGTGTTGAGTGAAGGCATAGCTAAATAATCAACCCGAGACGGGGGTCAACTATTCTCAAGTCATCTGTGATATTCAAGAGGCAGAAGAAAGGATAAGAAAGCAGGACGACAGTGATCTTTCACAGCCTGATTGCTAAATAATAGAATTTGCAAATAGCTTCTAAAGGTTTCAGAACTCCCTTTTTAAAAATGCAAACTCCTAATGCGACTCACACATGTTAAATTTTGACTTCCAGTCAGCCAAGCCTAAACCCTCTGTCAATATTTAGCTTTCTTTTAATGGGGTGATTTTATGCTACTGTCTGACCATGATGGCCAATGAGTAGCTGCTTGCTCAGTGTCATAGTGAGTCTACCTGAGAATAGTTCTGGGTAAACCATTACAGTCTGGTAGTTCATAAAGCATAAAGTGATAGAGATTCTGGACTTTATGGTTTTAGATTTCAAAATACACAAACTCAGATGTTTCTAAATATTATTTGAATGAAAGAATCCTTTGGTTTCCACATCAGCAAACCATTTATGTCGTGATAAACTCACATTCAAATGGTTCTATATAACTGCTGCTATAAATCCTTTAAAACATATATTAAAGTTTTTAAAGAACCGTTGTTCATATTCATATGTTTATTCTAATTTCTAGGCTTTAAGGAATATATTTAATGTCATAGTTAGTCCAAATTATCTAAAGACCTGTTAATATCTAAGCAAATGTGTCATAATTCAGTGATAAATTAAATAATTCAGTTCGAACACATTGCCAAGCCTAAACTGTTTAATAAAATGTGATTTAAAGGTGCAATAAGTGAGTTTTTTACTGTCCCACAGCACTAAATGACCACAATATACAGTACCTGCAGATGTTTTATTGGGTTGTAAGATCAATACAGTGAGCCATCGAGTACTTTGCCAGGTGTTGATATTTTTGGCATTGAAAACTCACTTTCTGGTCTGAATAAAAAGTTACACTACCACCACCTGCTCAGATTTCAACTGAGGATATCCTGAAGAAGAACACAGTTATCTAAATATCTGCAGAATCTCAATCCAATATTTATTTTTTTCCTAGTTCTTAAGAAAAACTGCACGGTGCAGACATAAGCTGTATGAAAGTTAGTAAAACAGGTCAAATTTAATTAGGATATGTTTGAAAAATCAGTAGCTCTAAAAATAGAAACTTTCATGGCAGCTTTCCTTCAGTCTATTTTAATTCTTATTTTTCATTAACATATTAAAAAAGATCAAAATTATATATCACCCAACAGAACAAAAGTCAATTACATTCTCAATGTGTAAATTTTCCATCACAATGTTTTCTTGTTCTCTGAGCACAACCAGTGCACACTCTGTTTCAGTGACCTGGTGAACTAGTTTTTATTCCAGAAAGGGCATATTTATAGAGCAATATGACAGCTGGCATAGATGGAGAACACTGTGTTTACTTTAAGGGATGAAAACTGAGCCCGACCTAATGCAGCTTATTCTGATCATTTAAAATATGCCTTGATCAACTCCAGCAAATCAGCTCAGAACATCCCTACTTTTAAAGGCTCAAAGATGGAGAGAATTGTTATGAGGCAGAATTATATTCTCAACAAAACAGTATTTTACAACTTCGACCAGATCTCTTTGTGTGGCTTTATTTTCATGTACAGTGTTGCAAGACCCAGGAATTGTCTATGTTGCAGGACAAGGAGAGGAGAGTCACGTTTGACCTGTTGTTCCATAATGAATCACTTAGATGTGAATCACCTTGTGGGTTCAGGAAACAGCTCTTTCCCAAATTCATTCATTCACTCACATATGATAAGACTATCTGCACCCTAGTGGTTGTTACTAGCAGTGGCACAGTCTGCAGATGGAAAAGTGGACATGGAACTTTCATTTACCAACTCTTTGCAACAGTACTGAACTGTTAATACTGTGTCCTTGTTAAAGTGAGCCAATGTATGAAATTTGTATTATGTTTGACTGAAAAATACCTGACATATTCCTCCTTAAACTAATGGTAAGAAAGTCTTACTCTCAAGTCAGAACACAAACAGGCAGTTGAAACACAGGTTCAATTCCTGCATCCTAACTGTAAAACCATGCATGGCTCTATGTTGTGGACTGGAGTATTTTCAGAGTGACCTCTTGTTAGCCCTCCTCCACTAATGAAGACCAGACTTTCACATATGGCATGTGTATGAACATACTACACAGATAAAACACACTGATGTAAAGAGAGAAAACACACATACACTGTCTACCACTCCAGAACGACATTTTATTTACTTATTTTTTTAATAAATTTTTCTATTTCATTTCAATTCAGGCATAAAAACATAGTATAGTAAGGTATAAAATCATCATAAAAACATCATAGTATAGCAAGGGATGAAAACGTAATGAAAACATCATAGTAAGTCAAAATAAATGTCATAGTATATAGTAAGGTGTAAAAACTTCATAGTAGAGTAAGGCATAAAATCTTCAGAAAGACGTCATAGCAAGGCATAAAAATGGCATAAAAATATCAAAGTATGTTAACACATAAAAATGTCATAGTATAGTGATGCATAAAATGTCATAAAAAGTCATAGTATAGTAAGGCATAAAAATGTCAAAAAACGTCATAGAATACTAAGTAGAGAATGCCATAAAAACATCATGGTACAATAAGGCATAGAAACGTGAAAATCATCGCAGTATAGTAAGGCATCAAAACATCAAAAAACATCATAGTATACTAAGGCATAAAAAAGTCATAGTATAGTAAGGCATAAAAACATCAAAAAAATGTCATGAAATAGAAAGACGGAAAATGCCATAAAAACATGGAACTGTAAGGCATAAGAAAATTATAGTATAGTAACGCATAAAAACGACAAAAGCGTCATAGTACAGTAAGGCAGAAATTGTCATAAAAGCATTATACTACAGTCAGGCATAAAGACGTAATACTGTAATAAGACATAAAATAGTCATAGGGCATTATATGTCATAAAAATGTCATCATATAGTGAGGCATATAATATCATAAAAATGTCATAATTCAAAAAGGCATAAAAAATGTCATATTATAATAAGGCATACAAACATCATAGTTTAGTGAAGTATAAAATGTCATAAAAATGTCAAAGTATAATAAGGCATAAAAACTTTTAAAAAGTGTCATAGTACAGTATGGAAAGAAAACGTCATAGAATAGTTAGGCATTAAAATGTCAAAAAACATCAAAGTATGATAAGGCATAAACTTCATAGCATAGTAAAACATCAAATGTAACAAAAAAAAGGTCATAGTAGAGTTAGGCATAAAAACGTTATAAAATAGTAAGGCATAGAAACATCAAAACCATAACAGTATAGTAAGGCATCAAAACATCGGACAAACATCATAGTATAGTAAGGCATAAAAAAGTCATAGTTTAGTTAGGCATGAAATGTCATAAAAATGTCAAAATACAGAAAGGCATAAAATGTCATACAAATGTCCTAGTATAGTATGGCATGAAAACATATAAAAAAACATCATAATAGAGTAAGGCAAGAAAAAAGTCGTAGAATAGTTAGGCATCAAAACGTCAAAAAACATGATAGTTTAGTAAGGCATAAAATGTCATAAAAATGTCATAGCATACAAAGGCATAAAAACATCATATTATAGCAAGCATAGTAAAGTAAGGCATAAAAAATTATAATATGGTGAGTCATAATGTCACACTCCCGCTTTGTCACCCTATGTTTATTTCCCTTTTTCTGTTTGTCTCCCCTCCCATGTATGTGTCTGTGTGCTGTGCTTCCCCTGACATTAGGTGACTCAGCAGAGGCATGGTATGGACAGCAGCTCAACACCACACCTGTAATCTCTCAGTCATCATCTTCACTATCTCTACCCTGGCCATCCCTCCATTTGTTGACAGGTTGTTCCGCTCTTCACAGTGGTAGCTACTCTCTCGGCCGTTCTGATTAGTTTGTGCGACTACAGAGTTATCTAGTCTTTGAGTGATCTCCTCTGTGTTTTTGCCTCTATTAACCCTTTGTTCTCCTTTGCTCCAGAAGAGTTCCTGATTTGTGTGCTGCTGATATTGCTACACTCCACTGTCGCCATGACATGCCACACCACACCACCCAGCTGCCTTTGGTCTCCAGTCGTCCCTTGTGTTTCCAGTGTGTGTTCAATCATCTGGCTCTGGTCTTCAGTGTCCTCTGTAGTCCGGCTTGATGTCCTCGCCATACACCTGGATTTCCCAGACCCACTCCCACTCTGCATTCACAGTCACTATGGTCTTTTCCCCAATAAACACACTTGAGGTTGTTGCTGTTGTGATTTGTGTTCTGTCTCTGCTCTGGGATGCAACATTATGAGTTCTGAGTGGCACATAGTATATCATTAATAAACTGCACACAGAAAGGTCCCAGGCCTGGGAAGATATATTATAGTCACACAAAAAAAGGTGATAGTATAGTAAGGCATCAAAACGTCATAGGACAGTAAGGTATAAAATGTCTTCAAAACAAGGTAAAAAGTATCAAAAAACGTTATATTATAGTAAGGCATAGTATAGTGAGGAATAATAACGTCATAGTATAATCAAGGAAAAAAACGTCAAAAAACGTCATGGTATAGTATGGCAAAAAAAATCAAAAAATGTCATAGTATAGTAAGGCAAAAAGTGTCAAAAATGTCATAGTATAGTAAGGCAAAGAAACGTCAAAAAACATCACAGTATAGTAAGGCAAAAAGTATCAAAAATTGTCATAGTATAGTAAGGCAAAAAAACGTCAAAAAACGTCATAGTATGGTAAGGCATGAAAATGTCAAAATACGTCATACTATAGTAAGGCATAAAAGCTTTATATTATAGTAAGGCAAAAAGTGTCAAAAAACGTCATGGTATAGTAAGGCAAAAAATGTCAGAAAACGTCATTGTATAGGAAGGCATGAAGACGTCAAAAAACGTCATAGTATAGTAAGGCATAAAAACATCATAGTATAGTAAGGCAAAAAGTGTCAAAAAACGTCATAGTATAGGAAGGCAAAAAGTATCAAAAAACGTCATAGTATAGTAAGGCAAAAAGTATCAAAAAACGTCATAGTATAGTAAGGCATAAAAACGTCATAGTATAAGAAGGCAAAAAGTGTCAAAAAACCTCATAGTATAGTAAGGCAAAAAGTGTCAAAAAACGTCATAGTATAGTAAGGCAAAAAATATCAGAAAACGTCATAGTATAGTGAGGCAAAAAATGTCAGAAAACATCAAAGTATTGTAAGGCAAATAATTTAAAAAAACATCATTGTACAGGAAGGCATAAAAACGTCATAAAAACGTCATAGTATAGTCAAGGAAAAAAATGTCAAAATACGTCATAGTATAGTAAGGCATAAAAACGTCAAAGAACGTCATAGTATAGTAAGGCATAAAAACGTCATAGTATAAGAAGGCAAAAAGTGTCAAAAAACCTCATAGTATAGTAAGGCAAAAAGTGTCAAAAAACGTCATAGTATAGTAAGGCAAAAAATATCAGAAAACGTCATAGTATAGTGAGGCAAAAAATGTCAGAAAACATCAAAGTATTGTAAGGCAAATAATTTAAAAAAACATCATTGTACAGGAAGGCATAAAAACGTCAAAAAACGTCATAGTATAGTAAGTCATAAAAACGTCATAGTATAGTCAAGGAAAAAAACGTCAAAAAACATCATAGTATAATAAGGCATAAAAACGTCATAGTGTACTTAGGAAAAAAGTATCAAAAAATGTCATACTATAGTAAGGCAAAAAAACGTCAAAAAACGTCATAGTATGGTAAGGCATGAAAATTTCAAAATACGTCATAGTATAGTAAGGAATAAAAACGTCAAAAAACGTCATAGTATAGTAAGGCATAAAAACGTCATAGTATAGTAAGGCATAAAAACGTCATAGTATAGTAAGGCATAAAAACGTCATAGTATAGTAAGGCATAAAAACGTCATAGTATAGTAAGGCATAAAAACGTCATAGTATAGTAAGGCATAAAAACGTCATAGTATAGTAAGGCATAAAAACGTCATAGTATAGTAAGGCATAAAAACGTCATAGTATAGTAAGGCATAAAAACGTCATAGTATAGTAAGGCATAAAAACGTCATAGTATGGTAAGGCATGAAAATTTCAAAATACGTCATAGGATAGTAAGGAATAAAAACGTCAAAAAACGTCATGGTATAGTAAGGCAAAAAATATCAGAAAACGTCATAGTATAGGAAGGCATAAAAACCTAAAAAAAAGTCATAGTATTGTAAGGCATCAAAACGTCATAGGACAGTAAGGCAAAAAATCTCTTCAAAACAAGGTAAAAAGTATCAAAAAACGTTATATTATAGTAAGGCATAGTATAGTGAGGAATAATAACGTCATAGTATAATCAAGGAAAAAAACGTCAAAAAACGTCATGGTATAGTATGGCAAAAAATATCAAAAAATGTCATAGTATAGTAAGGCAAAAAAACGTCAAAAAACGTCATGGTATAGTATGGCAAAAAAAATCAAAAAATGTCATAGTATAGTAAGGCAAAAAAACGTCAAAAAACGTCATAGTATAGTAAGGCATAAAAACGTCATAGTATACTAAGGCAAAAAGTATCAAAAAACGTCATAGTATAGTAAGGCAAAAAGTGTCAAAAAACATCATAGTATAGTAAGGCAAAAAATATCAGAAAACGTCATTGTACAGTAAGGCAAAAAGTATCAAAAAACGTCATAGTATAGTAAGGCAAAAAGTGTCAAAAAACGTCATAGTATAGTAAGGCAAAAAATATCAGAAAACGTCATAGTACAGTAAGGCAAAAAGTATCAAAAAACGTCATAGTATAGTAAGGCAAAAAGTGTCAAAAATGTCATAGTATAGTAAGGCAAAAAAACGTCAAAAAACATCACAGTATAGTAAGGCAAAAAGTATCAAAAAATGTCATAGTATAGTAAGGCAAAAAAACGTCAAAAAACGTCATAGTATGGTAAGGCATGAAAATGTCAAAATACGTCATAGTATAGTTAGGCATAAAAGCGTCATATTATAGTAAGGAAAAAAGTGTCAAAAAACGTCATGGTATAGTAAGGCAAAAAATATCAGAAAACGTCATAGTATAGTAAGTCATAAAAACCTCAAAAAACGTCATAGTATAGTAAGGCATCAAAACGTCATAGGACAGTAAGGCAAAAAATCTCTTCAAAACAAGGTAAAAAGTATCAAAAAACGTTATATTATAGTAAGGCATAGTATAGTGAGGAATAATAACGTCATAGTATAATCAAGGAAAAAAACGTCAAAAAACGTCATGGTATAGTATGGCAAAAAATATCAAAAAATGTCATAGTATAGTAAGGCAAAAAAACGTCAAAAAACGTCATGGTATAGTATGGCAAAAAATATCAAAAAATGTCATAGTATAGTAAGGCAAAAAAACGTCAAAAAACGTCATAGTATAGTATGGCATAAAAACGTCATAGTATACTAAGGCAAAAAGTATCAAAAAACGTCATAGTATAGTAAGGCAAAAAGTGTCAAAAAACGTCATAGTATAGTAAGGCAAAAAAACGTCAAAAAACGTCATAGTATAGTAAGGCATAAAAACGTCATAGTATAGTAAGGCAAAAAGTATCAAAAAACATCATATTATAGTAAGGACAAAAAATGTCAAAAAACGTCATAGTATAGTGAGGCATAAAAGCTTCATATTATAGTAAGGCAAAAAGTGTCAAAAAACATCATGGTATAGTAAGGCAAAAAATGTCAGAAAACGTCATTGTATAGGAAGGCATGAAGACGTCAAAAAACGTCATAGTATAGTAAGGCATAAAAACGTCATAGTATAGTAAGGCAAAAAGTGTCAAAAAACGTCATAGTATAGGAAGGCAAAAAGTATCAAAAAACGTCATAGTATAGTAAGGCATGAAAACGTCATAGTATAAGAAGGCAAAAAGTGTCAAAAAACGTCATAGTATAGTAAGGCAAAAAGTGTCAAAAAACGTCATAGTATAGTAAGGCAAAAAGTGTCAAAAAACGTCATAGTATAGTAAGGCAAAAAATATCAGAAAAAACATCATTGTACAGGAAGGCATAAAAACGTCAAAAAACGTCATAGTATAGTAAGTCATAAAAACGTCATAGTATAGTCAAGGAAAAAAACGTCAAAAAACATCATAGTATAATAAGGCATAAAAACGTCATAGTGTACTTAGGCAAAAAGTATCAAAAAACGTCATAGTATAGTAAGGCAAAAATTATCAGAAAACGTCATAGTATAGGAAGGCATAAAAACCTCAAAAAACGTCATAGTATAGTAAGGCAAAAAGTGTCAAAAAGCGTCATAGTATAGTAAAGCAAAAAATGTCAAAAAACGTCATAGTATAGTAAGGCATAAAAACGTCAAAAAACGTCATAGTATAGTAAGGCATAAAAACGTCATAGTATAGTAAGGCAAAAAGTATCAAAAAACATCATATTATAGTAAGGAAAAAAATGTCAAAAAACGTCGTAGTATAGTGAGGCATAAAAGCGTCATATTATAGTAAGGCAAAAAGTGTCAAAAAACGTCATGGTATAGTAAGGCAAAAAAAAAAGGGTCAAAAAACGTCATAGTATAGTTAGGCATAAAAGCGTCATATTATAGTAAGGAAAAAAGTGTCAAAAAACGTCATGGTATAGTAAGGCAAAAAATATCAGAAAACGTCATAGTATAGGAAGGCATAAAAACCTCAAAAAACGTCATAGTATAGTAAGGCAAAAAGTGTCAAAAAGCGTCATAGTATAGTAAAGCAAAAAATGTCAAAAAACATCATTGTATAGGAAGACATAAAAACATCAAAAAACGTCATAGTATAGTAAGGCAAAAATGATCAAAAAAGGTCAAAGTATAGTGAGGGATAATAACGTCATAGTATAGTCAAGGAAAAAAACGTCAAAAAACGTCATGGTATAGTATGGCAAAAAGTATCAAAAAATGTCATAGTATAGTAAGGCAAAAAAACGTCAAAAAACGTCATAGTATAGTAAGGCATAAAAACGTCATAGTATAGTGAGGCAAAAAGTGTCAAAAAACGTCATAGTATAGTAAGGCAAAAAATATCAAAAAAGGTCAAAGTATAGTGAGGGATAATGACGTCATAGTATAGTCAAGGAAAAAAACGTCAAAAAACGTCATGGTATAGTATGGCAAAAAGTATCAAAAAATGTCATAGTATAGTAAGGCAAAAAAACGTCAAAAAACGTCCTAGTATAGTAAGGCATAAAAACGTCATAGTATAGTGAGGCAAAAAGTGTCAAAAAACGTCATAGTATAGTAAGGCAAAAAATATCAGAAAACGTCATACTATAGTGAGGCAAAAAGTGTCAGAAAACGTCATAGTATAGTAAGGCAAAAAATATCAGAAAACGTTATAGTATAGTAAGGCAAAAAGTGTCAAAAAACGTCATAGTATTATAAGGCAAATAATTTCAAAAAATATCATTGTATAGGAAATCATAAAAACATCAGAAAACGTCATACTATAGTGAGGCAAAAAGTGTCAGAAAACGTCATAGTATAGTAAGGCAAAAAATATCAGAAAACGTTATAGTATAGTAAGGCAAAAAAGTGTCAAAAAACGTCATAGTATTATAAGGCAAATAATTTCAAAAAATATCATTGTATAGGAAATCATAAAAACATCAAAAAACATCATAGTATAGTAAGGCAAAAATTATCAAAAAAGGTCATAGTATAGTGAGGGATAATAATGTCATAGTATAGTCAAGGAAAAAAACGTCAAAAAACGTCATGGTATAGTATGGCAAAAAGTATCAAAAAATTTCATAGTATAGTAAGGCAAAAAAACGTCAAAAAACGTCATAGTATAGTAAGGCATAAAAACTTCATAGTTTAGTAAGGCAAAAAGTGTCAAAAAACATCATAGTATAGTAAGGCAAAAAATGTCAGAAAGTATCATAGTATAGTAAGGCAAATAATGTCAAAAAACATCATTGTATAGGAAGGCATAAAAATGTCAAAAAACGTTATAGTATAGTAAGGCATTCAATGTCATAAAAATGTCATAGTATAATAAGGCATAAAAATGTCACAGTATAGCAAGACAAAAAACTTCATCGTATAGTAAGGCAAAAAGGATCAAAAAACACCATAGTATAGTAAGGCATAAAAACGTCAAAATACATCATATTATAGTAAGGCAAAAAATGTCAAAAATCATCACAGTATAGTAAAGCGAAAAGTATCAAAAAATATCATAGTATAGGTAGGTATAAAAATGTCATAGCATAGTAAGGCAATAAAAGCGGAAAAACATCATACTAAAGTAAGGCATAAAAACGTCATAGTATAGTAAGGCACAAAAATTTCATAGTATAGTAAGGCAAAAAGTATCAAAAAACATCATAGTATAGTAAGGCAAAAAGCATCAAAAAACGTCATAGTGTGGTAAGTCAAGAAGCATTAAAAAACATCATAGTATAGTAAGGCAAAAAAATGTCAAAAGGCATAATAGTATAGTAAGGCATAAAAATGGCAAAAACATCGTAGTCTCCTAAGCTATAAAATTGTCTAAAAATGTTACAGTATACCATGGCAAAAGATGTCATACTATAGTAAGGCAAAAAAAAAATTCAAAAAACGTAATCATATAGTTAGGCAAATGATTTCAAAAAAACGTCCAAAAATCTTTGTATACTATGGGATACGATGTCATAATACAGCTGTAGTTTCTAGAGAGCAACCTCGCAGGGAAAGAGAGAATATAGAATATCAACAAAGTATGTCTTGAGCTGGAATCGATCCAACAACCTTAGGAATGAGAAACATCATCTCTAACCACTGTACTACCCTCAACTGTATCCGTTCATCCCATTAAAGTCATATTTAGATACTGCAGGAATTAGTGATGTCTAATGACCTCATAGTATTGTAACGAAAAAAAAATGCCAAAAAATGTCATAGTATAGTAAGGCATAAAAACATCAAAATACATCATATTATAGTAAGGCAAAAAATGTCAAAAATCATCACAGTATAGTAAAGCGAAAAGTATCAAAAAATATCATAGTATAGGTAGGTATAAAAATGTCATAGCATAGTAAGGCAATAAAAGCGGAAAAACATCATACTAAAGTAAGGCATAAAAACGTCATAGTATAGTAAGGCACAAAAATTTCATAGTATAGTAAGGCAAAAAGTATCAAAAAACATCATAGTATAGTAAGGCAAAAAGCATCAAAAAACGTCATAGTGTGGTAAGTCAAGAAGCATTAAAAAACATCATAGTATAGTAAGGCAAAAAAATGTCAAAAGGCATAATAGTATAGTAAGGCATAAAAATGGCAAAAACATCGTAGTCTCCTAAGCTATAAAATTGTCTAAAAATGTTACAGTATACCATGGCAAAAGATGTCATACTATAGTAAGGCAAAAAAAAAATTCAAAAAACGTAATCATATAGTTAGGCAAATGATTTCAAAAAAACGTCCAAAAATCTTTGTATACTATGGGATACGATGTCATAATACAGCTGTAGTTTCTAGAGAGCAACCTCGCAGGGAAAGAGAGAATATAGAATATCAACAAAGTATGTCTTGAGCTGGAATCGATCCAACAACCTTAGGAATGAGAAACATCATCTCTAACCACTGTACTACCCTCAACTGTATCCGTTCATCCCATTAAAGTCATATTTAGATACTGCAGGAATTAGTGATGTCTAATGACCTCATAGTATTGTAACGAAAAAAAAATGCCAAAAAATGTCATAGTATAGTAAGGCATAAAAACATCAAAAAACATCATTGTATAGGAAGGCATAAAAACGTCAAAAAACGTCATAGTATAGTAAGGCAAATAATGTCAAAAAACATCATTGTATAGTAATGCATAAAAACATCAAAAAACGTCATAGTATAGTAAGGCATAAAAACATCAAAAAACATCATTGTATAGGAAGGCATAAAAACGTCAAAAAACGTCATAGTATAGTAAGGCAAATAATGTCAAAAAACATCATTGTATAGTAATGCATAAAAACATCAAAAAACGTCATAGTATAGTAAGGCATAAAAACGTCATAGTATAGTAAGGCATAAAAACGTCAAAAAAAAGTCATTGTATAGTAAGGCATAAAAACGTCATAGTATAGTAAGGCAAAAAGTGTCAAAAAACGTCATAGTATAGTAATGCACAAAAATGTCAATGAACATCATAGTATAATAAGTCATAAAAACGTCATTGTATAGTAAGGCATAAAAACGTCAAAAAACGTCATAGTATAGTAAGACATAAAAACGTCATAGTATAGTAAGGCAAAAAGTGTCAAAAAACGTCATAGTATAGTAATGCATAAAAACATCATATTATAGTAAGGCAAAAAGTGTCAAAAAACGTCATGGTATAGTAAGGCAAAAAATGTCAAGAAACGTCCAAGTATAGTAAGGCAAATAATGTCAAAAAACATCATTGTACAGGAAGGCATAAAAACATCAAAAAATGTCATAGTATAGTAAGTCATAAAAACGTCAAAAAACGTCATAGTATAGTAAGGCAAAAAATGTCAAAAAACGTTATAGTATAGTAAGGCATAAAAACGTCATAGTATAGTAAGGCAAAAAGTATCAAAAAACATCATATTATAATAAGGAAAAAAATGTCAAAAAACGTCGTAGTATAGTGAGGCATAAAAGCGTCATATTATAGTAAGGCAAAAAGTGTCAAAAAACGTCATGGTATAGTAAGGCAAAAAAAAAAAGGGTCAAAAAACGTCATAGTATAGTTAGGCATAAAAGCGTCATATTATAGTAAGGAAAAAAGTGTCAAAAAACGTCATGGTATAGTAAGGCAAAAAATATCAGAAAACGTCATAGTATAGGAAGGCATAAAAACCTCAAAAAACGTCATAGTATAGTAAGGCATCAAAACGTCATAGGACAGTAAGGCAAAAAATCTCTTCAAAACAAGGTAAAAAGTATCAAAAAACGTTATATTATAGTAAGGCATAGTATAGTGAGGAATAATAACGTCATAGTATAATCAAGGAAAAAAACGTCAAAAAACGTCATGGTATAGTATGGCAAAAAATATCAAAAAATGTCATAGTATAGTAAGGCAAAAAAACGTCAAAAAACGTCATGGTATAGTATGGCAAAAAAAATCAAAAAATGTCATAGTATAGTAAGGCAAAAAAACGTCAAAAAACGTCATAGTATAGTAAGGCATAAAAACGTCATAGTATACTAAGGCAAAAAGTATCAAAAAACGTCATAGTATAGTAATGCATAAAAACGTCAAAGAACGTCATAGTATAGTAAGGCATAAAAATGTCATAGCATAGTAAGGCAATAAATGCCGAAAAACATCATACTAAAGTAAGGCATAAAAACGTCATAGTATAGTAAGGCGAAAAGTATCAAAAAACCTCACAGTATAGTAAGGCATAAAAACGTCGAAAAACGTCATAGTATAGAAAGGCATAAAAACGTCATAGTATAGTAAGGCAAAAAATGTCAAAAACCATCATAGTATAGTAAAGCGAAAAGTATCAAAAATCGTCATAGTATAGGTAGGCATAAAAATGTCATAGCATAGTAAGGCAAAAAGTATCAAAAATGTCATAGTATTGTAAGGCATAAAATGTCATAAAAATGTTATAGTATAATAAGGCATAAAAATGTCATTGTATAGCAAGACAAAAAATGTCATAGTATAGTAAGCCATAAAAATGTCAAAAAACGTTGTAGTATAGTAAGGCATAAAAATGTCATAGTATAGTAAGGCAATAAATGTCAAAAAACGTCATAGTATAGTAAGGCATAAAAACATCATAGTATAGTAAGGCAAAAACTGTCAAGAAAGGTCATAGTATTGTAATGCATAAAAACGTCATTGTATAGTAAGGCATAAAAATGTCAAAAAATTTCATAGTATAGTAAGGCATAAAAATCCTAAAATGTAATAATACAGGTAGGCATATAATTTCTTCAAAATGTCATAGTAATGTTAGGCATAAATACGTCATAGTATAGGAAGGAATAAAAATGTCATAGTACAGCCCCCCCCCCCCTTTTCAGTCAATCAAATGCTAGCATGTGTAAATTTGTTGTCTTGGAGACGTAGCCTCTTAGAGAGTATGATCTAATATGACTTCACTCCAAACATAGTGTGAACAAGTTCCTTCAAATATTGGTACCGACAATTCTGTTCCCCCGAAATATTCGGAGGGACATGTCCCTACCATCCATACGTAAACCTATGCCCTTGATCAACAGAAAATCCTGTGGACAGAACTACTACTAAACTACTATAGAGTACTATAAACATATGGTTACTATTAGAGGCTTAAAAACTTAAAAAAAGATAACCGATTGCTACTTTAAACTTGAACAGAAAAACTGCTCAACACCACCATTTACTAAAAGTGGGTTTGTGGTATAATTTTATAAAGGTTTGCAGTATTATTAAAGAAATTGAGTTAATAAAAACTTTTGTGTTATATTGTTAAAAATGGCTGCTTATATCAAGCTTTTTTTAAAGGCTAATGCTAAACAAGTTTGCATGCATCAGAATATTTGTATGCTTTCAGTTGTTTGCATAGCCTATAATAGAAACAACCATATGGAGGACTCCATTTAATGACTCTCATCACCGTTTATTAGCAGCTAGTTGTTGGCAGCAGTTGACAAGCATTAAAGCCTTCACACATTAATTGTTTATTCCAGCTAAGTACGCAGAGGGGGTTGTGGGTAGTTGAATGGCATCTGTCTGCAGACTTTAAGGATGAAGATGCTGCCAAGTCTCTAACGAAAGAAAGAAGGGAGGTGACAGATTAGGAGGAGATGAAGAGGGAGAGTTGAGGTGAAAAAAAAAATTCAATCAACTCCAGTTTGAACAACAGTTGACTTTATTTAAGACATCACACTGCCCAAAACTGTGTTTGGAGTCATGGAAACTAGAGCACTTCAAATCATACTTTAACTCACTAATCTCATATGTGAGTGAAATGTAAAAATACTGACTGGCTATTTTTATCTATAACTACTCACTGTATCCGTCTGATTTCCAGTTGATGCTTCTGGTTACACAGAGTGTGAGAAAACAAACATCTGTTTTCATCTTACTCTCAGCAGGGAACACTTTAAGCGCCCTAAGCTTGTCTATGTTATGTGTGTGTTTGTGTGTGTGTGTGTGTGTGTGTGTGTGTGTGTGTGTGTGTGTGTGTGTGCGCGTGTGTGTGTGTGTGCATGTGTGTGTGTGTGCTCCTGTCATTACCCCAACACCTTTTTCTTTCTGTCGCCACTCCCTCTTTACCCTTCCCCCTGTAGTCAACTTCAGAGAGATGCAACAGCGCAGCATCATATCCTCTGAGCTCAGATCTCCTCAGTGCTACTCATTGAGCTCTCTCATACATTACGGCTATCAGCAGTGTATCTGTTACAAAAACAGCAGCATTGTGTTCATGGGGTGCAATAGGGGCTTTTTGCCTATAAATGCTCTGCAACTTCGTTATCAGTTAAAAGCAATTGCTACAAGGCTGCAGTGTTTTGACACTGATTTGCTAATAGGCCACTTGATTGTGCCTGTAATTGTGTGATTCTTTTTGAGAAATTTGTGGGATTTTTTTGACCCATAACACACACTGGCACACACTCTAAATGTTCTGAGTAAAGAGATAATCTAATTTCAGATAGGATAGCATCCAAATGGCATGGAAAAAAAAAGTTCATGAGAACTTTGATGGAAAAAAAGGAGATATGCCAAATTCCCTAATCGTTAAAATCTTTAAAAAAAAAAAAAAAAAAGGGGGACTCAGTCACACACACACACAAATCACAGCCTGGTCAGTGTTGTGATCTGTGGCTTCAGAATGATGTCACATGAGTTTATCCTACTCCCTTTATCCCCTGCAGGGCATGAGCAGAGGGGTCAGGACTGCAGGACACACAAACTCATGTCTGCTACAACTTCTCAGCCAGTGTACAAATCTTGGGAGTCGACGTCAGCCGTCATTTAGTTGTCAGGGGTGGAAACGAAATAGATGAGAAATGAAGTGCTGAGACTGGCCTGACCTTGTGGGATGATTGCCGACTAAATAGCCGGGACTGAAATTGGGCATTTTACACCCTGGCAGCTGCCCAAGACACAATTTGTCCCAGTTCAGAGGACAACATGGCCTGAGAAGCATGCCACGTCAAATAGCAATTTCCTGGGAACTCTCAAATCCTACTTCATTTAGAGCTGTGAGCAGAAATATACAGTGTTCATCAGAAAATTACATCAGCAGTGAAAGTTCTCAGTGATTAATTACTGTGGCCTACACTCTCATGGTACAGTGTTTATATTGAAAGGTGGTGTAGAATATCTAGTATGTAGTTTATTCTTTATATCAGTGTAGAAATCTGTTCCGACCGATCAAAAATAATAAAATTTCTGTTTAAATGTCCCATTTTTATATGTTTCTTACACTTCTTATATTTACTGATTTGAGTTCTGGCAATCTGCTTGAGCTAAATGTGTTACACTCACTCACTGTAAGATACAGTAGACATAATGTATGTTCACTTGTAATGCTGCAAATATATTTTTTTTCATTTTTATGACCTATGCAGCAGAAGACATGTTTATGCTTTAATCAGGTTTTCCTTCCAATTTAGGAAAGAATATGTTATTATGTTTCAAAAAAAGACACAGTTCCCACTGAGCAGACTTTCCAGTAGCACATGGTAATAACAGCAGCAGGCCTACCAAAAAATAAGTGTTGCTGATGGAAATGTATAAGAAAGTTCAGGGGGTTAGGTATTGTATGTTCCACCTCATTTGTTATGTGTTGTAGGATGTGGAGACTCCAGTATATGACTGAGGTATTTGGAAGCAGCAGGCAACATGGCATGGATTCACTGGAAAAGCTGAAGCTTGCCTGGCAACAAAAACAAAAGCTTTGGGAAGGAATAAATTGGCATGTTCTTGCTGAAAGTGAGATAAGAAGATTTGTAGTTTTTGATTAATTTTGTTGCATTTGTACTGAGCCAGCCTAGCTGTTCCCCGTTGTTTCCACTCTTTATGCTAAGCTAAGCTAAGCTAAGCAGCTGCAGGTTGTAGCTTGATATTTACAATATATACATGAAAGTGGTATAAATCTCACAGAAAGCCAATAAGCGCATTTCCCAAAATGTCAAACTATTCCTTTAAATTAAAGCTTGTAAGAGTAAAACGTTGCTATTAAAATGTATTTTGTCCAGTGCTATTCTCCTGTAGCATGGTTCCAACAGTCTGCACCGGTCCAGAGATTGTATCAGCCACAGGTATTTGTGAGCTGCTACTGTAAAGTATACTCTGTGGCCCTTACCTCAGTAATTTTGTTAGTTTAGGGGCTTAATCCAGAGATGCACCTCAGCTGCATCTGCCTGGGCCTGGTGGGCTTAAGACTTGGAGCAGGGATCACTTATAATGGAATCCAATCCCTAGCTGTCTGTTCGAGAGGGCTGGAACTAATCGATCAGAGGAGAGCATCTGTGAAAGAGATGTTCAGAGAGGCAGCTTTGACTGCGCTGGAGCCAGCAGGGCTACTGTCTGATGCCCCAGTTCTGGCATTACAGCACAGCATTACCACTTGATACGCCAGTCAAGCTGACTTTGATGCAAAATATGGTGAGATGTGAAATGGTGAAGCTGGCACATTTCTATCCTGACTTCTAATTTTGTCATCTCTGCTGTCTTAAGGAGTTATGAATTCTTCCCTTCTACCTTTAATCCTCTGTCCATGTCCCTCTCCTTTTCACTCTCTTGCATATTTTATATCAGTTTCTGCGTTAAGTCCTTCCCCTCTGAACTCAATCCCCAGTCTGGCCCTCTGCTTGAGCCCCTCAGCTGCTGGTCTGCTCTCACACTAACCCCCTTGTTTATATCGGGGACGCAATTAAGTCGAAGCCAAGTAGAGGAGTCCCAGAGAGAGAGGCAAGAGTGCAAGCTTGTGAGTCAGATTTCAGCTTCTACACTCACACACTCCTCCCTCCTCTATTTCACTCATTTTCTCTTTCCCTCCTTCCTTCTTGCTCTGCCTCTTCTCTTCCTCTCTTTTTCACTTTGAACATGCAAAATATGTTTATTTTTATTCTTGAAAACAAAAGAAATTAAACAGAAGACATTGTTTAAGTAATGCCTGATAAAGTTTTTTCTGTATGGCTGAAACTGTTCATTGGGAGAGAAATATGCGACTTGAGATAGCCTGATATGCAGCCGAAAATGGCTAAAGCAAGACATTACCTCACCAGTGTGTGATGTAATTTTAAACGGAGAACATTTATTTATTCTAGCATTACTCTGTGCACCCAAATATCAGTTTTATGCTGTGAATAATGCGTTATTTTATGCACATTTGTGTGTCAAAAACATTCAATTTAAGTACTTGTTTCATTGTCTACTGCTGACTACAATTTCTTGTTTTTTTTGTCCTGGAGGAACTGTATGAGTGCTGAGTTCACGTTCTCCACATGTGTGGTCCATCGGCCCAGGGGACCTATCCCAGAATCCCAGACACACGTGTGCAGGCAGAAGCAGTAGTGCAATGCAGAGTAGATAAACAGTGCTCTCACTGGCCACTGCACACACTCCACATCTAAACAATGCCAAGTTAACTACTTTGCAGGAGTATGTCGCAAAAGCAAACACAAGTAAAACCATGTTCATTTCCAGAAAATAATTTTGGGAAAAAAAAAAAAAAACTTCTCACTCAGACATGTATTTCTTTAAAATTCTGCTGGAGTCATAAACTACATTAATGATACACATAGGTCTGGCATTTGTTGGTACTGAATATGTTTTACAACCCAATTTCCTCCTGGTTGAATAAAGTGTCAAGCATCTTGATTGTCCCGCTTAAGCCTTACAGCCCAGCAGTGCAAGTGTGCCTCACTTTCACAGGGGAGATGCAGGAGAAACTCCAGGGATGTGTGCACCGTTGACGGACAGGGGGATAAACAGAGGGATTGTCCCTGACCTCCCAACACCAGTCTGGAGGAAGACGAATAGCCCCCCAATGGGCCCTGAGCAGATAAAATACACCCTACCGTCTTCAACACCAGGTGTGACAGCCATCAGGGGTGGCCTATCAGCAGGAGGCACAGAGAAGGGGAGGTAAGGGTGAGGGGGCACATTAGGAACATATCAGCAATTACTCTCTGGGTTTATTTTTCTTCCTGCTTTAACGCCTGGATACTAAGTTACATTCATCCTGGGTGTTGATTGTATCTTAGGGTCCAAGTGAGAACACTTTGCAGAGTCATTTGTCGATTATCTGATAATACACTGAAACATGTTAATGTTATGTTATGTTATAGCGACCATTTAAAAGCCCTGCAGTTTGTTTATTTGTCAGAGCTGAGTTTTTCTTCAGTGAAATCTGTGTCCTTGGCTTTTCAAGCTTTAGAGCTTATCTGGGAAGTTCAACTCCATCTTTGCTGTTCGTGCACCCAGAGTTGCAAATCAACTTCTTTATGTAATGGAATTCACAGGGTCGAGGACATGTTTACCTCTTTTTCCAGGCCCATTAGGCACCAAGCGGCTATATCATATCTGACACGAGAGAATGGCCTCAATCTGTTTAAGCCATGATCTCTGACTGCATGGGCCCCACATCTTCAGACTGGCCTCTACAAGCTTAGATATGAAGAAGGATGATAGTCATTTATATGTTCTGAACTTTAAACAATAAAGGTGTTATAGGTGCAGGCATCCCACAGTTCAGACAAATAAATGGGCTCCGCTGTGTGTAGTTTTAGCTGTGGAGCAGAACAAAGGTTTTACAGGCTCTCACGTGACCAGAAAGAATTGTTTAAAAATAACCCCACAGAAGTGAAATTTTAGTCTATAAAATGACACGTTCTTTTCTCATGAAACAACATATGCTAATTCTGTCAAAATAGTCTTTTGTGCATTCTGAAGTGTCAAACTGATCTGCAAAAATAAAAGAAAGTGGCTGTGTGCAAGAGGATCTCGTGTGAAAAAGGGAAGCCCAGACCTCTAATTTCCTGTGTGAGCATTTGCCGTCGAACGGGAAGGCCAGACCGCTCTGCGGCTATCAGGAATCAACCCAATAGTCCCCTGAGCCACCCCTGCCCTTGCGATACCCTCTCTAACCCCCCACCCCCACCCCCACCCCCTTTCCTCTCAGCCCAGGCCCCAGGGCCACTGTGGGTTAACCTCGCTCAGCCGTGACCAAAAAACAGAGTGATATCTTACTCATCTAATCCCCCTCTCAGTCATCATGCAATAAAGTATGCTTTGCAACCCTTGACCCGACCAGTCAGAACAACCTCCCCCTCCTCCAGCAACACAACCCTACCAGCCCCCACCAAGGGACCAATAAAGAAGAGAAAATGTCAGATAGGTTGGAACCACAATTAACAGCCTCAGCAGCATTGTCATCACTAAGATAGAGTGAGTTTGAAACTCAAGTGTCACAAGTTAAGTCGTAAACTTTCCATTTGATGTGATGCAACTTATGCTGCACACTTTAATAGAGATACAAAGTGTAGATTCATCACTGTAATGTCTCCTTTAAAGGTTTTCTTTAATAATTAAATAATCTTTGTTCAGCAACATTTGAACACTAGATAATTAAGGATAGTAAAATTATAGATCTTCAAACCATCATTTTTCATATTTCAACTAGGTCCTGAGCTGAATTTGGATTTGGTAAGGTAGACAGCTCTAAATACAAACATCAGAGCTGTTGCATGTTTTTATTAAAATTTCTACAGTGTGTATCTTTCCAGAATTGTAAGTTTGGTCACTGGATGTTTCTTAACACAACACCTCTTGTGAGTCATAGTTAACTTGTTTCCCCTTGTTTCTATACACACAAGCTTGTACCTTTTCACTTTTTGTCTTATCTTTTGTACTGATGATTCAGTCCTGAGAATTTCATGCCAATTCAAGCCCTGGAAGAGCACCATCTGTCAGTCACCTGACATCATCAATGCTGAAATGTAACTGGACTTAACTTTCTGGAACCTAAATGGTCAAAAGAACTATAACATTATTATTCTTTTGTGTGTCTACTCTGTTATTTCTACCTACAATTAATCCTTGTATACATGGATCTCTGACTCCTCCTTTTGAGGGCTTGTTGTACTGTACCGTTTTCCAGATGGCGTCCACATTCTCTTGACCATTCAGATGCTTTGGACAGATGCAGATTGAAGTCGACAAATACATACAGCAAATGTATCTGCTAAGGCCCCACCTCTGTCCCGGGCCTCTACTCATTTTATGAGGAATATCACAGAAGGAGAGAGACTTTCTGACAGTGGGGGCATGTTGAGCGCACTATGACCATGTGACAATTACAAGAAAGACATGGAGTCATGTGGAGACCTTTGAGTGTTGATATGCCTGTGTCTGTGTGTGCAAGTGGCAGTGTGCCTTGGAAGATGCATGCACACTCCTGTTAGTTACCTTGCGTGTGCACATGTTGATATACAGTGCGTGCCTATATGCATGTGTGTGTGTGTGTGTGTGCAGAGAGAGAGAGAGAGAGAGGGAGACAGAGAGAGAGAGAGCTGCTCAAAGGGGTTCAGGGCTCCCTTGCTCCAGCACATCTGGGCTTTATATCAGGCCTTTAATTAATCCTGAGTGAAGGCCAGGCAGTGACAGGCTGACTGGGCAGGCTCCAGTCCAGGACAGGGCCTGATTTATTACAACTGAGCTCCAACTAGCATTGATTTATTTCAGACTGAGGAGAGGGGAGAGTAGAGGGGGTGTGTTTAAGGGGATTGGGGGGTGGACACAGACACAGCACTGTTAGACTGGGAGAGGAGAGACGCAGAGATTGAGAGTGACTGAGAAAAGGTGAGTAACAGAGTGACAGGCGAGGAGTCAAGACAGTGGGAGGTGGTGGTTTTGTGATGCTTTATTTAAAGGGCAGGCTTTGCATATCGCTGGAGCCTCCTCCTACTGTTAGTAGGCAGTCAAGCAGTCTAGAGAGAGAGAGAGAGAGAGAGAGAGATGAAGGAAGAGGGAGAGATCATGAAAGCTTAAAACCTCTCTCCTTCAGGTGGGTTATGTTCCCTCCCAGGCATGTACTGTCAGTCAAAGTGACTTCTCTCGCTTTATCTCCCCACACAGGGAGACTGCAAATCCTCCTCTGCTCATTTGACTTAATCATGTCAGTCATCTGAGCTCCGCAAAACACAGGAAAGCATATCCCATCCACTTTCTCACCTCCCCAAGGCCTCTTCGTTGGACGGCAGGAGGAGTATGTAAAAAGGATGTTCTTTTTATTATCTAACGCATGCATCAAGTAGCCACAAATGGTCCACAGTGTTGTGGAATGTGATAGTTGTGTGTGTTTGTGTGTTTGTCCCTCTGTGTGTGTGTGTGTGTGTGTGTGTGTGTGTGTGTGTGTGTGTGTGTGTGTGTGTGTGTGTGTGTGTGTGTGTGTGTGAGAGAGTGAGTGAGAGAGAGAGAGAGAGAGAGACAGAGAGAGAGAGAGAGAGAGGGAGAGAAAGATTATATTGCTGGCTCAGTAACTCTTGCTGCGTCCTCATGTGTTGTGGAAAATATGCCAAATGTACTGGGTTTTATGAGCCTCCGTCACCGTGTGTCCTCAACATGTTTCCTTCTGATAAGGACTTTATGACAGTCAATTTTCACACCAATAGACAACTGAGACATTGAAGATCACACTTAAAAGGCATTGGGAAAACATTTCTAGAGTGGGCTAATCTTTTTTTTTCTCCTTATTGTACACAAAACACACTTACGGTGTGGTTATACACATATGCTTATGCACCTTCAAAGACAAGGTGAAGTTTTAAATCTCAGCTTTAGAACTCAGATCTGTGTTGTTATTTTTGGCTTGACCACAACAGCAGGGCCAGCCCTATAAAGAGGTCTGTCACTGACTGACTGACTAACTGACTGATCAAGTTACACCATTGGTTGGCTGAATGCTGCATGACTGGGTGCTGACTCCTCAGCAGCTGATCATTTTACAATATAGCCAAAGTCAGAGCACAGCCATTGTCTTTATTTTATGTGTGGGGATTTTGTCAGACGGCATCACTATAATAAAATCGGGATTTTAGCAGTGCAGAGCAGCAACTTATAGGCTAAAACACATGAAACACGTAAATGAAACTCTTCTACAGAGAGTAGAAGAGAAGCAAACAGAAAAAAGGGCTGAAACCGGCTTACACTAGGCATAATGCAAATAGCCTATGATGCTGTCCAGCAATATTCTAGGTTTTGACTAAGAAATTCAATTAAAAATAAGCATCTGTGTGAAATCACTTCTCTTGAAATCTTATTTTATTATTATAAGAAAGAAATCTTTCTGGGTTTTCAATAGTGGGGTATTGAATGCTCATTGTAGGACTGGCCTTAACCAAACCTTGAGCCTTCCATTTTAAAACATTATGGTCTTGGACTGACTCTGCTCGTTGCCATTTCTGCATCTGTGCCTTCTCCTGGTGGCTGCTCTGAATCCAGCAGTGTGCTGTGATTAATGGGCCTTTTTAGTGTTTATCGTCTAGACGTCAATTCCCAAAATACCTTGGGGCATGAGGACACATCATTGTTGTTACAGGGTTTCCACCCCCACCTCTACCCTTGCTCGCTTCTCCATTTGTGTTTTCTATTCCTACGTCACAAAATGATGAGAACTCAATGGACCAATATTTGTTATTAACTGTCCTATCAATTTTACAAGTTATGAGCAACTGGTGTCTTTTTAAATCGTTGGATTAACTCATAGGAGCTGATTTTTGCCACAAGTCTGCCAAGAGGTTCCCCTCACACATACAGCATCTTCTGTAAATGTAAGTAGTTTACTGATTAGAGGTCATGGGTGAATCAAAGCAAAATGACAGAAAATCAGCTCAGGTTCACAGCTCAAGACATTGTAATATTTATGTAAATTCAAATCATACTTATGAGCAAATACTTTTAAGTTGTAGTTAACTTGTTTCCCCCTTGTTTCTATGCACACAATATACACACTATAGCATATAGTTTAATTACTGAACCAGAGTTTGAATACCACATAGGGGTGTAAGAAAAGTCTTGATTGATACAGTATAATGAGTTTGTTTTTCTGACTATTTCAAAATTGAATATATTATTGTTCCTGTGCCATTTTCGGTCTGTCCATGCATAGAATACGATCCAGCAGGCATCAATGTTACGTCAGAAAGACGTAAGAGGTAAGACAGACGTTAAATTTTAGTTGGAAATGAAAATGGGGTTAATGTCAAAATCCAATGTTGGCTAATTGGCATTGTGATGTTTAGCAGACATTGGGTTTCTCTCACGACTAAAATGTCAGTATTTCATGTCAAGATGGCATTGGCATGAGACATTTTAAATGCTGTATTTTGGTCACTCAACAACTCAACTTAAAACCAACAAAATATCAACATCAGTTGTTGTTAGTATTCTACGTCAAATTGACATTGGCATTAGACGTAGTCCTGACATCACCTGACATCACAACCTACATGTGACCAAATATCAACATCAAATGATGCTGGTGGCTGTTGTAACAGCAGTAATGCTTCATTTACTGCTGACTGAGAGCATCATTGTCACCTCAATCTAATAAGGCCTTGTTTTGTACCAAACTGAACGTAACAGCTTGAACGTTCTACTGAACTGAAGACTGTCTGAATCAGTGCCAGACATCACATTGCTGAGAGCAGTGATGCATTCACTTATTGACATACATACTAAAGTAAAACAGATTGAACATCCTACATAGTCAGTGTCTACAACTCTTTGAACTGAGCAAAACAACTTCAGTCAGCAAAGGGATTCATAATTTCCACTTCTAAGGTGTTGTACAAATGAAGATTAGTTGACTCAAATTCAGTGATTCAGTGACAACCCTAAAATTGGAGCGGTCATGAGAATTTTGTGATCTAAAAGACAGAGTAACCCAGGACTAAAAAACAGGACTAAAAACATCATAATTTTATAAAAGGAAATTTGCTTGTTGCAGTTGCAGAAACTGCTATCCTTGAAAAAGTATCCAGCTATTTTATTTGCAAAAGCCTCTAAAGGGTTTAAATCTGATATCCAGCGGCTGGCTGGAGAGTGAACTAAGGATTCATGGGAATCAGGAAATACCCTCACTGCAGAGACCAGACATGTTACCGCCAACATCTTTCAGTTTCTGCAGCAGCGCTATAATAAAGTTATTATGTCTGACTGGTTAAGGATATAGCCTTCAGTGTCAGAATCTGAGGAGGTCACAAATGAAATAAGAAACTGCAACCCAGTGGCCGCAACTTGAATTGCTGCATTATAAATTTGGTCTAGAAGCCAGCAGGGTTCATGTTGTCCCAAATCTTCCCGCCAGCACTTCACTGTTGCCACAGGGGAAACAGAGTAACAGAGTTTAAGCTCTTGCCAAGAGTGGAATGAGCCTGGGCTGTTTGTGAGGTCGAGGCTCGGTCTTTTGAGTACTGCAGACTCATATCTCCCTCCCTATCCCCTTCCTTCACATAGGCCAGAGACGGCCACTTTCAGTGCACCCATGGGAAATGGGGAATTCAGGCTGCCACCCCCTAAGAACATATTTTTAAGCAAGACCTCTTTTCATAGTCATATAATCACTAATATTGCAAGGAATGTGCTTTTTTATAAATAGAATATGCCAAATAACAGAGTTAGATTTTTAAATTTAAACTTGTGCTCAAATATCCTTGTTTAGGGGGTTTGTTAAAGATAGGGGCATTATTAATGCAAGCAGCAAACTGAGACTTAAGAGATCCTTAGGGGAACTTTTAGGGATCCATTTTAAAGACTACTCAATAAAATGTATCATGACACCCTAACAGTGTTGGAACAAATATTGTGAGACTGCTTGGACTCACAAACCCAGATTCATTAGTCCATTAATCATGAAACTGACCAACTGCTAAAACCCTCCTTCGAACAGTGAATGACCAGTCGCTTTGCAAATGTAACTAAGCAAGATAGGCCTGTCAAGTTTTGGATTACTCCAAACAAAGAGGTGTAGATTGGGCTGTACTGCTCCATAACCACCTCCAGAACCAAACATACAGGAGAAAAGGTTTAAGATAGATGTTAGCATGTCCGGCTAACCTATTACAGTAATAACCTAAACCAATATTACTTCCAAAGTGTAGGAGCATTTTATACTACATTATTTTATGGGGTTACAGTTTCTATTAAACAAAGCCACATTCATAACCTGTCAAAACCCTAACCCTAACCCAAATGCGAAAACCAGCTCTGGATGCTTCAGCGTTTTGACTAGCATTAGCGGCAACCCCAGCCATTTTACCCAAGGTAGTGTTATTTCTGCCACACACACTGGTTAATCCTCACCCTCTTATCTTTGTAAACCAATAAAATATACTATTTGAAAAAATTAATATTGAGGCATAAATATAAAGTCTTCGGCCATGTTTTTTTATACCAGGCATCTAAATGATCCAAGGGTTTAAGGATTTAAGACCCATTTACAGGCCTCTCATTTACAACAACTTGAAAGCCAGGAGGAGGTGGAGATATTTACCAGCTCAAGGAATTTTGGTGTTAGCATTAGCTTATGCTAGGTAGCTCGGCTGATAAAATCAGCAGGTAAAAGTTGACATTTGAACTTGCAAAATGCATGGTCATTGGGCCATGAATATGAAGCCTGCTTTTGTTCTCTTCACTATGAAATGAAATACGCACTGTTTTTAAAAATTGCAATTGTAAACTGCATTTGAATTGTCAAGTATGGGTAATTTTCTTTTAACTAAAGGGCAAAGAAATGTAAAATCTTATTTGCACAGATCATCATCTTCATTGTCATTTTCATCACCACTATCATCATCATAATCTACATTGTCATCATCATTATCATCATTATCATCATTAACATCATCATCCCTACCACCATCATAATTAACCACACTGTCATCACTATTGTCATTAGCTCACTGATGGTATCTGGTGTTCATTTGGTACCAAGCTACACAAATAGTTGGTCTGTTCCCCTCAAAATTACAGAGATCATATTTCTGTTTAGGTCATTTTTACATGCTTGAGGAATTGTGTAAATCACATTTAAAAGGCATATACACCTCATTATACGACTGAAACTCTAATTCAGCAAAGTGCACTGGAGAATATTCAGACCTCATTTGTGGTGTAAACATGTCTTTACTTATCCAGATTAACTCTGCAGATCAGATTACCCTTTTTCCCCAACATCCCTCAACAGTGCCGTTAAGGAAACCAATTCCAGTATCCCAAAGCAACTGGTTGCCCTACAATATTTTCTCTTAATTAGACGTGTTTTAAGTCATTACAATCTATTTCATTCCATGCTCATGTTACAGCAGTTAAGCATTTTCTTGTGTATGTTACAGTGAAGTGCGCTTGGCCTGCTTGCTGGATGTCTAGTGAAGCCCAAGGCCACTGCGAGACCCGTCCATCAGTGGCAGTTATTAGGGGAGACCACCAGTGAACCAGGGCCATTTGATGGGCCTAATAACAACGTGAATGGGAGAGCTGAGGGACAGGAAGCACAGCCAGACAGGCCGGTGCTGAGAAAAGCACTTTTCAGTGAGGGAGGCCTCCTTGGAAAAAAACAATGACAAGGCCTATTTCAGCCTGAAACACTCCCATGGCTTACTTCCAGATGACAAGCTAATGCTATCATTTGATGCCTTTGCTCAAAGATTGAAACAGTCTGAACAATAATGGTGGAAAAGGCCTGGAAAATAACTGCTAACAGAAGCAATAATGAAAACAATTGAAGCTACACCAGTGAGTAAATAATTTTGTCTGTCTTCCTCTCCTGTAATCCAGGTGCTTGGTTGGAACCAAAGTCAGTTTGACAGTTAAGATTTGGGACCCCACGTGTTTTAACTGCCCATCAACATGGGAGGCTTTCACTTTACAGCCCGGGGTTTATTGCGCGACAGCTTAAACGTAGCTCAGGTTTCATGCGGGACTGTTTCACTGTTCTGCTTCTCCTCTGTGCTGACTGGAGTGCAAATGGGAAAAGAGGCATCGTGGCTCAGAGAACCAGTGTGACCTCAACATAAAGACAAAAAAACAAGGGGATTACCCTGATGTTTGACCTGAAAACTACAATAAACTGTGATAAACCTTATGATTTCAATAGTCACAAAGTCACAAGGTAGAAACAATGTGGAGAATCTGATAACACTAACTTACCATTTGTAAGTTTTTAGTTCTTAAAAACCTGACTTACTGTCAGGTTACTACTGTGAGTACAAAACAAATAATGAAATACACTTTCTGGGGGTCATCCTGAGTGAAGTCTAAATAGTGTGTGGGGACAAATTCCAGGAAAAAGTCATTCTCATATTCGAAGATATATGAATTGAGTGGTTTTGCACCTTGTGTCCACATGTGTCCAAGCTATACAAATCTAATATTTTCAGTCTATACAACCTATAAATATCAGTACTTTGCAGGCTCATTTAACAGTTTATTTCCTGTGATGTCTATGTAAAAACACTGAGAGCCAGAACAGTCATTAGTGGCTCTGACATCAGACTTGTGTGAGGCATGGAATAACTCCTTATCTGGTTAAATGGACCAATGGCTGAGACAGATTTACTGTTCAGCATTAAGGCAGCGCTGAAACACGAGACATTACACCAGTGTTTTTCAATCACTTTGAGCACTGTAATTGCACAGAAGGGAACAAGCAGCAAAACGATACTCTAAACTACTGAGGGAGTCACGGTTTAGGAATTCCTGAGCTGTCATTCTGAACAAAGGTACATTCATTTCTTGTATATGTGACACGAAAGCATACTGTGCATTTATTGATTGTAAATATCAAATATTGGTGTGGGATTTCCATTACAGAAGATAATAAAAACCTGTGTTGTCAATAATCGGACTGTTTTCATTTTCCATGTTGCTGAGAAACAGTTCTGGTTTGTAGGTCGTGCTTCCACTATTTGTTATATCTGGGGAGCTCATTGGGTTGATGTCAAGTCTGCTATGAGAGACTGAGGAAAGATGAAATGAAATGATGCTTGGCCAAACGAGGATCCCAACCAGCAGCCATAAGGCTGACCACTACGACCATCCACCATAAAAACAGACACAGGTTTTTATTTACCATGAAACCTATGAGACAGAGACGCTTCAACTAACAACAACAAATTGAGAGTTTTCTGGCATTTTCAGATGATCCATTTTTATTAACTACAAAAGTATATGGCACTTTATAATAATTGATTTCAACATTTTGAGTCCTTCAGAAAGTGCAGGCACGGTGTCTTGTGCTGATGATTGTAATCTCTGAGCAATCAGAGACAGTAGTAGGTGAGACACTGTCTCACAAAGCTTCCTGACCATTTCTCATGATGTATGGTTGATTGTAGCTGAGCAGCCATACAAACATGTTCATACTGTAAGCTTTCCTTAAAGGACGAGGCTGACGGTATTCAATGTTTTTGTTGTCTACAAGTACCATCAAAAGACAAAAAAACAAGTGTTATTTCATCTCACCGTCAGACTTCTCTTCCCTGTTTCTACTGAAGATGCAAATCTCTAAAGAAAAAAAGGGGCACCATAGTTTTTAGCAAATGTTGCTTAAACTGTAGTAAAAGTCTATTTATTGATAGGGCCGTTTTCATCTGCAAATTTGGTGTGCTAGAGTATTTACAGCAGCAGGACAGTGTACATGGGACTGATTCAAACTAGTGATCATATTCATGGTAAGGAAGGAGTGTGTGGCTCAGTCATAGTTTTTGTACAATAGCAGCTGCATGACACAGAGCTGTTGTTAATGGGATTTAAAAAATACATACAGTGTCTATATATAATATATATCACCAGACACATCCGTTAAGAAACAAGCACAAGCTTAATGTTACAGCCAACCATAATTCAACCAAATTCTAAGACCAATGAAAACAGTAACCGTTGACTCTTTGACCTCCTAAAGATAATGGCTGTTAGTCCCTGCCACACTCTGTGACGTAAACTGTCTGTTTGTCTGACCGTTTTTTGTTTCCTGTGCAGCATTAGTAACTGGAACAAAAGTGGGTGTTTTTGGCCCAGCTGAATTCTGGGAATTTCGAGGTTGTTGTCTGAGGGTCTCAGCAGTTCTGTACTCCCCTTTGGCAGAACTTCATAAGAGGACTCATGCAGCTCAAATATTTCGGCTTCAAATGATCTAGAAAAACACATTCCCACTGGGTGGTTAAAAGTGGGCGTGTACTCTATGTGCACTTGTGAAGGATGGGGTTGTGTGTCAATGTGTGTGTTTGTGAACTGTTCTCTGTTAAGACTCTATTTGTCTATAACTTAACCGCCGATTTCAGATGCTCTTCCAAAAGATTTATCTGTTATGCTGTGATTATTTTGTTGATTAAGTGAACCCAAACAAGCTCTTTCTTTTGCTGCCGATGAAAATTAAAATATTTCAGAAGGAATGAAATCATAGACAAACAGATTAAAAAGCCGTCTCAACCACATCAACTTGGAGCAATTGTGAGAGAAAGTCCAGCCGCCTCATTATGAAATGGCAAAGCACATTCTCACTTCCATGATCCTCACCCAGCCACACAACACATTTGTATGAGGTCAATATCAGCCTTTGGGCGTCTGGCCAAAGAAAATCAGATGGAATTTAAGTTTATCAACAGAAAAGTTACACAAATGGCTTTGTGAGGCGGGTGTTGGGTGGTGAGTAAATCAAGAGGCTATATTGGTGTAGGCCTGTAAGACCACCCTGGCTTTCCAGATCCTAAAGCCTACCCACAGGCCAGAAAACAACCAAGCCACTCAACCACTGAACTCCACTATTCCTTACTAGAACAAAAATCAAAAAAGCAAAGTCCATGGGCTGCCCCGAACCAGAAAAACAAGCAGCCTGATCTGCACACTCAGGCCACTAAAACCAAGAGAAGCTACTTTCTACCAGCAAATTTGTAGAACGAACCGTCCTGTGACAAGGTGACTGCGCCTGATTTAAATGCATGAACGCAACCAGATCTAAGGTATTACTGTTTATATTCATTATTTTGAAGTTATTTTCCTTATATTATCAGTTTTGTTAGAAGGAAAAGAAAAATGGTTCTGATAGGGTCAGTTGTCATTTACTGTCATAAAGACAATAAGCGAGTATTGTAATTTTAAAATTGCATCATTAAATGGAATTTAGCTTGTGGACCAGGATAAAATGGGTACTAAATTACTGTAAATTACTTTCTTTATTGGAGCTGGGGTAATAAAATGATTCTGTCCTTTTGATTAGCCATGTTCTTTTTGTAACATTTGTGAAAACAAAACAATATCAGTTCAATATCAGTATCAGTTTGAATATCACTGATCACTTCTAAACATTGTATCAGCTTTATCAAGTCTTATTTAGATTATGATTATCTGATGGTAAAGAGGCATTTTATAGCATTAGGATGTTTAGTGAGCAATTAAATCATTTTTTTCCCTTTGTGATAGCCCAATAAAAAAGACTAATATGTATGACATGATCAGCACAGACACATTTGAGGTATTCACATCATGTTGATTCAGGACTGTGAAATTTGTTGAAAACTTTACCCTTTTAATTTAGCATTTATATTCTAAAAGGTCTAAAAATGACATATTATTTAATAGTTACATACAGTATCTGTAAAGTAGTGTAAATATGTTTTTTTTTTAATAATAGGACCTTGATACATCTCCAGATACAAAACCACAGAGCCGCTGTCCCAAACTGCATTGTATGCTGATCCATATTTATACACACACAGCAGAGCATATTTTGTCTTTCTGTTGAACTAGAATAAATTATGTGTTAAATAAAAAAAAAAAAAAGATTATGCCTCAGCTGGAAGACATTTCTATTACATATACAACATATGCAAATGTATGTATGCACGTGTCTATGTTCATGTTTGTCTGGGCCTTGTATTGGTTTTGGAGCAATTAACATGTCTGTGAGTGCACATAAAGGTGCTCGATGGTAAGTGCTGTAGAAATAAAGAGAAATCCTGAAAATGTTATGGTCTGTCAATATCACAGGACATTAGAAAGAAGACACGGCTCATTTGCTCTTTTCACTCTGCCAAAGCCAACACTACTGAACTTCAGGTAGTCAGGACCTTTGATTATACTTTGATTTCAATCTCAGGCAAACATATTTTAACTCCCAAAATTCCAATATAAATGTATACACTAGAAACAAGTACAAAAATATCACATTGTAGCAGCATTTCTATGCAAATTGAAACATAAGTAAATAAACCTTTATGGTTTAAATAATCACAGTATGTGTACTATACAATTAACATAAATCTTTTTCACCAGTGTTTCTCCTCATTGTAAACCTGAAGTGAAGTTACTCAAACCTTTTGCTCTTTCTCTGCTGACTGGTGGTGCTAATTTGCTTCTTTTATAAGACTCTGGTGGCGGCCATATTCATGACCCTGTGGACAAGCCTCGAGATAGATTTCTTTTCTGAGTTTTAAAGAGCCAGGGCAGAAGTGGCACAAGTCTAATTATTGATTTGAGTAATGTAAAAAAATTAAGATAAACTACGCTTCTTCATTGGAGAGCACATGGTTCCTTTTGCAACCAGTTGCTGTAACAAAAATACAGGTGTGGAACTAGGGGATCTCACAAAATTCCTTAGGGGAGTTCTTTACTGATGTTAAATGTCTCAAGCTGCAATTGAAAGTGCCAGCCCCATGCTGACCACCTCCCATGGGTAAAACTGGTAAACAGGCCCTGTGCGAAAACCGAGAGGATGAAGTAATTTCCTACTCATGCGGGCTAAGAAGTCTGGCAACTGTGTGGCACTGTACCTCCCCAGCATTTCTGGAGACAATGATGTCATGCCTGTTACCTCAGCCCTACAGGCTAAGTGCTGTAAAGTACCACTGAGGCCACAGGCAGGTGACTCTTAGCATCATAGTAGCCCCAGCTGGGCTGTAATAATATCCTGACTTTTCATAAATACTTTCCCTCTAGACTTGTATTTCTCAGATTGAGACAATTATGTGCTTAAAGTTAAAGTCGTGCTGTAGTGAGTCTCCTCATTTTCACGCTGCGACACGTTTCGTTTCTTAGCGCTAATTGCATCTAGTAATAAATGTTACCGAATCTCTGAGGTGTGAATTTGTATGCCCACATTGAAAATGAATACATAGCAGACGGTCACATTGAAACACTAAAACAATTTTTTTTTTTTTTTTTAAAACTCTTCTTGTTCTTCCACAAATTTACCACCCCTCGTGACAGTGAGGTGCTCAGCTCAACCTTAAGGGTAAAGTTCCACTATGTTGCCTCTTTTTTCAGAAACAGTTGTCAAAAATCTGCATTTTCAGCTGCCAAAAACACCAGCTCATTGTCTGTCAGTGGTAGCCACATGTAATAGGCTCTGATACTTAGAGATGGGCATCACAAAAGGCCTCACAAGAGGATTCCCTGCCTCTGAGTACCTGACATAGACACATGCATTTTTTTTTTTTTTCCATTCTTGGAAGTTCATTTGTGAGATCACAAAGTCAAATGAGGCAAGAAACACAAGTGTGAAACAATCATCCTAAATTTGCAGGAGAAAACAGAGGCAAACTTATTACTCAAATTTACATCACAGACTGATTTCCTGGTTCAACTTTGACTTGCAGAACTCACCACAGTTTGTGTGTGCTCGGTTTTCTTTGCAATAAGGAACTATTTTTCTTTAGACCGCAAAATGTAGTGGTTCACTCTTTTTCTTACTTCTGTTGCAACAAGTCCTCCGACATGAACTTCCATATAGGTCATTTGTCCCTACCCTTGGTTGACCCATGAGAGTGTACCAGTGGCTATGCGTCTGTCGCTGGTACACTATATTACACTCATGGTAAAGAACAGTGTTGCCAGAAATGTCATACGCCGGTCATATGAGAGTTTCATTACTTTGACAGAACTCCATTTCTAAGTATTGAGGTTAGAAGTTGTCTACTCTGCAATGCATGCACGGGCGTGACTCCACTGAAAAACCCCACACTGAGTTGAATTATCAGGCTAGCCTGATCCAGGCTGGTCTGCTATTGCCATTATTTACAGCGGCTCCACTCTGCTTGAAGGGTGCAAAGTGCTCCTAATAAACGGTTTAGGGTTTCCTCATCTGCTCGCTGCTTGCCAGCCGCTTTACAAAAGACTATCAGACTACTGACAGTAAATGGTGGAGCTGGACCCTTTCCGAAGCAGTAGATGTATGTTGGATGGGTGGGCAGTGCGGAGGCAAGTGGGTAACTGCCCTATGAAACAGTGTGTATATGCATCTGTTGAATAGAGACACACAGACAGACAGACAGACAGACAGGCAAAGATTATAAATAACAGGCAAGCCATGGCATCCATGAGTGAAATAAGAGAACTATTAGGCCTTGTCGAAAGAGCTCTTACGTGGAGACAAGCCAGGCGATAATATTTCACAGGTAAAGAGATGTCCACATGATGATAACACCCACTAGCAGAAAGGATGAGTGGGAGATGAGTGAGAGGTCCCAGGCCCACTGCTCAATGGACCACCGCCCGCCCCCTCACTCACGGCTGAGAGGAGATACCACAGGAGCAGGGAGGCTGTTATTCTCATGGCTGCCAGGTTCATCAGCAGATTCTTATCATGCCTCCAGACTCGATCTTAACTCCAGTTCAGTGATACGCACGCCCCAGAATTCCTGAAAAATGCTCTGACTCTGACCAGTGGTGTCACTCCAGGTCATGTTTAATTAGTGATGAGAATGAAGAGAGGGAAAGTGGCGTATACTCTCGACTGCCTGAAGAGTTGAAATTTTATCTCCCGCAGGCACTTGACTATACTGTAGGCTGTCACGTCTCATATCGCCGTCATGCACTGCCATTAGTGGTGCATTTAGCCAACAAAGAATATGAAACCTAATCGTCTCTTTGGTTTTATCTCCTTAAAGCATCAGTTGGCTATGGAACTAGAGGTTTAATATTTGATAGCTCTGGCGTCATCTCCATTCATGAAAACTCTGAACTCTTACCCCTTTTTGTATTTCCACTGACCATGTCCAAAATTTCCACAAGTTGTACATCCCTATGCCACTTCCCTGGCTGCCGTCCTCCTGCACTCATGGTTAAGTTGTTTAAATTGCTTCCTTGCCACGAGTTACATAAGAAAAATGCCAATATTCTGATGCCTGAAGTGTAAAGATGAAGTTATCATGAGTAGCCAGTTAGCTTAGCTTAGCACAAACACTGGAAACAAACAGCTAGCCACTATATCTACAGTATACATGTCTTTTTACATTTCCATATAACATGTTATTCAGTGAGCTTAAGAGGTGCTGTTTGGTGGATTTTGACACCTGTGGACAGAGCCCAGCTAACTGTTTCCAGTCCATGCATACAGACATCAATCTTCTCATCCAACACTCATTAAGAAAATGAGTAAGTGAGGGTTTTTCTCAAAGTGTCAAATTAGTAGGTCTAACCTTGTTGGTTTAAGTCTTGGCTAAGTGTATGGATAGAGAAAGAACAGTTAGGACTTTGTTTCCTTCTGGGGCATCAATGCTAATAATGTATGTAGGCTACTCAGAGTAGTTTCAAGGCCAATTAGCTGTTGTCATTAGTATACAACATATGTATTGAGGACTTTCATAAAATCTAATTTCAAGTTTTGCCTGAGGAGGCCTGTAACTGTGCATGTAAGATTAATTGGTTTGTATAGTTGTAGTTTGGTGATTTAGTGCTGCCCTAAGTAGCACAGTGAAATTGTCCTGGAGATGGGGGTGGGGTGGGGTGGGGGGGTGGAGGGTTTTGGTTTGAATCAGTGAGATGGGATGAGATGTCCAGCCGTCCTCCCCTCTCCCTGGAGAGAAATGGAAAGGGCCAGAGCCGCCTGTCCGGCTCTGAATTAATCAGCCGCATCTGTCTGGTCAGTAAACTCAAGTTCATTAGCTTAAACTGCTGGGAGAAGAAAGGAGAGAGGAGACAAGGAGAACGAGAGCAGAGCAGGGAATGTGAAATGATCAGGGAGCAGTGTGCAACCGTTATTGTGTTTCTCTTTCAATACTATTACATTCTCATTGTTGATACTAAATGAACAATAGGCTTGCCATATTGTTTAAAGCACAATCTGATAAAATAGAAGTGATCATAATTTGTTGGGACTGTCTTTAATTATTCAGCAGATGGTTGTATATACTGCACAAAATGGGAGGGATAAGATGGGGAAAAAAACATGTTTTGATTTAACTAAATGACACCAGGAAATGGGTACAGCTAATTTTATTGAAGGTAATTTAATTTAAACAGCCAGCCTATAGCCTTAGATGCATGTTTGATCTGTGACAATCTTGGCAAAAAGGAACAATCTTACCAAGATCTAGTTGCTACAACCTATCAGACTGAGACACAAATAGGGATGTAAGGATGTTTCTTACCTGATCAACAGGTCAGGGACGTTCAAATGATATGTAAGCTGCTGAGACACTCCCCAAAGACTTTCAATTGCATAAAACCTATATGTCTGAATGAGTCCTCTAACACAACTCCTCTGAAAAGGAACCACAACAGAAGCAGTTCCATCTGGGCTAGCAGCCGGTCCGTGAAGGTTACTGCCCCAGGCATGTTAGCCCTGCACAATTCAAGAAGGAGGTAAAGAAAATATTATAGTTCCCGAGCAACGTACTCATACAGAGAAAGCTGATAATTACTGAACAGCACATCAAGCAGCTTAATCACTATAATTTCAAAATAATGTCTCTTTTACCTTTCCTGGTAAAATGTTCAAATCAGGCGTTCAGTGTAGCTGCAGTTTGTTTTTCAGTGGCTGAAATCCCTCCCTTGTTCACTCAGTCATTACGACCTGTATAACAGACACTCAAGAGTTTACATATATTGTAAGCAGAAAATAGCAGCAAAGCATTAGTATATATTCTATGATGTCACTAACAGGTGTAGAGCTGCACAAACAAAAATCAGTTAAACTAGTGTACTAATAACACAATAAAGCTTGCACAGCTTGCATCTCTCACTTCTGATGCTGCACAATCAGATTTAAAAAAAAAAAAAAATCAACCAATAAATATAAGAGTAGTGAGAGTGAGAACAATATTTATGGATACAAATATAAAAACATAATATGTTAGCAGCAGCATTAAATTCCAATATTTTCGCATATGAAAAAAGAATGAATTAAAAGAAGCAGGTTAGTTAAAATAGTGCACAAAAATGAAGGATTGTCAGAGAAATTGTAATGTAATATAAATTTTGTATAAAAATGTGGCATTTTTTATTCACTAAGTACTTTTCAATGATTAACCATGTATATGTTTTTGCTTATGTGAATGGAAATAAGATGCAGTTTTCTTATGATTATGTTTTTGAACATAAATATCTTATAGAATTTTTATAGTAATTTTCTCTGGATATGTAATACTGAAAACTAAAATATATGCATTAAATATAAAAACATAAGTCCTTCACTCTATAATTATGAATAAATATAAATTACTAAATATACCAACTGAAGAATCTGGTGGATGTCTGTAGAGCATTATGAAAGTAAAGGTATTATAATAAGACAAAAAGGACATCAATGTCTTCATCCTAAAATCTTGATTGTAACGTGTAGTATTAAAATGATGAACCAAATAGAAAATTAAGTTAATCAATCCCCCCTCTTCATGTTGGCACCCCACGCTCTTGTCGACTTTTTCACCGTGCTCAGCCCTCCATCCTGTGGCCCTCCGTCCCAAAAGAAGGAATGTGTAGATATGACTGATAAAGGAGGCGGTGAGTTGAGCAAGGAGAGGAGGGAGAGCTTAAGCTGCTCCTTGTAATAAGCAGAGCTGTAAAACTGTGTCAGAAAAATGTTGCCCCCTCGTTCTTCTTCTCTCCCCTCCCTTTATTCTTTATGGGTCTGTAACCGCATTTGTTACTCGTTTGATGGGCTGGGGGAGCCATCCAGGCCCTGGAGTACAAGATATTATTCTTCACTCGCCCCCTCGCCCCTCCCAAAATAACAGCCTCTAGCCTACTGTTTAAAGTCTCTCACCAGAGGGAGTGAGGGGGAGGAGAGCAGAAGGGGTGAGAGGAGGGGAGCGAGGAGAGGAGCAGAAAGATGTCTCCATAGCTCTCCTCTGAGGAGATCAAAGTGGACTATTCCTTCAACCCTGTGGCACCATAATGGTTTGGCGGAGTCAGAGTGAGAGCCCTCGCTGCTCAAGATGTTGTAACATGGATGATTAGTGACAGTGTAATACTTTGAACATTCTCCGTACAAAGGGAGAACCCAGCTGAGCGAGAGGCTTTAAACTTTTTTTGGGGGGGTGGGGGTGGAAATATGGGGGTTCCTCAGCCACTAGAGAGCATTGAGGACTGAGATGTAAAAAGATATCACATTCATTTCTCCCCTTTTCATACGCATCAAGGGAATAAAGGACAACAAATAGAGTGTGGGAGGCAGCGTGCATGCCTGTCATACTTTCCCTTATTAGAAAAGGGAAGTCTGGGACATGTTTTTCAGTGTCTCAATGACACATTTTTACAGGGAAGTGTAGTTATTTGAGCCACACACTTATATCCACTTTACATTATATTCAGGAAGACATTTGCTTAAGCGCATTTAAAATTTTAGCCTGTAATTAAAAGGATTTACTTATCATGAGCGTAGTGTTCTCATGCAGCGTGTCCAAACTCCAAGTTAAACCATGGCCAATGGAGACGCAGAGTCGCAGTAAGTGAAACCGTTTCCTCACCGGCAAGCTGGTGAAACCTGAGAATAAATAATACAAAAACAATCAGTGTCTGTGCCCTTGCTTACATATTACATTGTACATAGTTGTAAAAGAAAACGTTTCTAATTAGCTTATTAATCATCACTTTTTTAACAAATGTATTGTAAAATAAATGAACTGACGACATTGCCTGTATGATGCTTCAATATGGATACATATAGATAATATTCAGACCATGGACAACACGTCTGCTACGTTTTTACCTCGAAACAGGTATCGTGACTGAACCGGAAATAACCTTAGCGGAAGTGACGTCGTCGCGTAACGCTAACGGACAATAAGAATTACCTTTTACTTAAACTACAATTTAATAATACAATTATCTTTTTTTTTGACAGAACAGAACTATTAAACAGACATGATTAAATGAAATAACCGCCCCTAAAGCAGCGCAATGAGTCTTCATTAACAGTGACCAGTGTAACAGTTTCTGTATTGTCTGAGATGTGTATGTATGTTATGTATGACTTCTGTACATTTTAAGATTTGCATTATCTGCAGGGTAATAGGCTACATAACAGCAGCATACACAGTTATAAAGAGTGAACATAATCATAACATAATCATTAAGATAACAGAGCTGCTAAAACATGTCTCATGCAAACATCAATATGAGGCCCAGATTACAGTTCATATTTTAAAGAAATTGTTTAACATCAAACTATTCATTCAGGATATCTAGGATATAATAATATTATGTTTCATCAGAAATAGTTCACTAATAGCATAAATAGGTATGATATAATGAGGACGTTTTGTGATGAAACAATGTAAAGTGATATGTTGTTATTGCAAGAAAAGTTTTAATTAAAACAGAATATTGTCTTTAGTAATAATGAAAATATAGAAATATCTTGTTATAAAGTGAAAAGGGTCTCAGTGGTATCTTGTTGGTAGTGTATCTTATGAAGTTTAGATTTTTCTCCAAAAATGTATTCAAGTAAAAGTAAAAAGTATGCTGCATTAAAACTACTCCAACAAGTACAATTCACTCAAAAAAAGCCACTTAAATATCCATCAAATGGATATTTCAAAGATTTGCAAAGACTGAATAAATTGAAGAGAGTAAAGAACAAGAGAGAAAAGTAAGGACAGCCTTGATTCTGTCTCTGATTGCTCAGTCCACCCACATGTCAGTCCAACTGGTGCCTGCCCCTGTGACTTTGTGCAGAGTCTTGTCAAAATCTCCAAATTCCCAGGTTGTGACTAAAGGAACATGCTTTTTCAATGATTACTCGCTGAAAGCCTTATATAGCAAAAACAACACACACTGCTCTTACCAATTTATGAAGCCAGCAGTATTGAGCAGGCAGCGCTAGAAACATCTGAATATCTTGTGTTTTTTTTGATTACAAAGACAAACTAATTGAGTTTGGCTTGAGGATTTGAACAGTTTTGTTTCATTTGATGGAGAAAGTTGAAAATCAGTTGCTTGAATGAGAAAACCACTTCAACATAATATCTGTGTAAACTGAGCTCCATTCGCTCTGTCAAATCTGATGTGGAAGTGATTGTTTGCCTTTATTCCCTCTGTACTTTCTGTGCGTTTTACTCAACAAACTCCTTCCTTTCCTCACTTTATCACTTACAGAGAGGCACCAGGGGATCGCAGCTTACTGACAGGATAAATCGAACAGCACTTAGAGAAACCGAAGCAAGGAACTGCACAAATTTTGCATTCCGTACAATTATGTAGCTATTCTTGTGGCAGTGAAAATGATTATTCTGGCGTGAGAGTTTGAGGAGGTCACTCATGCTTTCCCAAAACAAACTTAATCCCATCTCGCTCACTCATTTTGGCTCCGAAAACTCACTCCACTTGTGCTGTTTTCATGCATGCATGTGTTAGTCTGTTCTCTAAAGCTGCTATAATCAGTACTTTTATTAAGAGTGGATCAAAGACTATGTATATATGAAAGAGGTCGCTTATAGAGAATTATCACCCGACTCTGCAGTTCTCCTCAGCTCTGTGGATCATTTTAGCATCTTTCAGGTTATTGTTTTCTTTTGCTTTTTTGTCTCGTAACTTTACTGTTTCGGTTCAGCGTCATTGCTTTCATCAGTTGTTCAGCCACAGCAGGCTCAAAGCCTTTGATAACTCCGATGTAGGCCACTGTATACCTGCCCATGACTGACAAAGTAACAAAATAAGATGGTAAACAGTGCAGCATTTAGCAGCTAAAGAGCAAGATACTTTCCTCATGGAGACCAACGCAGAGCCAGAATGACTAGTGAATACTGGTCTTACATTTGTCAAGTGGACAGAAACATGATTCCAATAGAACAATAATGTTGCTCTGTGTCTACTGGATTTCTAATTTATAAAGGCGAAACTTTATCAGGGGCAATTTCTTTCATTGCCCCCAAGCAGCCAAAAAAAACAATTAATACAGATTCAAACCACCAAACCTTTTTTGAAAAAGAAGCATGACGGAAAGAAACATATTCTTAAATTCTTACCAAGGTTTTATGCTAAAAACACTTTAGGAAAACTGCAGTGAATTCTCTCCTCATCTGTAGTACTATTATTAAGAATTAGTGATCATTTTATTACATCATTATGTACACAAAGTAATCAAACTGGTGAATAAAATAACAGGATAAAGAAACAATGGGTCACCAGACTGAAGTTTAATTCAAGTTGCACTGACATTTCTTGATAAACTGTAAAAACACTGTTGGACCTCATGTGATCATCTCCACTGCTTTACTATTTCATAAAAAAAAAACAGGCCCAGTGTGTCTGTGCAGCCGACTGATACGGTCACTGCAAGGCTTAAAATACAGACTATGTAATCCACTTATCTTAAGTGGGCTTTGCCTGCCTCACCTGCCCAGCTTTTAAGAAGAACAGGAAAGAGGGAGGGAAGGAAACGCTCACCTGGCCTCAGGCAGCCATGACAGAATGAACCACTGCACTCTGCTCCACAGCACATGAAGGGCACTCAGAGCTATTATCACACGTGGGATCACTTCCACAGGTGGAGGTTGTTTTGGTGGTCGCTTTATGGTTGCAAAGTACAAAGCCGGATGTTGTGATTTTGTCTTTTTGCGTGACGCGCAGGCAGTTGCAATGTGTGATGCCTGTGTGTGCGCGTGTGTGAGTGTTTAAACCATCTGCACCTACTCAAGTGAATTCCTCCTTTTCAAGCCCCTGACACTTTTCATTTAGTCTAAAAATATTCTAAATATTCCTCTCAGAAATAAACAAGTTTAAAATAAGACAAGAAATGGGCCTTTTATGGCTCAGAATAGACTTGTCTCTTTCCGTGTGGCTTTCATGTTAGAGGAAGTGCAAAACAATCATATTGTTACATTGTTACATTTCCTTCTCTTGCTTTGAAAGCCTCACATTGATCTTTATGAGGTCACAGGCAGTCCTTTGGGCTCCCTGTAGATCCACATTTATAAATAAGTATAGCTTGTGTTATTAGAGTCTTTTTATAATTTACTGATGTATGAAGTTACTGCACAACTCTTATATTCTGCTTTTTAAAATCAAGTTGAAAGACAAAGAGAATTGCTACAATGTCCTGAATGTCCTACATGAATGTCCTAGATTCATGATGTAGGTTTAAGAAAATAACACAAATTCAGTGGATAAAAACTTTGGATAGTTGTCAGTATACTCAATTAGACCAATCAAGATGTGTTGTGATAGGGCTAATACTGATACTGATATTTGACAGTATAAAGGTGATAGCAATATATCATGTTTTTAACATACACATACATCCCTTATGAAAAGCACACATGTTAAATGTCTTTGATATTTCACATGTGAAATGGCCACAAATCCTTAATGTGAGTTCATTACATGTAGGAAGTATTGTTTCACATACTGTGAATTCACATGCATTTTTTTCTACAGGATAATATAACAAGCATTTTGATAGAGATCCCTCAAATTTTGTCATCTAACACTGTATATTGTACAGTTAAAACATAAAGTGTTCTATGGTGGACAAACTATGTAAAGGTTTAACAATGATCTGTACTGCAATTTCTTGTATCCTACCAGCAAAGATACTATTCTAATAGTTTTTTTTATTAATAGTTATTTTAATATTTGCTGATAATATCGGCCTGCAGGCACAAGAGATCACTTGACATAGAAATGCAAACATATGTAGTTTTAACAAATTCTGTCATCTTTCTCCCAGCAATGTAGCCTACAGTCAGGTGACTAAAGACACATGAGAACCCAAATAGAACCTGTTTTGCTTTTTATTGTCTAGTAAAAATCACTGGCCTTTAAAAGGCTTTGCAGCAGGACTGTGTAAAAACATATCTGAAAAGCAGAGGGAAGTGAAACTGACAAGCGCAAGACAGATGGAGATAAAAGACAAGAGTGAGACACGGCGAGAGATACACAATAGATCAGAGATGTCACAATGTTGAGTCATGTACTTAAACTTGGCAGAGAGAGGTGAGCGATGCGCTGAGCTCAGATGAGCACAGGATGGAGGAAAGAAAAAAAAAAAAAACCTTGATCATCTCAGTCACTGGCTCCTTCTCACTGTCAGGACCAATCATCCAGGGGGGAAAAAACTGCATTCTTGTACTGCAGCTAGGATTAATGAACTGACAAACTCTGTTAGCAGCACATGATGGGCCATCTGCGAGTGGTGACCACAGATGATGGCACAAGCGAAATACAGGAGGTTAAATAGTCTCCGATTCCCATCAGCACAATTAGCAATTGACCTTTTTTTGTCCTGAACACATAATACGTCACAGATACTGGAGACAGCATTCCTCTGGTCAGTCTCAACAAGTGAAATATGAGGCTGGATCTCAACTATTGTGGAAAGTCCCCACATGTAATTGCTCTTTTCGTCCCTTAACCCTCACCATGGTGTCTTGGGTGGTGCTCACCCGCCACCTCCTACCCCCCACACTGTTGTAGGGCCCAGCTGTTGCTGCTGCCGTTGCCGTCCCATTTGGTGGTAATCAGGTAGAGGCCAGAAGGCCCACATCCTCTCCTTGATTAACACTTCTCAAATTCTAACACAGCTCTCGACTCCTCCTCTTCTTGAATATTCGACCACAGACCCCAGATCTGCTCACCCTCTGAGAGATGAATAATCCTGTTGTTGAAATGGAAAACAGCGCCATCTTTGCTGCCCTGTCGCAGACTGTGTCTCTGTCTCTCTCTCTCTCTCTCTCTCTCTCTCTCTCTCTCTCTTTTGCCTTTGAAGAGAGAAAATAATGTGCCCTCCAAGTCTACCCCACAACTCTATTACAGCTGATGGGTTTCCATGCCATATTTGTTTATTTTACCAAGCCAGCAGTGGAAGTGTTCTCCTTCTCTGTAATCAGCTGAGTTTCTGAAAGGTTCCTGGCCTCGGGTTCTCTACCTGTAGTGGAATCTGGACCATTCATACGCTCCATTACCAGGACTGTCAGGCCCGACATTTTTGTCTAGCCAGAAAAGTCTGAAGAGAAGGGGGAAAAAAACCTCCATTGAAGCAACCTTGTCCAATTATGTTTTCCCCTCTGATCTCATGGTAAATGAGCCGGAATCTTAAAAGGTTCATTTTGAACATTAAGGGCTAACTTTAAAGGAACCCTGTGGAGATTTTTGGCCATATATGAAGCAATGTCTAGGTAAGCGTGTTCTCATTTTATTTGTATTGTGAGTGATTCATAGTAATTATGACGCGAGCAAAGGATGAAGCTAGGTGACTTGGTATATCCAAAGTCCAAGTCCGCGTTAGGAGGAGGTCGGGGTGGATAAAAACATGAATTTTACAGGAGGCTCCTGTTTGTTTCCCATGTGAAACAAAGTGTTTCTTTTGCTCCATTCCACAACCATAACCGCTCATTTTTAATTACAACCATGACGACAAACGTCCTCTAAGCTTAAGGAAGTACTTATTTTAACCCAAACCACAATCTAGCCAAGTAGTTTTTGTGCCTTAAACCTAACAAAACCGTGACAGTTCCACCAATGTAAACCTTATGTTTCTGATTGCTACCGTAACGACAAAGGTCTGGTGCGCCTGCTGCTGGTATGCCCCTCTGGGTCGTATCAGACGGTAGGGACAATGACCTCTGTGGTCATTCAGGTTGGAGGGCTTGTGGCTATTCCAAAACCTCTTTTCATCTTCTTCAGTCTATATACTTTGGTGGTGTAAGTATATCCTTAGATTTTTTTTTTTTTTTTTTTAAATTCTGAATTTGTCAGAATCGTATAATATTCCATGCACCACCGTGATCAAAGGCAGCCTAATCATGTCTGGCACAATTTAATGCTCACATTGTTTGAGTCAGGTTGTGACTTGGTTATTGAGCATGTGGTTCTGTCTGTGTGTCTCTCTGTTTGAGTGTGTGTTTGTGTGATCTTATTATTAGGATGCTGCCTGCTACAGAAACTGGAGTAAGCTTTGTGGTTAAATAATCAGAGACTGCGGGGGTCTCTTCCCTCCTCGGCTCAGGCTGTGAAGTTTACAACCTTGCCATCCTCCTTTAATTCATCAGTTATTTTCTTTTGATACATTGAACATGCCTGACCACATTTCCCTCCGGTGACATGCTTCTTTTCATTCAATCCCAAACATGGTCTTTTGTGGCAAGGCACCCCACTGTCAAATCTACTTAGAAGTTTCTTTGAAGTTTTTGGCCCTCTGTCTTTGCTTTATTAACCCTGGGTCCAGGGTGACAACATTTTTAACCTCATAGTCTCACACACCCACAACGCTCAAGACTTTCATATCGTCTTCATAGGTGACGACAAAACACAATGAAGACCTTTCCTTCCTGTAGTAAATGTTTGTCCTGACATTGTGGCACACGTGTATGTGACAGACAAAAAATGAATAGCCTTTTCTAAAATCCCACCAGCGGTATTTGATTACAAGGGGGATTGTTTGGCCATAGTTCTATTTCTAGTTTGGCATGGCATGAAAAGGAAGTGACCTAAATTCATCTTGGGCTGATTGGCAGATGCATCTGCTTCAACACCCTTCATCATAGACAGAGTGAAGGCCGGGATACTGTATCCGGGGTCCGGTGTCTAACCCTAAGAACTGCATACCTCTTAGCTGCTAATTTATTGTAAAAGCTGGTTTTCACACACTTGTAATCGGTGTTTGGATCAGGAGATATGTATAGATTAGAATTCAGTACGCGGTGTGAAGAAATTGTTAATGTTTAGGCATAAAATGAAAAATAAAATGACTTTGGTTTGTTACCGAGTTTTGGATGTTACCTGAGCAACTGCTGTCTCTTTTTCCCAAAGACAGCACCACCCATTGGATGCCAAAGGCACTGCCGTGGTGAAACCGCATCGTAACTTCACATGCAGGTGACAGCATGTGGTAGAGGTTAGTTACCAACTCCAAAAGTGTGACCACCTGGCACAAATGAGCTCCCCTGAGAAGATTTACAAACCCCTCATCTGAAACCTCAGCCCCTAAACCAAACTCTTTCTCTCTACCACCTCCCCTTGCCAATTTCAGACTATTAAATCTCCACTCCGCTGCAACAAAATTCTGACTGACATGCAGAAATACACACATGGACGCCTCTGCATTCACATAAATGCATACAGACTCCCATGGCAGTCCTCCTCGAATCAAAATGTAGGCGTGTGACAAACTGGGTGTGCAAGATGAGCGTCGCCATTATCTGTCTAATGGGCCAGAGGATGAAATGTGCCAAGATCTCACAAAGCTGCTTAAGTTTCCTGTTCCTCTTCATCATGTTTGTCGTCAACATTCTTGCCAAAGCCTGGGATTATAAAGAAAATCAATATTGTTTTCCAGCAGTTGGCAGAGGACTTGTAGTTCCACTGATTTGCATCATATTACATTTAAAATTCTGATCAAGCATTAACACCAGTGCAAAGTGTTAATTGTATGTTATCTTGTTAGAGAAGTCAAGAAAGACTGATATCTGTCAGTGAGTCATGATGTAGTTTTTACATTAACAAAATAAAAAAATAGAGTAATTTAAGACTTCATATGAATGATTGGTTGTTTTTAAAGAACAAACTACTAATGTGTATGTAATGTGTATATGAGTGATATTGTATGTTGTCTCCCTTGTTGATTCCAAAAAACTACTTGGGTTAACGTGCCCCTTGAGGGATAAATGTAAGTAATTAGAAGTGAACTGAAAACAAGGAGTCTTTCTTTGTGTGAAGTGAGCCACAGAGAGGCAGAGAACGAGAGAAGGAGAGACTGATTTTTTACACTTTCTGCACAATTTCCTCTCTATTTCCTCCCTGAAGACCCTTGTCTGCAGAATGTGCAGAGTATGCTTTCCATGGACAGGAGGCTATGGAACCTGCCAGAACAAAAAAAAAAAAAAGAAAAAACAGAAAAAAAAAAGGAGCGAGAGCAAGAGAGAGAAACGCTCCTCCTCCCTCCTGCACTCCAATACAAAAAGATGGAGTTATTACCCAGAAAACCTCACCGCCTTGTTTTTTCACTTTTTATCCCAGAGTTCCCGGAACACTGAGCTACTATTACGACCAGAATACTTGGACCGCACACCGGTTACCCGCTCTGACGTTGAGAGAGAAGAAAAAACAAATGCTCCTCGCAGCAAAGTGCATCGGCCTTTATTTCTGTCCTGCATCACGCCTAATTGGTGTTCATGTGAGACAGCCAATGGCAGACTGGGGCTGAGGTTCAAGTGTGGGTAGAAATATTAGAACAGCGGGATAAAGTTCCCAGCCTGCCCCCTCGTAACTGTCTCAAACGTCTTGGTTCCAGCTAATCAAGGTGAGGAGGCTGTTATTACATAAACAATTTGATCATACACTGTAAAAATATAAGTTATAACATGAAGCCCAATCAGTAATTTATTTTCACCATATAACTATGAAGTATATTCACATGCATATTTGAAGAATTTGATCCATGGATGAAAAATCAACAATTTTGAATTTCTTCACTGATTGTCACCATTGTCTGTCTATCTCCATTGATTATTCATCACCAGTTGTGCTAATTGTCTTCGTCATTAACACGTTACAAAAATTATCTTCCACATGACATTTTCTTTTCCCCCAGTGAACTGAAATTGCCTGCGGTTTTGAGATGCTGTTAATTCTTTATGGAAAACCAACAAATAAAATTTAAAGGAGCTATTTGTAAGTTTTGCTATAGTCAGCGTTAGCATTAACAGCTGTTTACATATCAGTCTTGCCAAGAGTTTCAGCCATCATTGCATTTAAAAGACAAGAGATTACAATACGCCCTTGAGCAGTGCTAATTCTTCAGGGCAGACTGGACACTGCAGTGACTCTGTATTGGAAAGTGATGAGACAATCCGACTGGGCTAGAGCTAGCATGCTATATTCAGTAGAAGAAAAGAAGTGATTGTGATAGGAGTCATCTTAGCGTGTAAAGAAATTATTTTTGATGCTGAACTCGCAACGTTTTTTCTAGACTGGTACATACAGAGGATTAAACAGATGTTAATGCTAACATTGGCTATGTATCAGTAGCAAAACTTATAGCTCCTTTGACTCAAATTTGACTTGTTAAAACTGAATATAAGACTATGTTATGTTGTTTCCTGTAGTGTGCACCTTGTATCTTATTCACAGTTTCTTATCTGACCTTTCAGATAGCAGTATTATAGAAAGAATAACTTTCATGTTGAAACTGCATGAATAAGTGCTTTACCCAATGAAAACGTTAGGCAATCCACCATTTTGTCCTTCAAACACATTTCCTTACAGAAATCTTTCAATTTTTTTCATCATTTGGTGCTAAAATCCTACGCAATGCTACATGATATTACTCCCACACACAAAGGTGTGCTTGTTATTACAGGATTTCTCATTCCTGGCAAAACACTATTGCCCTTGTAAAAATCAATGAGATAATATTTGCATGCACCAAAATAGCAGCATCTAACAGCCTTGCTCTTCTATCAGTAATCATTCATTTGGTTCAGTTAGAGGGAAAGGAAGAGTAAACATCAACAAACCATCTCAAGGACACAAGTTTTCTCTAACTGATGCCTGGATTTGTCCTTTAAAGCCATGGTCAATGACAGCTCTGATTCTTCACAGTGCTGCCTCGCGAGACAGGTGGTGAGAACGGCTGTAGTTAGTGGCCATTTGTCCTTAACAAATTAAAGCCGAAGTCCAAGGGCCACAAGAAGCACCTTCTAATATACATTGGGAGAACCTGTGAAGCAATGCTTTTAACAATGGGTGTTATAGCAGAGGAAGTTGGAGTCAAAGAAGGAAGGATGCCCTCCTAAAAACTAGGAAATGAGACTCCAGGATGCCAACTGCTCACCATTAAGGATCAGGTCCTACTTACTCTGCAGTGTCTGTTTAATCTTCAGTAGTATCAACATACCTCAATTCACCACGCATCAGACACAGTAGCAAACCACAGGAATGCCACGTTTAATCATCTGGGGGGGGGGGGGGGGTTAAAGCTAATTAATATTCTTAATGTTCCTATCACGGTGCGGTTCAAGTTATGGCAGGTGTGTTTTTTATTTGTATCATGTTTGTTTCTCAGACAGCAAGACATGAGTCATCTACCTCTGCTGTCACTGGCTTCCAATGGAAGATAACTTTATATGCTTTTAAAACACATTTCACTGCTCAACAATAACCTACTCCCATCTAGAACAACACACACACACACACACACTCACACACACTCACCTACACACAAAGGCAGAAATCAGCTCTGGATATTTGCAACAGTGGGAGGATGCAGGAGCAAGGCCAAGTGCTGGGAAAAGGGAGAGGAAGGAGAGGGGAGATGGGTAGATAGACGGAGTCATTAAGATAGCTTGGGTGTCAATGTAATTCATCAAGCCTGATAAGGCTGTGGCCCGCAGCCAGGGAGCAAGGTGTGGCACTTTCCGTCACCAATCACCGTCAGCGGTAGTATGTTTGTGAGAAATTCATCACAGTAGAATTTTGTTTAGCATTATTTAAATTTTCCTTATGCCACATGTATGGTATGGTAGTCTATTTACATGTTAAGTAATAATGAATTTTGTGCCACAGTTTTAAAAAAAACTTTAAAATAAAATCTCTTATGGTTTACATGAATGAGATATTGTGTGAACGCCCCACATAAACACTTTCAACTTGTTTTCTCAGCTTTTTTAATTATATATGAATAAAGTTACAACAACTAAATCCCCGTCAGCGTTTTCTCCAGTTAATAGACAGACTCCAGAGGGTTGTAAAAAAGACCGTAAATAAAACCCAAACATATGCCAATGAAAGAAGTAACTGATAAAGCCATAGAGGGGGCACACAGATATATGTTCATCAACATCGTGACAGACATTTATCATTTGCCTTCTCACCCCTTCCATCTCTTGGGTAATGACACACAACCGACGCAAGGAATGAACTGTGCCTCTGCACGTTAACTCTCCACCCTTGACTGGGATTGTTGGAAACCGACGTGACTTCATTGCACCTGGAGCAAAATTTTCAGTTGCACAATCTGTCAAGTATTCTCACACACACACATACACACGCACACACACACACACACACACACACACACACACACTTACACACACACACATACACACACACATGTCCATACACTCAAATCCATCAAAAAATAAAACAGTCAAACTTTTAAGTGCTGCATCTGAAAAAACGTAGCTAAACCGAGGGAAGGGCCCAGTGTGTTGTTCCTCTTTAAATTAACCAGAACATGATGTGTGATCTGTCGCTGTGAGTATATTGTCTCACGAGGCGATGATGGATGGATCCATCAGCCATGTTGTCTCCCAATTAGATGACTCTATCTAAACTCCAATTTGCCAATTTGCATCAGTAGCAAACCACAGCTGATTGATTGTACAGCATTTTCTCGCTGACTTCATTCATCCATTTCCCCCGTCAAGCACCACATGACCAGGATACACTGCTTCCCAAGCAACCTGGCTCGCTACAAGCTCTGTACAGTGCAAAGCCACACAAATGGTCATTCATATCAGTCAATGAACACCATCAAACAGGCCTTCTATTTCCAATGGCATTGAGGCAAACACAACCAGTCCTGTTCTGAAATGAAAAGTTGCCTGTGACTGAGATCCAAGGTGCTAAAACACTGCTCCAAAGTGTTGAAAGTCAAAGGCGAGATTCTCTCTGAAGGTTTTTATCAACGTGGCGGAATAGAAACGCAGGAATGTTTCCACTTTCAACACCTCCTTGATAAAGTTTGCGAAATATTTCATATGGTTTGTGAAGCATTGATGAAAGAGAGCATTATGTTGATCTTCAGGCGGGGGGGTGCTGAGGAGAAGGAGAAGGGGGGGGGGTCGAACAGAAGGTCCGAAAATTAAGTGGAGGAGAAAGCTAAGGCCTCCTGCTGCATTTAGGAGGTGTGAAGGGCTGTCCAGGTTCCAGTGTTCAGCATCTGTCCCCTGAGCAACAAGGAAGGCTGTGTGGGGACCAGCTCACCTCGCTGCACAAAGGATGTCCTGTGTTTTTCATGCACGCACACACACACACACACACACACACACAAACACACACACACACACACACTGAAACACATGACCCCTGACGCCTTTCTCTTTGTCACAAGGCGCACGTTTCTGAGCCCCAGCTTACAAATACTTGTTTGCTGACAGCCTGCTGGTTTTCTGAGCTGCAGAGCAGAAGAGTGAAGAGCTTTAACCCTCATCTCTTTCCCTCAGGCTGATAAAGTGCTCTGATAAGCCGCAAGGTGCTGGTGAAAAGTGGCTGGCCCTCAGCCCCCAGGGCCACAATATGAAAGAGTGGCTTGTCTGGGGCAAAGCAGAACCATACAGAAAAAAAAAAGTATGGAAAATAGCAAAAAAGAAAAAAAAAAGTCCAGAAGAAAGGAACTGGATTAATGATGAAGTGGTCTGGGTGCAGTGTATGTGTCTGTATATGCATTCGTGCAGGTATGCGTGCATATGTTTGTGAGAGCCTACCAGCTGTGGGCGGAGAGAGGGGGGCAGGGTGTGTAGAAACGGGGGAGCCCCGCCATGTGTTTATGTTGACTAATGAGCTAATTACCCAACCCCTAATCTACCTCAACTTGTGTCATTTCACAGGAATGCTGCAGCAGTCAAACGCTTGCAGATTATGGGTCATTTCCTGACAGTTAAAGGCAAACTACTACAGCAGTAATTCCTCTACACACCAGGCGTTAAACCACAAGAGCTGCAGCCTCTCCATTTGCCTTTATTGGCCTAAAATGTGACTACAGGATTAAAATTTACTCAGCATCCTAGCATTTATTAGTCAGACGATTTAGCGATTGATGTGTTTGTTTGAGCACATGTTTGTTATCCGTCCTTAGTATGTGTCAGATTCTCATAATTAGTACAGCTCAAGTGTATCATAAGGTTTTGGATCATTTTATCCACTCTGGTCTGTGATTTATTTTGCTAACTCATATGCAAGCATAGTATTTGTACCCAGGAATCTCTGCTTACATGTATCTTTAACATGAGGTTGTACTTCTTTTGAAAAGTGTCTAGAAAGTCGACTTATTGACTTACATCTAAATGCATATTGTAGCCATCCAGTAAAAATCATGTATCTCCAAAATTGGTGTTTTTGGACTTTTTAGGGAAAAAACTGAAGGAATACATGTTTGGAGCATCCAAAAACCATGCATCATCACAAAGCTGAAAACAGCTGTTTTCACAGGACAGTACCAATACATTAATAGCTCAGTCCAAATGAGATATCATCAAAGCTAAAAGCCACTATGTAACCATAGTCACTGAAAGCTCGGGATGTTTCAAATTTTTGAGAAATATGAGGTAGCTTCACATTTAGCAAAAGTATGACGATGCAACTGGAAAGACCACATAGTCCACAAAGTTTGGGAAAAGCTTTCGAATGGGTAAAATGAGTGTTGGCTAATCCGCTCAGCACCACACCATGAAGTAATGCTCGCTTTCATCTATAAAGTATTTTGAAAAAACATAACTAAAAAAGCTACTGACACACACTGCAACTGTCAACTGAAGTGAAGTATAAGTCATTTTTACATATTACGGACCTCTTGAAAGTGCATATTTCTCATCTGTAACAATGTAGATGAAAGTAAAAGATTCAAGGAAAAACAGGCAAAAGTTTAAAGTACTTGAGAGGATGAAGTCAATCACATTTCTAAGTCAGACAGCATGGGAGGTCTCCGTGCCCTCCACCCACAGCGAGAGGTGTGAGTGGGGATTTAGTGAACTCTCCCACCCCCACCCCACCCCCCCACCCCAAACCCCCCTACACACACACACATCCCCCTCTCCACTTGTTCATCATCCCCCTCCCCTGGGGTGTATGCTGCTCCGCTCCCCCTCAACAAGCTCCCATCCATCACTCCTAAGATTTCACTTTAATAGGTGGTCCTCTTCCTCCTTTCACACACCCTTACGGGAACATTCGGCTAAGGAGAACAAGACAGCGAAAGGTGAAAGTAGGACTGGCTATTGTTTAAAAATTATCTGATACCCATCATTTTTTCGTGCCAATACGCAACCTGAGTTTTGGTCCGGATACTAAAACAATGGCTGCTGATTCTGCTGCCATTTTTATGTCTTCTTGTTTTATTGTTGCACTTATTGTTTTTTAATGAACATATTTGTCCATAAGACATTTTACTGTCAATGAAAACAAGGTACACTCCTTATCTTTGTGACGGCACTTTAATTTGTTGCACTTTATTCCACTACTTGCACTTTATCTTTGTATTTGTTTTATTACCTTTATTGTATTGAAATTGAGTTCCCCTGTACGCTGACTAGTGTTTTTGAAGAGAATGACAATAAATTCTACCTCGAACAATAGTTTTTCGATAACTTATATTCAGGATTATAAAAACGTTTTTCCACAAAAACCCTTTTTTCTATTCTAGCAGCCATAGAGGGACTTTGTTATAATAGTCTAAAATCTAACTTTAAATCAGGAACTACTGAATCAAAGTCTCACAATTTTTAACATTTGTATGTGGTTTTCTGTCTCTGGCATAAATAGCCACATACAGTATATTTATTTTCACAGTACACCTGCAGAAATGATCAGCACAATGGTTTGTTTTGCTGTTGTTCCCCATTTTGGTCCACATCCATGGTTCAGAAGGCCGAGCACGTAATTGGCAGCATGCTGGACGAGCCCGGGCCGAGCTGTGCAGTAGCCCCCTCCATTCAAACAGAAGGCAGGTTGGTTGATATTTAAATGGCCACTGTTTGTTTTTCTTCTGGTCCCGTGTGTGCATGTGAGACCAGTATAAAGGATCGTGTCCTTTTGAAGGGGATAGCACCAGGAAAGTGAGGGGGAAGGAAACTTTGCTTTGGTGTTTTATATATCAACGGAATGACTTCCCTCAAATAAAGACGTGTTCCATTCTGCCGCTCGGTCTGGAACAAGCTGCTCGTTTCCTGTCCTGAAAACTCGCAGTTTGTTCGAAACAATGCACCCGGGCCAGAATGGAGGAGATGTCACGTCTTGAAGATGTGGTGCGGTGCTTTTGTTTGACCGCAGGTTGAGTCTGAATCATATGTTTACAGTATTTGTGACATGTGAATGAACTCACGCAATTGTGCCATTTGAATTAATATAAATGCCGAAACAATAAATAGCAGCTTTTGAACTGTCATCTGGAACAAAAGGCGAAGATGAAAGTATTTTCCATGTTGAGGCTGTAAAGTCTCTTTCAACTCATTTTTCAGCCATAAACAGTAGCCGCACGATAAATCTGACGATGAGGATAAAGACAGTTCTGCTAATTAATGAATCCCAGCTGAATTCATCTTCCTCCAAACGTTCACATTTCTGCCAACTGCCATGTCCACGCTGCGGACAAAGGCTTCCCTTTGCCTCTCTCCGCTGGGAGCTCGCCATGCCGAGTTTCTCACTCACACTGCCCCCTCATCAAATTACAGCCCTGCTCCCTCCTGTCATGTTGGCAAACAAAGGTCTTAAAGCACACTCCCAGAGTAATTGCCTCTAATCTCAGACATAATGTGGTCTTTCATGTCAACTGGTCGCAGAGAAAAGGGAGCTGTTGTTCTCTCTGCCTGTTTTCACCTCTTGTGCTCTCCCACTTTCACTTTAAGGAGCGCAGTTTTGGAAAAAGAAAAAAAAAAGTTGCTTTGCTTTGTTTTCCCTTTTTAGGAGGAAGGAGACTTTTATTGTGACACAGTGTAAACATTTTAAGAAGATAAAAATTTGTTCAAAACGAACCCCCTCCACCCCCACCCCACCCCTCCTCCCCTCCCCTCCCTCCGTGTGAACAGATGCTGGGTACTGTGACTCCAATGAACATGAAACGGAGTAGAAGCCAGAGAAATCTCTCTGGTAGTGCTGTAGTTCTTGGTGAGCTCCTCCACCTTTGGCCTGAATTCTCTCCGTGGTGAGCATCAGGCAGTCTGCAGCTGGAAGTGTTTCTGTGGTTTGGCCAGGTGTCTCTCTGCCCTGCCTGGGACAAGGCCTCAGCGGGGCCTGGGACTGGAGTCTAGGAGCAGGCTGGAGGCGCTGAGTGAGCTGGCTTGCCCCTCCGTGATCTAAAATGTCCCACAGACCCACCTGACTGGTGGTCAGCTGTAACTGATACAACACGATAGCAGCGCTGGAGGGGAAAAAGAGAAAATTAAGATGTGTGTGAGCGTGTGGGGAAGAGACAGGGAAACATAGAGCTGTGGGGGGAGAAGAGAGAAGAGGAAGGAGAAGGAGAGAGGGGATAATGGAAATTTTGGACAAATTCTTCAACTAAAGAGGCCCTTTGGTTGAAAATATGGAATGCAGACTTTAATATGGTTTCCAGGGGCTTTGGCAAGCAAAGATGAACATATCAAGTAAAAAACACAGTATCTGATATCTGTGCTGTGCTCGATGGAGAGCGAGCAGCGAGAGAGCGTGGGGTAAGAGGAGATGCAGTGTTTCTAAAACCATTCAGCTGGGCTTTTTTTAAGGGACCCAGCTGTGAGCGCTGGAGGTCCTGGGCTCAAACTAACTATGGCAAAATCTGCACAGTGAGGCCAGGCTGCAGCTTCAGAGCCCGGTTAGCCATGACCTGATGTTCCAGGAGCCTCTGCGAATTGATGGGCCCCAGGAGAGTCGTCACACGGCCCTCGAACAATCACCCATTCATCCTTCCAGCCACAGCAAGTGGGCGAACACTCTGCGCATTCGTACCAAAGCTGAAAAAAAAACAAAACAAAAAAAAAACAGTTTGAAACCTGCGGGTGAAATATGATGAATTCAAATGAAATGAAAAGGAATTTTTTTACCCATGATTTTTTTCTTTCTTTGTTTTAAATTTGAGCATCTAAAGTGAAATAAGATTTTACAAGAAGGTGGCGTGTGAAACAGTTAGCCTGCTGGGTATAATTTCTGCCTCTTCCACCACCGACTTCGAAATTCTCAGGCGAGCATCAACTGTGAAATTTTAAGAAGAACACCAAATAAGTGTATATTCCCCTGTGAATATGGCTGGTATATTTTTGGATAATGTGGCTGCACTGGCTCGAGCCCATCACGCCTCATCTGCCAGGACTACACACTGCTGTTACATAAGACAGCTGAGCCAGTCCAGACGTCGAGACTAGTCCTTATGTGGACAAAAAAAAAAAAAAAGGGTGTGTTCAGTGTGACCCCCTCGCCCAAATCCATTTACTGTGACTGTATCAACCGACTTTTCTCCAGCGCTTTAAAAGTCCCTTTCACCGTCAAAGATGAGAGGCCTGGAAGTCAGCTGCACATCAGTTACATTTTTCTGTGAGTTACCAGCCAGTTATTTATAGAGCAAGAACAAATATACAATGGAAGCAGGGTAGTGGTTTGGGAAGGAGGCAGGTTAAGCCCAGGAACATCTGTCCTTTCAAAGGCATCTCCTCCTTGGTATGTCCAGAATCCACTCCAGGGGTGTCTGTTAGTCAGAGAGCTGGCATGCTAGTCAAAACAGAGCCGGAGAGGAGGGGGAGTGAAGAACCTCATCCGAGTCCAATCTCCCATATCACCAAGTACAGTACATGTTCCCAAAGTCACCTGACTCCTGACAAGGTTGGTCTTACTGAACAGGGCAGGAAAAAAAACAGAGCAGACATTTCTGAGGTGTGACAGGAGACATGATGGTGGAAACCAGCAAGGAAACCTGAATTGTTGTATTTTTCTAATTGATAATTGATCATTAATCATTAATTAGTCCCTCAGGTTGGTGAGGAGATCCTCACAGAGAGAACAGCCGGCTTAGTTATGCAGTTATGTTGTGTGAGAAATAATAAACCTACTGACTACAGGTAAAAAGCATAAGAGATTTATTTCTAATATACAATAGACTTCAATTCATACTCTTATCCAAATGTAAATGGCAATACATATATATACTGTATATAACTTACCAACTGTAATTCTGTTTAATGTAGTTTTACTTTATATACATGATATCTGTTGAAGTTTTGTCCATCCTGGATGAGGGACGCCTCCTGCTGTTAAAGGTGTTTTTGAGGAATGAGTATGTGGCCAATGCCCAAATATAAAGTACATCTCCTCAAAGCTGTAACAGGATAAAGAGAGAAGAGGTGTGTGTGTGTGTGTGTGTGTGCGTGTTAGGCCAACACAGTCTCTGTTTAGTCTTTCTTCGTCAGAGATGCTTCATTACACACTCGTAAATTCAGCCGTGCTGACACTCCCAGTCCGACCTCTCACTCTATTTGTCTAATTCTTTCTGACAAGCATGGAAACACAAGCACATGGAAGGACAATGTCAACACTTTTATTAACCTCTTATTTTCCACATTTTTAAAATTAAGATACTTGCACATCACAATATGAAATAATTGAACTCATATTTTTTTCTTTTATCAGCAGTCAGAACATGATACTTAAAGGACATTTTAAACACATTAAAACATATCAAGAAAACATATCAGATCTCACATAAGATGAATCAACTGTCATTTTGTATTAATAGCATAAAAATGTAAAAGTTTCATTTTACAAGTTAATTTTATTGTCTAACCTAATTCATACGGAGTTTTTAAAATTTCTCATCATGTTTATACTGTTTATATTTATATCATTTTAAAACACCACTGAATAAAAAGTGTGTGCGATCAGCTGTGCACAATCTTTAATGTTGCTTCTTTATTTGTTTCTATCTGAATCAACAAAACTGCAAAAGAATTAATTGAATGAGATTTTTTTTTTTTATTTCCCTATGGCCCTGCTGTGTTTTACTTTCTCAGCCATGTGTTGCAGAACAAGTAAGGGAACTTTGAGGATGAACAGCAGACTAAATAAACTCCCTGAAAGCAGCAATATCACATACTTGAACTGGCTGAGAGATGTTATTATTTCTGAGACTCAGCTGACGTCAGCTGTTTTGAAACTTTCAGGTTTCTGGGTATGTATAGATATCAAATGTTTTTTTTTTACATAACAAAACGATTGCTAATGCATGCTCCAAAAACACAAATCATATACCGTATTAGCTTATTTTCAATCACACTGTCCCATACATTGGTAAAAGCATCAAAACATCTAATTATAATAAAAATCTGCAACATACGCAGACATCCAGAATGTTTCTATCTGACGCAGCAGTTCAAATGTCGCCCTACACAATATTTCAGTCTCTGTATCAATCAGCCTCCAAACGCAGATTTTCTGTAACTTCAAAACTTAAGGTGAATTTTAAGAGCAAAACCAAAACATTACAATTGTGCAGCGAAGGATTGGCTCACCTCGGTTTATCTTTGAGACAGATTGTGGGTTCATGTGCGACATAGCGGAACTTCACGGTTTGTCTCGACCGCGAAAAGTTGTTTATTTCCGCTTAAAAATTAGCAAATAATGTCTAAAAAATCTCTCATTGAATTCTTTGGTTGTGATCAATTTAGTTTGAGTTGATATTTTTGGTTCAGTTTATAGGCCTACAGCTGTTTTTCAGTTAAAAACTTCTACTACTACATGATCTAAACAGCCTGAACTCCGGTCATTATATTTTTATGCACGGTGCTACGCGTTGTAAGATCTTTTTTCCCCATACAGTGAAAAAAAAAAAAAATGAAGGTAACTTAATTGTGACCCTTGTTCCGGAGGCCATGCTGAACATGCTGAACATGCTCACCTCGATGCTCCGGGCTGCGCAGTGGTGAGAGCAGAGAGGTGAGGAGGATCTGGAGGAGGATTTGGGGATGGAATAAAATCCCGACAGGACGAACGTGAAGATGAGAAAAATAAACACATTAACATTCTTCAACATTCAGGTCTGAACTCATAGGAGAGAGAGAGAGAAAATAGGTCCTTCATCTTAAAAATCAAATAAAATCCATACTTGAAACTACACGTTTGCTGGATTAGGGGTGTGGGAGGTTATATTAGAATATTTTACCATGAGAAAATAAATAAATAAATAACCCAAAAAGAAAGAAAAATAAATAAATTATGATATTTCAATAAAATCTTTATCTATTTACAGTATAAGTGAGTTTTGTTATATGTATTGTTAGAAGTGAAATTGTCTACAATACATCCTGTGACGCCTCACAATTGCAGTGCATGCTGGGAAGTCTAACACAAGACAACATTGGTTCTAATTCTGTTGTTTTTAGTTTGTTGACTTGAACTATAAGTTAGTAATTTAACATAATCACCTGAATACAATTAATAGAATTATAGCATCATTATAGTGTTTAGGAACAATTTTAATTTCTTAGGTTCTATATTATAAGGCAGTACTGTATCAAGGTATCACAGGTAAATAATCTAAGCAGAAACCATGTTTAATATTAGGGTTAATTCTGCAGACACTGACAACGCATCATGAATCAGCGTATCATGAAAAGAGAAAAGTTCAACAGAGTTGTCAAACGCCTGCGCAGGAAAGGAATCCCCCTATAATTACATTTTAAGAGCAGAGGAAGCTGAAGGCCTGAACCCCGTCATTTAGTCGGCATTAAATAAACACAAGCCCCATCAGCGTCAGATATGCCCTCACACAGTTGCACTGTAAATAATGACTTTCATGGCCGTGAGCAGAAAAATCTGGGGTCATGATCAGGGTACGTGAAGAACAGTCATGCTATTGAATGACATATCAAATGTGGGTTAATCATTAAAGCAGCCCCCAAAAATGCACTGTATTATCACTGTAGTGTATCATCACTCCATATTCACTCCCTGTAAAAAAAAAAAATAAAATAAAAAAAAAAAAATGAAATCATGACACTTTCAATAAAAGATGCCAATTATTCAGCAGGGGGGAAAGATCAGGAAGCAACATGTTGTTACTTGTCCGGTGGCGTAACCCAACACAATGCTAGCAGACTGTGGATGATGGCACTGCAGCTTTCTTAAAAACAAATACAGTCACACAAGCAAAACTTTGGATTAAAAAAATATTCTTACTGATGGAAAAACAATGGCACATTAATCGAAAAGAGTAATGTGTTGATCGCAGAGAGGTTTGCAGGAATTTCTTCACAACTGAAATATGATATCTAACACATGTCATGGAATTTCTATTCTTCATCTGCCCCGGCTCGCCTTTGATGCCGTGCCAAAACCATCAATGTAATAAACTTCTGAGAACCTATGAAGATATGCATTACTGAAGGATTACACTGATTCACTGACAAACAGTTTTGAATTTTAGATCAAAAGCAAAAATTTGTTCTGCAATTAAATAACAATACCAGACTGTGATTCCTGTCTCCATGTCGGTGTAATTCATTCATTTTCCGGTTTTATTTTGTTTTAAAAAGTGGGGGACATATTTTTTTGTGATGTCATATAGTTTGATCGTTATTGTCATTGTTTACTATTTAATTTATTTTACTTTTTGATTTCTAACGATTAAATAAAGGTTGAAATCATGTCAGGAGATTGGTATGATTAGTGGTGATCAAACTAAAAATTCAAAGTAAAGCACACATTTATGACCTTCCTTTTAGAGTATGGATTTTTTTTTTTTTTTTTTTTTTACATATATATTTTTCCAATCTTAAATTCTGATTTACATCTCAATCACGCTTACATAACAGGCCCCTGATGAGCTGTGTCCCTCTCCAGTTGTAGCGTAGTGATTTAGGCTGACCTTTATAACCTTCAGGTCAACATCAACACTGTTTCGAGGCGTCATAGCGTGTGTGAGCGGTGCAAATGTTCTCTGTCACAATAAAGCATTTTAAAACGCTGTATCTGCTCACTACATTGGAAACAAGAAAGGTTATGACCTTATATGATAAAACAATTCTCTCCAACTTTCCTTCCTTTATCATAAATGATTGTCTTGTCTACAAAGCACCACTGAACAAAACACTCTGCCAGCTGTGGATGAAGACAAGTCACAGCAGTAATATTTGCTATATAGATTCTGTTAGAATCCTGGTAATCTTATTAGAAGTGACATTAATAACAAGTACAGTTAGACTTGTTTTCAATTTTCCACCCACTAATGTGCCTCCAGAGATCCCACGCTTATGGTCTCAACTGTTGCAACGCACCAAATATTTAGAGTAATAGCTGGTTACTGTGCTATCTCTACCACTACAAGCTGCCAATCTCTGCCCTGGAGCTAATTAAAAAGGCCCTGGTGCTTTATTTGTTTGCACACACTCGGAGGGCAGACTGGAACAGTACAGGCGTGGGGGGGGCATGACATGCACGCCATGCTCCTTTAAATCACTCCCCCTGTGCCAAAATGCTGACACCGCACCAAGAATCCTGACTAAACATTCGCGGTGTCCCCAGCGTGGGCAAGACACAGAGTTGGAAGGTAAAAAAAAAAAAAAAAAGTCATGATGGGGATGATTTATAGGCACTTAGTTCAAACAAGCAAGTTTTTGAAAATTCTTTATCATTCTTCTCTTTGCCGTTCAGCTTCAACATTGCCTACTGCCTAAGTATAAGAGAATGTTGCACAGTAGAAATGACATAAAACAAAATCTAATTACTCACCATATTGTCCCAGGCCTGCATCCCATCATTCTCAAACCTGTTGTCCTCATCCTTTCTTGCCTGCATTTCTTTTTTCTTTTTTTCTTTTTTTCTCTTTTTTTTAACTGTCACCACTGCCGTCGTGTTGGAGTGCTTTGCTACCTCCTGAAATCTGGACGTCCCGAGAAGTGACACTAAGATGGAGCTGGCATGGAATAAAAGTCACATACATTTTAATTGTGTTGCAGTGGACCCTGGGGCCACCAGCTGCTGCGGCCTCGTGGCTCTCTGCTGCCACCTGTCTGCCTGCGGAGGAGCATGTGAGGAGGTTGCAGTGTGTGAAGATGGACCTGCAGAATGTGCTGAGTAATGATCGGGATCATGTTGAAATGGCTTAGTATCTGCCTTGATTTTGTTATTTCTTGGTTTCCAGTAAATGACATGTCAGAGCTGATTTCTTTTTTTGACTGACATGAGGGAGAGATATTAAGACACTTTTTTTAAACACTCATAGGTTTTGAGGTTTCACTGTTGTATAACACTTTCTTACACTGCATGTTTCACCCTGTGAGAACTGTGAGCTTAATCATCTCATAGTGAAGAGTAGCACTTAACATGACATAACATATTCTTTCCAGGAAAATCGCAGCAAGAAAATGATAATGTTGAGTAGGTAGACTTACTTAAGACAAATACTTTGACCAACTCTCTAGAGGGCAGCAGTAAAGTTGTCTTGTTTCTGATCAAATCTGTGTAAATGAGTGTTTGGAGAGCGAACCCCTGCTTTGCCGGGATTTGATAGCCCAACAGGAAGTCGTTGAAACTCTAACATAAATAGCAATCAAGCCATGAGTAAACCAATCAGCAGCTTTGTTTCAAAATATGCACCAATCAATTAGCAAGTGGATTTCCTTCCAAATTAACAGACCGAATCAAAGCATCTCAGGAAACACGTTATGGCCGATCTCCATTTTGCTTAATTGAGGACCTCACGGCAATTTGTAGTCTCGACTTTCTACATTTTTATCCACTTTAAAATGCATCTGTTTTGCAGAGAATATTCACAGTGCAAGCTTCACACCTTTTTAAAAAGGTATCACCTGTTGAGCTGATTTTGATTTGATCTTACTGTCTTCTTATAAGCCGTGCAGATTGTAAACAATAGCATATCATCCTTTGTTCCTTACTACTCTTCACTTCCCTTACTGGGTTTTTCTGAGGACAGCTTGTTGGCCTCACATGTGCTCCAGCCCCACTCACACAGCTGTCTCCCAGGCTACAAGCACAGCTCCATCACCTGCATCCAGCTGCAAACCACAAACAGATTGAAGTATTCCCCTGGAGGGAGAAATTGCGCAGTCAGGCCACCATCAGCACGGAAGATGTAGAGGCACGCCATTTAAGTGAAACCGGCCTCGCTGCCCATCAATAAAGGACAGTTTGCAAAACTTGCGGCTCTGGTGCCAGTGAGGGCTGATACAGTAGTAGCTAGGAATGTTGTCTGAGCATGTGACAACATTTCCCAGACCACTAAACATTGAAAACAGACCAACGAGGCAACATATTGCATTGATTTAGTAATTTGACAAATAGCTTTGGAATGAGTATCCATGTCCAGTCGTTTGTAAGCGGTTGCCATATAAGTAGAGGATAAAAGGAAACATGGTTTCTTATTTTAAGACCAGGAAATGAGACAATGACAGGAGACAAACTTATCACATATTGAGACGATTGTGGTAACTGTGGTGAGAAATGCTCAGTGGATAGGGTCTTTATTGTCTCTCCATGCTGAAATCCTGTTATGGTCATCCCATTCTCAAGGTTTTCATTGCATCTGGTAAACTGCTGCAGCTCATGTCCACATCAAGCCCTACCTGAAATCAATCTTTTATCACTTGGATTATAAGTATGTTAGCCGAGTGGTTAGAGTCCTTTAACTGAAATACCAAAGGTCAGTCTTGTGTGGCAGCAAGCATCTGAACTCTTGAAGTATATCTGAGCTCTGAATCCTCCGACCAGTGTCTGCGACTCCGGTGTGTAGCCAAGCCTGGACACTGACCTTCTTGGAGGCAATAGATCATGTGTGAATCATCATGGTATTTTTAATTTATTTCCCCAAACAGGCAGATTCTACTCATCTGATTTGAATTGAAATTTCACATACTGTGTGAGGTCACATGGGACACATTTTTAACTTAACAGCAAACATCCCATATTTTATTTTGGAAGTTGTCAGATGGGCAGAACTGCATATTGCACCTTACACACCTGCCCTGAAGTACAGTATGTGTGAACACAAGATTAGCTCTTAGTCCAGGGCAATCAGCTCCAAACAACCATCAGGGCCTCGCAGAGTTTGGCTTATCAAAACACAGTGATTGCCCTCCATTTGATTTTCCTAAACCCTGCAAACTCCTATGTGGAACTTCTGTCAGCGAAAGCAGCGTAGCTGAGAAAACAGGATTACTCACTATGGCAACACCTGGAAGCAGCACGTGCAAGCGGGAGAGAAAAATGATCCTGGTTAACTGCCGCAGATAATGACATTGCTATATTTATATTTGTCTTTTGGCAAGGGACAATTCAGCCATTCCACTACTAACCACAGCCAGCTTTTTTCTTCTGTGTAAACAGTGCCAGTGTGACTCTTAACTCAGTCTTGGAGGGAAGTTTCCAAATACTAACAGGGTCAACGGTGTCAAGTGACTTGGAGCTCTCCCAGTTTGTAATTATTTGGAGGAGCTGAGTTGAGTTGAGTTGTGCAGCATGTCAATGAGCCAATGCAATAATGTGGTTGACAAAGAATGACGTGGAAGGTGAAGACAATAGAAAGTGTTTCATTATATAAGTGACATAGTCCATGTGGGTTAAACATAACATAATAAAGACATATTCCTTGATTGCAGTGTAGGACCCTCCAGAACCTCACGTTTCAGCCCAAGCTCACTGTTTATGTTTTAAAACAAAACATGATAACAAAAACATGCATATTAAAAGTCCAGGAGGTAGTAAATAAGTACAACATGCATGCAGAAAGAGCAAAAGGAGGCAAATGCAGGAGAGGTGAGCCTTCCTATTTTCACCAAACCAAAACAATTATGTGTAAGACACAATGTAAAGGGCAAATCTTGAAATCAAGGAGGAAACTGTGAGGAAGTTTGACTAAACCCACACTCTTGCCCTGGTAATATAATCATATTTGTACTGTAAAAGCACCCCCATTCTTGGTTTCATATCTTTCTCTATGTAACTAGTCGCTATTTGTGACTAAATAAGCAACAATCAAAATTAAAGGACACCTCCAGACATATTAAAATATACTCCTGAGAATAACCATTTGTTTGCTGTTTTTAAAACAATAATTTCACTAGTTAACAATTTTTAAAAGCACATTTACTCATAACTCCTCATTGTAAACAACAGAATGTATAAATTTGCAAACATTTCTTTTTGTTTCCAGATTTTAACTGCTGGACACAATAGGTCTCCTACTTCAGTGCAAAAGGTCCATCCTCAGTGTGTGTCCTTGTCAGGGGGTGGTTTCAAGTTTCCACATCACACTTGTGTAATTTTGGCATCACTCTCATTTTGGCAGATATAATACAATACAGTGTAACAGTGTACTCATAGGATTCCACTGGGTAAAGCGAGAAGCAGAGTAGATTAAGAGAGGTTATCAGGTCCTTAAAGATAAAGGTTGGGATTGTACATTAATTTGATTTGTTGCTGCATATGAAAACACCAGAGCCGTCTTAATAAGGTCATGCCCATGGAAAATTACTGAAGCATCACACGTTTCGCCAGTTGTTTTTTTTTTTTTTTTTTTTTTTTTTTATTAAAAGAGGACAACCCTCTTGATTTATCCATCACTCCCAGTGAGGACTTAATGCCTGTCTCTACCCTCCCAGGCCTCAGGTCACATTCAGGTGGAGCTTCTGTTTGACGCCACAGGGCCACGATCCCAACTCAACAGACCTCTTTTTTTAATCCCTCTGTGACCCACAGGCCCCAGACTGTACGCCGACCTGTGTACTGGAGCTTGAGTTTGCTTTTATAGAGGCTTTTTCCGGTCCACCGCCGTACGCATTGTGCCAAAAAGATGGCAACTATCAAACGACACGGAGAGTCCGAGGTGAGAAAGGTCAAAGAGATGTACAAACAAAGGGAGCGAACGAGAGATAAGGTGTCAGACAAAGAGATAGTGAGAGCAGCGGAGTGAAAAGCGTGTTATCGCCAGGCCTGCTCGTCACACACTCGGGTCAGAGGGGTGTGAGACATGAGTTGGCAGAGCTAAGAGCAGGCGCTAGTTGGAATATGTGTGGGGCCATAGGAAGTGCTGTGTGGAGAAGATAACAGTGTGTTACTGTGTATGTGTGTGTGGTGTGTGTGTGTGTGATGGAGGGGAGAGTAGAGGTGTGTGTGTGTGTGTGTGGGTGTAGGGGGTGAGTTTGAGAGAGTAACAGTGTCCTCAGCCCTGCACTGCTTTCCTCTATTCACTACCCACATCCTGTCTGTGTGCTGCTCCTTAATGGCTTTTAATGAGCCACCGGTGAATCCCTCTCCTTCCTGCCTTCACACAACATGCCAGGCAAGAGAGCGAGTGAAAGGAAGAGAGAGAGAGAGAGAGAGAGAGAGTATGTGAGTTAGCAGGATTGGAACATCAACATCACAGGCTCCATTGGTGGTCACTTGTTCTCTTCTACAGGTCCGCAAAGAAACACAACCATCCATTAAGATACCAGGAGACGACGACTGAAATGATAAGGTCATTATGGGAGAGTGCCACCTTAAAAGGAGCATGGTACACTGTTAAAAAAAAAAAAAAGAAAGAAAATTACGTATGCCTACATTTTCATCTGAGTTTGCATCTTTAGTCTTGGATGTGGTTCAGCTTAGGCAAAGAAAGAAAGCACTTTTGTTGTAGGTTATAAAGGTTATAAAAAATATTGTGATTTTGATGTTTTATTGTGTGTTCAAAGGTAATCTTCCCCTGTCTTGTGCTTTAAGTCACTATTCACTTTTTCTGTATTTAGAAGTTTGAGTACAACCAAAACAATAAACCAAAAAAAAAGTTAATAATACTTCAATTGTGAATAGTGTTGGCAATGTATTAAAATATTGAATATTATAGGGACAACAAATTAAATTGGTTGTCAGTGAATATTTTGCAGTTTTCTATATGTTATACAACATTTCCTCTTTATGTTGATTAAAAAAAAAACATAATTGTGGCATTCCTCTCAAAACATATGAAAGAGCCTATCTGAATGTAAGATTAAAACAAATATTCATAGGACAAAGAAAATTTCAGAGGGAGTTCACCCTGTTGTCAGAGAATAAGATGAATGCTGTTTGCACTGTTTTACATGAGGAAAATCAGCAGAGAAAAGAGCAAAGAGACATGTGACACCGCAGATAAACACCGTACAGGTTGAACGCTTGTAATTGCTCGCTCACGTAGAAAGGTATGAAACACCACTTAACACTCCCTTAAACGTCGCTCTGCCATTCGCTGTCTCCCCCGCTCTCCTTCCCCACTGCGGCTGGCAGGATTTCATGGCTCAGCGTTGTGTCCCGTCGTTGTGATAGATGACAGGTGAGAGAGTCCCTCTGATCCCCCTGACACTCTGTAATCGAGTTAAGAGTGCTGGATTAGAGGCTCCTTTTGAAAGGGGCTGAGGTCAGCTCTCTATTCTGCCTGATGCATAACTTCAGAGAGCGAGAAAAGGCCAGACATTGATTGCAGGAATGTGCGTGCATGTGAGACAGAGATAGAAGGGGGAGAGAAAGAGGGAGACAGTTATAGTGCTTATAGAGGAGATTGTGCGAGGCCTTGAGGGTGCTCTTAGGGAAGGATTGAAAACAATACTTGTAAAACAAAGTGGAATTGACTGTTCTCTAATCCCGCACTGCTTAGTTACTGCTGCTATGCCTATGTCAAGTTCTCTGCTCTCACACAGCACATAATCAGTTTACAGTGATGAATGTGGCAGATTTACTGCTCGAAATCAGCCTTTTTTTTTTTTTTTTTTTTTAAACAGAAAAGGTCTTCGATTTCACACAGAACTAAACACAAGCAGGATTCTCTCTTTCGAAGCCGACAATTGTTGATTTTGTCAGCTGAAATAACAACTGTCCCTAGCCGAATTTATCAACTGTAGCTAGCTAGCGAAAGCTAATACCAAAGCTAAAACTCTGGAAGTTGGTTGATAACCCTGTATCCAGCTAGAGGAGTCTTAAAAATGCACATGTAACCTAAAAGCCAGACAATAAATCAGCGTACTAAGCAGAATTGTTCATGTATTGCAGGATAGAACTAATCAGTCCCAGTGTTCTAGTTCTATGAATGACAATGTAATTAAAACATTATTTGTCCTGACATAACCCCTGGAAGGTTTGAAAGCTTATAGAAAAACATACTTTGACAGGCAATGATTGTCAAATAATATATGCTTATTTTTTTTTTTTACAAAAGAAAGGATTTCAGGATGAGGAATAACCATCGAATTTGGCAAACGTAATGCTGTATACCGGACGTTTGGGTAGTTATGGTATAAACTATGATTCGAGCATGCCTGTGCTATCTGTATCTGTCACTACCTGATTATCCCTGGTTTCCGACCAGATCAAGGCCTTCTATTGCAGTTAATGCTGCATTAAATCTGTTGTACATGCAGCGCCACTCCTCTGTGAAATGAGCAACTGCGAAAGGAGAGAAAGGTGAATGAGGTAATTTGCAAATCTAACGCAGAAAAACACAGACCACAATAGAAATGACGGAAGACGGGATTTCATCATATGATCTCCATTGTCTGACAGCAAATTTTACCCAGCTATTATTTTTCACATATTTACTTTAGTCTTCAGCTTCAGAAATGCTTAATAATCTACTGTACCGATTGTAACCTACCAATAATGTATCTTTGCAGTGTTTCCCTGTTGTTTCTCGACTTTCATCTTTTCTAATATTTTCTTGGGATTCAGTTATACCACAGTTGTTTTGAATGTAGAGCACAATGGTTAGAGTTGCTACATGTGCTGCTGTAATTCATCCTTAACTATAAAAGAAAGTTACTAATTTGTAAAGGATCAACAATCAGGTAGCGTGTCCTTCTAAAAGTCCAACACATATCCTCGCCATGGGAGGTAGGAAATGTTTACTGCTCCAACTGGTTTCAATTCAAGGGAGCCCTGGTGAAGCTGGGTAGGCCGACCCCCGCACCCTTTCAGGATTTCAGGAGCATCTAGAAAGCCCAGAAAAATGGAAATGCATCATACATTAGATGACCTGTGCTTCACAATCCGAAAAAGAGGATTTAACCCATGTCAGGTAAGTCAGTGACAGCAAATATATAGCAGACTGCTGTATGACGGTATACCAAAATCCATCCACACCGCTTCTCCTTCCAGTGTTTTCAACCGCAGTTGAGTAATAGAAGGAACAGTTGTCTTTTCATTCCTTAAAAATCACCCATCATTTCTTTGGGAAGCAACTGCAGTGGTGACAGCACCCAACAGATGGTGGTTAGTTTAACATTAGTCATAATAGTGATGATGGCGATGATGATGACAATAATAGCTCCAGCAGCAGACGACGACTACAGTTGCAGGTGGGGATATGAGGAGGAGGAAATGTGTTTCAGTGTGTGTGTGTGTGTGTGTGTGTGTGTGTGTGTGTGTGTGTGTGTGTGTGTGTGTGTGTGTGTGTGTGTGTGTCCATGCAAACACCTGAGTGTCTTGGCAACCCTCAGAGGAAGGGTCCCGGTCATCGGACATCCCTGCTGCAGGGCCCACTCCCTGCAGCAGACCCCCTAATCAGTGGGAACAAAGGGGGGAGGGCGTGTAACAGCTCCAAAATAGCATGAGGAGTAGGAGGAGTGGAAGGATGTAGGGAATCTGATGCAATGCCTCATAGTGCACGTATTAGTTATTGGTCAAAGTGAACTGCAGAAACACTACACCTAGTTAATATCTCTACTGTCTTATAAAAGCAAATACCTCATGGAGTGGAAGCCAAGAGAGTAAAGGAGGACAGAACGTGAGGAAGTAGAAAGGAGACGAAGGATCCACTGTTGGTTTTAAAATGTTTACCTTTCTGTGTTTATCGTGCATTTGATCATGTGAATCTGGAGGGTAATTTTGTGTGTGTGTGTGTGTGTGTGTGTGTGTGTGTGTGTGTGTGTGTGTGTGTGTGTGTGTGTGTGTATGAGTGTGTGTGCGTGCATGCGGTTGTGTGAGACTTCCTCAGCTGTTCATTATGAAGTGACAGCCTGACAAACTGTGGCTCTAGTGGTTGCATCAACTTCCTGACCCCACAAGCCACAGTGTTTTCCCTGATTGACTTTTCCTCTCAGACACCACACAAGATGGGAAAAGATTGTGTAGACATCATTTCTGGGGAGGATTACTCCACCAATCTTGACATGAATCTGCCTGCATTGCTGTCATGTGAGAGTTTTCTCATGCATGTTTTAAAAATTAATATCCTCTGATGTTCACGAAATCCACTTGATGACACGCGTAAGCTTCCTTGTAAGTTACTCAAAACAGCCCTCTCCCTCTCCTGTGGCTCTTTTTCATGATAAGTCCCTGTCCATATGGAGAAAAGGCCCATCAAAAGCAGGAGATGATAAAGTGGACAATAAGCGGGGGCCACCAGGTCTCCGTCCTCTGGGGGCCACAGATTAGGCCTCCTGCACTTCCTTTGGAAAACAGGCACCGGACCCAGAGGAAGCTCCTGTCAGCTGCGCTCCCTCACCTCCCTGGCCTCTCTCACTCTAATTCCTAACTCCCTTTCTCCACCACTGTCTATCTCCCTCTTTCTCTCTCTCTCTCTCTCCTGCTCTTATTCTCTCTGCCTCAGAGATGAAACACAGGCCTCTCCATCCACCACTTGCCACCGCACTCCACCCGGATACCACAGGCCAAGCCTCATCAGGCTACTGCAACATGTCACAAAGACACTCCTTTTTTCAGCTTTACACTGTCACATGCTAAGTGGTAGCTAATTTTAAAAAAGATTTTTTTTTTTTTTTGTGGATCACCTTCATCAATTCATCATAAACCACACCATGTGTGTGGTGTGTGTCGAGGGGGTGTAATTACAGAGGAACACAAATCTGCGAATAGAACAGCGAGGCTCCTGCTGAGAATATCCTGTGTTCTGCTGCCAGGGCCGGACAGTCAGACAGTGGAAGGGGGGGAGTGGGTGGTTGCGGGGCGGGGGGTCAGGTGGTCGACAGTGATTGAGTGGGGACACTCCCTTGACTCCAGTGCCAAATCACAGTTCCAGTCATCAGACAGATAGTCCTCCACCCTTCTGCTGTCTTGAGGATGACCCAGACAATTACGTTGGGACTAGGTGGTTCTCTGGCCTTTAACATCACAGGCGTGCGATTGTCTGCCTCACAGAGAAGCTGCAGCTTACGTGAAATCAGCTGTTCTGTAATTTGTTTGCGAGACTGCCTAACTTTTGAAGGATCAACTTACACAATCGTTCTTTTACCAAGGGAAAATGCAGCAAAACAAACGGTCATCAGAGTCATCAGGCAAAAAAAAGTTGAACCTGGCTCAACCTATGCCAGACTGTGATCCAGCACCATCTGGCGAGGCACCACATTGTTTATCAAGTACTTACAAACCCCCTTGCCTAATGAATTTTGGATTTCTCCCGTTTAACTCACAAATGTTACAACGAAAGATGAAATAATTGCTGATGAGAAAACCTTCCAAAGTTGTAAATCCTGTCTTATAATATCATAATACTATAAAATGATTTTATAGTGCTTTGGCATCTGTCACTCAAGCATCTCACCAGTATCCACCAGCGTCTGAAACAACACACCCCCATTAACAAAGCCTTTTGAGTTGTTTCGGTTTGAAACGGCCACTTACTCGGTACAGTGTGACCAGTCGCTTCTGGTGGATCAGAGTTGCTCGATGATTTCAAAAGACCAACTGGCAACTGACTGAAGAGAATTCCAATTTCAATGTGCCATTACCACTTGTGGCCACAGAGGCTGCTGTAAACGTTATGTCATTTCACTTTAAACCTCAAGTTTATTCTTAAAGAAAAACTAACGTATTCAACAACTCTCATTTTTCAGCTCGTTTCAACCATCAGTTCTATCAGTTTTTATAACATTGGTGGCACTAAATTAAACATACCTTTTTATAAACTATTACTCAGTTCAGTGCAATTTTATTATAGACAAACAATGGTCCAAACTACGGTACAAAAACAGCTATGTTAACCATAGCTTTCCTTTAAGCAGATGGAATGCAGCCGTTATTTTGTTGGATTTTCACACTATTTTCGGCCTTAATCATGAACACACTTTCACTGAACCTCGTGATTGAGACTTGAGGCTATATCCTCTCTGGCACACACAGTGCCAAAAATCATGCTGAAGTCATAGACCCTAATGATTGACATGTTTAGTGTCACGTGTGTGGTTATTATTCCATCCAGGGGTCGCATTCTGGTCTTTGTAGACATGACAGGCATTTCAGAAGACTGCAGTACTGTAGGTTCTATTTCCAGCAGAACCGCCACAGGCAATTTGGATCTCCTGCTGGCCAAGTCGTGTGCCTGGTGTGGGCGCTCATGGAAAGCCTAAGTAGGTAACTCTGTCAGGCTTCCCTGTAGGCCCAGTGGCCACTGAAGGCTGGCACACAGTGCCCTCTTCACCACAAACACTGCCACAGGTAATGTTTTCCTGAAGTCACGCCAGTGTTTTAAGAATTTCCATGCATTGAGGGAAAAGACCCAGGCCTGACTTCTGAAATACAAGCAGTCTTTTCAGCCAAGACCAGCACTAATGTAGTCTGCCTTTACAGACAGCAAGCAGACTAAAGCTCTCCTGTCTTGGAAGCAAAGAGGTGAGAGGATTAGGGCTTGCCACAACATTTAACGACACTGAACCCTGTTTGATTCAATAAAGCGTGTTAGAAAGCAGGCACCGACAACTCTGACCTAAACCTCCTGTTTTTGACCTTGCCATGCGATGTGCGGTTGTGTTCATGTGTATGGGGCTTCTATGACTGAGTGCGTGTGCATGCAAGTGCTTGCACGTGTATGTGCCTGCTGAGTGAGAGACGTCTGGCACCTCGCCACACATCAGCAAGTGGAGAGGACAGATTGATCTTGAAGCAAATTTCATCATGTTTTCCCCTGACAGATTTGACAAATTCACAGGAAAATCCCATCATTTGTAATCAACATACAACTCTGATGAGATTAAAGGCGAGACACTGGTCCTTTCAGAGAAGCACTTACTTAATGTCTGAATGCTGAACAACCCTATATTAGCATATACATGAGTCATTATAAGTCTGAGGAAAAAGAGTTTTACCGAGTAATGTGTCAACGCCATAAACTTTTAAAAACTTTATAAAACTTTTTTTACTGACATGTTTCTCACTAAGTTCATAAGATGAAAACCTAACTTGACACCTGAATATTCCTTTTGCATTAATATCCAGTGAACGACAAAATGAATGACAGCTAGCGCATCAACGTCACTTTCACATTTTCAGAATAAGAGCTCGGCTCCTGACTGAGATGTGTCTTACTATCATTCCTTCCATTTCGTATGAGCCAAAAGCCAGACCTCAGCCAGACACCAATACACCCTATCCCTCTGGAGGCAAGGTTCCGTGATTTGACAGGGTCTGGGCCTCAATCTGGTCAGGCCGGAGCGGAGCGAGCCACAGAGGAACGACATGTGATAAATGGGTCTTATCTGGAGGTTGTGGCGTTGGGAAGCTGACTCTGTTTCCCTCCGATTACATTAGCAGGCAGGAAAATGGGACGTGAGGGGAATGGCTGGAATTCCATAGAACGAGGGGCAGGCGCTCGTTTTCACTTGTTTGCCGACTGATAAAGAGACCGGGATGAGGCATAGGTGTGAGGAGGTCTGCTCACATGGTCCTGTATGAGGACTGAGTATGATCTGCCATGATTTTATTGGCTGTCTAGTCCAGTTTATCTGAGCGTGCACAACCTGTTCACTTCCATTTGCAGGAGCAGGGTTTTTTCTCTCTGGAATGAAAGGGGGACACAATATATGCTGCTATCTCTTGATTGTATTCCCTGCAATAACAGGCTATTTAGAGCCAATATCCTGGTGGCTGCAGGGGTCCATACAGAGTGATTCATTACTAAGGACCTAAGCGTCACCTGTGCCACTTGACTGCACTTGACTGGATTGTTTCTCAGCCACAGACCCACAGTGTTACACAGCTCAGTTTAACATGGGTGTCACAAGGTCGTGTATCAGCTGCGCATCACTCTCAAAGAGGGACAGAACGTCAATAATTTGGGTTCCTTTCAACCATAGACTTTGAATAAAGGTGGACTTAGCCTCCGTGATGTCACCCGTAGGTTTCAGAAGAGCAGTTTTGAAACTCAAAATAGGCTGCTCTGCCGTCGCCATCATGCCAGTACACGACTCCGCCGAACTCCCGGCTAATCCAAAAAATGGGCAAAGAGGAGGGGTGCGTGTGAAACTGAGACTTCGCTGCATGGTGCCTTGTGGCAAGCATACGCTCTCCCGCCTGTCACTCAAAGTGGCGTGCCCTCAATTATGCAGAACTGTAAGCCTTATTAAAATTGAAACAGGTGAGTTGTATAACCCCCCCCCCCCTGCACAGTTGTCATAAAGGGGGAAATTAACTAGATACCAAAACCATTTTTGTACAAGGCTGTAAACGTGTTTATTTCTGCAGTAAAGTCGTGCGTTTTAACATGGGAGTCTATGGGGATTGACTCGGTTTTGGAGCCAGCCTCAAGAGTAGGAGTGTAGCAAAACATTTATAGACTTTGAACGTGACAAAAATGGTAGAAATGCTCAGCGCTGGTAATTGTTTGCAGGTTTAGTTATTTGTATATTTTCAATTAATGTTTCTCAACTAAAAAGCAAAAGGATTATTATGTCATCAAATATAATAATTCATGGATTATCTGCACATGCAGCGTTTGTATTGCACGATGTCAGCATTTTCTACAAAGCACGTCGATTTGCATAACCCCTTGCTTTATGATGTCTAGATTGAATTGCTGAAAGTGCTGCATGGAAATCTTTATAACTCACAAGCTTCACCCGGTTCACCCAGACACATATGGGCTGCCAACATCTCGTTCCAACTCATTCCAAAGGTGATCTGTAGGTTTGGACTCTGGGGAGTGTGCTCTGGAGTAAACAAAGCCTGCAGTCATGTACCTGGAACAGTTTTGAGACATAGATCACAACCTGCTGGAAGTGCTGATTTACAAAGTTCTAAACAGAGGTTTTCTATAAACCTGTGACCAGCGGCCTGCACCACTAACATCAGGCAGGATGCATGGATCGCTACCTATGTCTCAAACTGTGATAAAGATTTAAACACGACTGTTCAGTCTGAACCTATCAAAGTTAGATTAAAATATACTCAATTCATGATGGACTTACCATTTCATCATGGGGGTTTTCAGCCGAGTTATTCACTGGATATTTGTTTGTTGTTTGTCAACCATTTTCCATAAAACATTGTTTGCCTTGTTGCAGCTTTATTGCCTCTCTCTGAGAGGAAATAACATTGTTTCCAGATTTCTGAACAGATAGAAAAACACAGATATGTAGTATGATACCGAGGGAGAGGGAGAAAAAGGAAGAGAGAGCGATTGCGATAAGAAGTAGGCAGCGGCCCAGACAAACACGGCGTGGCCCTTCCTTACTGACATCCTGAGGAGGAAGCTGTGGTGCTCTGGCCCTTCTGCTCCAATCCCTCAGAGACAAGCTCCTCCAATGGGTCATCGAAGTGAGCCAGGATCAACGCTTATTAACACTTTCCCGTCCGTTTTTTTTCCTGTCTTTCTTACTCATTTTTCAGTTGAACTCAACCTTATCAAAACGTACGTGCTTTCTCCCTTTCTGTCTGTCCAGATATCTTGCCGTCTGTATCACACTATCTTGTCTACTTTTTTTCTCCCACCATTGTCTCTTTTCTACAATCTATAATTTTTTTTCCCCCCATCATTTCCATCAACTTCCCCTCAGTGCCTTCCTTTGCACTCTCCACATCACTTATTTTCCACACCTGCTTGTCATGGCTCCGAGCGTAAATCATATACCAAATAACTGCAGATATCCACCAGACGTGCAGGAGAGCAAGCAGAGGGAAAATCCTACTCCCAGCTCCATAAATCACCATTCAGACAGTCAAGCTAATTGCTGCTCAAATGGCTCCTAACGAAGCTCTAATTGAATAAGGTGGCTGGTGCATTTAAGCAGCGCAGTAAGCTGAACTCTGGAAAGGATATCTTTGGAGCATGTGTGTGTTTAAGCGAGGCAGGCCTGCTGGCACCAGATACACAGTGGTAAATGGTTCAGTTTAGCATTACAGTGGTGGCTCCCTGCGGGCCTGTCTTCCACTGTAGCAGCAACCTGAGGAATTGCAGGCACTCAGAGGAAAAGGCTGGAAAATAAAGAGTGAGAGCAGAAGAGAACCAGGTTGTGCCAGTAAAATATGTACGCCGCAAACACCAGAGAGGAGGTGATTTATATACAAACTCGCGAGTGCATTTTGCAGCAAAATACGAATGTGTCTGTGTTTAAGTCATAAATGTTTATAGATTTCTTTTTTATTACATATTTCTTTCTGTTTTGAAAGAAATGTGCGATCGGCTTTCAAACACCGTAGGGTTGATAGACGTGTTTTGAACAAGGCGTCACCATCAGAAACATAATATAGTCCAAAAAACAATGAGCAAACATTTTTTCACTATGTTTGGTAGGTATGACTGCCATGTGTTGTTATTCCCCCTGGATTTTGTTCTCACATCTATTCATCCTCTGGCATGGTTATCTACCCTCTGCATGCCTGTCCAGCACAGCAGGGGTCCCCCGGGAGAACAAACCACACACCGGCGGGTATGAGGCAGTCCCACAATCCCCGTCTCCCTCCCCCTCTTCCCTCTCCTACTCTGTCTGCTTTCTCCTGTCCCACTGTGTCCCTGCCTATATGCCCCCGCCAGTTTGCCTTATGACCTGGTTGCTGATAAGACCAGAGGCCCCGCGGTGCCCAGCGCCTGGTGCCAGCACTTCCCTCTCATACAAAGTCAGTCGTGCTGTGTCACAGATGGGATAGGTGATCAAAAACAGCAGCCCTGCTCAAAAAAAAAAAAAGACCAGAACTATGAGACAATAGGGCTCCATGGCATGGTACTATGGCCCTTTTAACCCTGTGTGTGGATCCTTTCTCCTTTTTCCCATGAGGGATTTCTTTTTAGCCATGCTAAAAGCACAGCTGTAAGGATGGCAATGTAAGTCGCTCAGTCGGTCCAGCACTTTGTTGATGAATCTCAACAATTTTTAATGTAGCCTAGTGCAATTATAATTCGGATTCTAATGTGTAACCTTTCCTACTAAAGTATCAGAGTCTGGGGTTCTCAAAGTATTTCCAACCTAAAATCTTACTGTTCAGTATGGTTACAGATACACTCGATTCTCAGGTTCATCAGTTCAATTGGTTTGGTAAGGAGATTGGGAATAGCAGACTCTAGGTAAGAGGAACAAGACCTCCAGCACAAAAAAACGCACACAACTAACTCAAGGAAAAGATTACTCAAAGTTCAGTTTTTTTCAACCATTTCCACTTGACTCAAACTTACTATGGAAATTAAAATCTAGTACACGCAACCAAGGAAATACATTCACGTATTAAGGAAATACATTCAGTAACAATAAAACTAGAATAAAAAAAATACTCAGCCCTGGTAATAGGTGTAAGAAAAATTAAATTTACATTTCTATTAAACACAAATTGCTCAAGTATAGTTGTCCCTTTGATTTTTGAACATTCCTTGTTTCCTTTAAAGTTACCAAGTTTAAATGAGTTTTCAGATTCACTCCTTTGGAAAATGAATCATTTAAAGTTGTTTAGTCAATATTTTGGACCCACAGAAAAAATAATCCGAGTTCTCAGAAAAAAAAAGTGCAAAAGCATAAATGAATCCTCCTTAGTCAAAATCCCTCTTGCTTGATTCCTACCTCCCCTAGAACGGCACAACGTCCAGACAAGAAGACGTTGTCCACAAGCAGCAAGGACGATGCAGCAGCAGATGGGGCAGCTCCACGTTGTCACACAATAAATCCTCCCTAAAGCCTGCACACCAGTGTGCAGAACAGTTATCATATCATCTTATTTTGCTTATTTCACTGTCCATAGTAAAAGAATTAAGACAGCTTTACAATAACTATAACATTTCTGAACATAATAGTCCCTTTTTCTGTAACTCAGTTTTAATTTAATACACATCTGGCCTTAAACAACTGGTTTTCTTTTTACAGCACAACACATTAGCTTTAACCACAATTCACAATTCAAATACACACAATTCACTCTTTGCTTCACTAGAGCTAGTTCAACAGCTAAAACCATTACACCTAAGAAGCTTTCGGGCCGCGATTAGCCGACAAAGGCGAGCGGCTAAACAGCTCATGACAACCATAAAAAATTTCACATCACATAAATCATTATATCCTGACTGGTTTTGCTTATCATGTTTGTCAAAATACATTCACACACAACTCCACCCTATAGCAATGAAGTGTTAATGCTAATTGGCGAACTTTGAGTAGCTAACTCACCGGGATAATCCACAAAATTGAGAAGAAACGCCCAAGGAGTACATCCAATGATAATTCCTCTCTCAACAGCTACATCAGAGTTTAGCAAGCTTCTTGCAGCAGCCTAGAAAGTCCCTGCCAATAGCCTGCTTGCAAGACATTTAGGGGGTAATCTGTAAATTGGGGCTACAGAAAATAACCTGGGTTACACAATGTTCCTGGATGATCTTTGGTGATCCCTTGACTTTTCCTCTAGTGCCACCATGAGTTTCACATTTATAGTTTTGAGTGAAATGTCTTAACAACTGTTCACAATTGTTAACAAAAGTTCACAAATTCATCTCCGCCTAAGGATACAATTTTAATTAATTTTGATTGTCCTTCAACTTTTCCTCCCATTGGGTCAAAATTTCCCTGCTAAGACTTTGTTTTAAGACCAAAATCCTGCAAAGCTAATGATATTCCCAACAGCCACATCTGTGCTTTGTGTTTGTTGCTAATTAGCAAATGTTAGCATGCTAACACACCAAACTAAGATGGTAAACATTGTATCAGCTTAACATTAGCATGTTAGCATTGTCATCATGAGCATGTTAGCATGCTGATCTTAGCATTTAGCTCAAAGCACTGCTGCTTTAGAGCCGCTAGCATGCCTGTAGAGTCTTACTCTAGTTTTTTTTATTTTTTTTTTTATTTCTTTCTCTCTTTGTGATGAAGTCGTTTGACCTGGGAAGAGATTTGTTCAGTTGTGTAAAACTTATTTGGCCACCTTTCTGCCACAGACCCACACCTATACAAGGTGACAAACACCCTCACACGCTCACAAAGATACACACAACTCTTGACTCACTCGCTCACTCACTCAATCACTCAGTAATTCAGACACGAGCACACATATTCAGAAAAAGCGAGTGTGTGTATATGTATGTGTGCGTGTGTGCCGTCTGGCGTGGCTGAGCATATTCCCTGTTACTATTTGTCTGGACACATATAACAAGGCTCATCAATCTTCTTCAGGGACTGTTCAGAGTTTGGATTAAAAACACCTGGGCCTCCGCAGGCTGAGTCATGAGGTGGAAACACGCTCCTACCCTGTCAGAACAACGAAGAACAGTCAGTCTAACACGACCTCAGACAGATAGAGATGGAGACCTGGGCAGGGTACAGAACCCGGCTGGCGCTGTGGTGCTGCTCTGGGAGCTGTCTGAAACGTTATCCCTTCTCGCAGAGCACCAGTGGAAACAAAAGAAGGACAAAGACAGCTTTGCCTATAAATCTCTTCTTCTTCTTCAAACACATTATGAATCTGTTGGAAAAGATTAGAGGTAGAATGAAGTAATAATTGTGCACCAGCAGTCCAAAACATGCACTTACTGACGATAAGGCCGTAACTCACTGTACAATGCACCTCCTACTGGTCGACGATTGAAGCAAAACATTAAAAAGCCCTAGAAGTGAGAAGGATATTGGCTTCCTTTGTGGTCTATTTGCCTTCCTGAGCTGTTCTTGGCTCTCACAATGATTAAGTCAACTACAGAAACAAGAAAGGTGAGACCCGAGGTAGACTTGAAAGTGTACCCATGATGAAAGCTTGGTATAATTCACAGAGGAGGGAAGCACAGGCAATCTGAGGGTGTTTCATAAACACATTCCTGAACAGAGCTGAAGTGGTGCAGACAATACATTTGTCTGAGGAGAAATTTAAGGCAGTCCCTGCAAAGAAGGATGATAAAGACATATTGAGTGTCATTGTGAGTCTGCACATGTGTGTTTGTGTGTGTGTGTGTGTGTGTGTGTGTGTGGGTGAGAGAGGTGCTTTGACCCCGGTCAAGTCACTTGACTTCTCGGCACCTCTGCCTACCCCAGCTGTATCAACACGGCCCCGCTCTACCCGGGCAGGCAGGCAGTGGGCCGGTGGTGTGTCAGGAGCCTGGCTTCAGCCCATCACCCAGAGACTGACTGGGTGTTTGTGTGAGTTTGGGTGGAGGGGATAGAGGGTGGTGGAAAAGGACCTGCGCCCCTCACCACAACTCCACTCTATGGAATTCAAATTATTCCTCGCTACCCCCGCGCCCCCCCACTAGCAACCATGCCCTGAGTAAACAAGCAGCTGGGGTCAGGGGCAAAGCAATCAGCACCACTGGGTAGCTCTTAATGGATTGCTGTGTTTGCTGACAGGTGGCTCGGTGGTGCCTCAGAATCAATATCAAAAGACGCCCCTTGTGTTACATGTTGTAATGCAACAATGGAGCAAAGATGATGTTATGTATGTATGTATGTGACAAATTAGAAGTGTGCTTCACATTTAACTTAGTGTTTTAGCACAGTTTTTTTTTTTCAGCCTGTTCATCTGTGTCCAAAATCACTCCTGCTCACACACTATCTCATCACTATCTAAGTATATGTAGCTCACTTTATAAGAACTTTCCAATAAGATATCAAGAATTCATTTTTAAATGACAGTAAATCAGGGTTATGAGTTTCTCATTTTCTAATAAGCAGCCAGAAAAAGTTATCTGCACTTTTATTAACAAAACGCTCATACAATAATCAATCAAGTCATATGTAATATATATTTATATTTTAATATGAAAATAAATGAATTAAAAAGTGTCTTTTTTTTCTACAGATGCTCTGTGGCATATTTCCTGCTTTTTCTGCACTAATTCAGGAGACGCTGCTGGTTAGGGACAAATTACCTCTATGTTCATACAGGTTGGGGGACTTGTTCACAGTAAACCATGTGAACACATTTTATAAATCCTCAATAAGACATTACATTGAGTTACAGAAGCTGTGCCCAAAGTTGATGGCAGGGCACGTATTAATCATTAAAATTCTGCGTCAGCACTTATATGTGAAGTGTTGCATAACTGTAATTTACACATCTGTAAGCTCAGGAGCAAAAAGTGATGCAATCCATTGTAGGACATTTTTTTTAGCATAAAGTAAAGAAGAGGTTTTTTTTTTTTGTTTCATTGTTGGAAGTTTTGCAGAAATACTGCACTTGCATTTGAACACTCAAATAAAATGATAGAAAGTAAAAGACAGCAAATAAAGAATGATTTGGGACACAAATCACAGTCCTCATCTTGCCCACTGGGGATCTTAGCAGCTTATAGTTTTCATATCATGCTTCACTCCAGACTCACTTTGGACGGTAGCCGGAAGAGGATGTGGACATGGGTGGAGGGAGAGAGTGGAAGAGGAGGACTCTGGAAAGGGATAGTGGGGGGTGGGGGGGGGGTGTTTGTCTAGACATATAATATGAACACCAGAAACCTTTGGTATATGGTGTATCTCACCTTCACATGACAGTAAGGAAAGACACACTATCACATTATCTCAAGACATAAGTGTAGGAGGGCTGGTTTGTCTAGCTACTAAAATTACCTCAGTGTACTAAAAAGGACGGACACCATTTACACCCGCTGCCTACCTCACATGACCTATAAGCTAACTCCTTTAAAACTTACAAAGAGATTTGTTAAGGTGATGAGACACTGTTTTTTTTTTTTTTTTTTTTAAGGGTGACACAAATGTTACACCACAGGAAGACTGACTTTCTATGCAGGCGGCTCTGCTTGAGCAGCTGTTAAAGATATGATGCATGTTGAATCCACTGGGTCCCTTTGCAAAGGATTTAAGGATGTTGCATGCCCTCAGCAGTGACATTAAAAGAAAAAAAGTCTACTACTTTGCTAATCCTCTCTGAACCTCTAATATCATTACTGTGGTAAATTCATCTTGGGGGAGGAGGAATGAATGGGCCTCTTTGTTTTATTATTATTATTTCTGGCACGGGGAACCACACACACGTCTGCGCAGCACTGACCAAAGGTCTATACCCAGATGGCAATGGTGCTACAACTTATTGTACAACAAACACATCTTTCAGGCTTTCGAGCCAACACCGGCCTCAATATGGGCTGGGACAGGGGCCAAACAATGCATTACCTCTCACCGCCTAACCTCCACTGCTTCCATCTCTCATAGTTAGCCCTCCTCTGAACAGGAGCATCCCAATCCCCGGGCTGATTTACTGTCTGAGGGATACTATGGGTTTCCTGCTCCAGAGTACACAGAAGCCACAGCAGGACACACTATGCAGACAAGTATCCTTTAACACAATAGTGCAGTATATGGAGAAAAGGGAACGTTCAAATATTGAATTGCTTATCAAATATTGCATGCTTGCCACTGGAAGACAAACGAGTATTTGGAGTTGAAAGCGTTGGTGGGGCCTTGAGAGCTTGGGTGTGCGGTTCTGTGCAGTCTGTGTTCTGACAGCTGGCAGAGGAAAAAATTAACCTGGCAGAAACCTGCTCTCCGCAAAAAAAAAAAAAAGAAAAAAAAAAAGAAAAGCAGTCAATAACAGGAACTCAATCAAACTGCCCTGGTTTCCGGTAAAGCTATGCACTCTGGACTGCCTGGTCTGACAGAGGCTGGCTTGCTGAAAGACTGGTTGGCTACAGGTCGGCCCGCACCGCAGCACAGAGAGCTCTCAGTTGGCTCTGTACTAGCACACTCATTTGTACCTCATCTGAATGAGGTTTCGTCTTTTATTCAGGTGGGTAGAAGAATGTGCCGAACACTGCAATGACTTGCCAAAGAAAGTAGTGAGCCCAAACCTCGAGTCAGGTTAATGCAACATAAAGGTTTGAGTTATCCTGTGCTCGCTTTTCACGACACACAAAGTGATTAAAAATAGAACATTTTTGGTAAAAGCCACTTGCTATATGATGTCAGGGAAATGAAAGATCTGGGAAGGACTCGCTTTTTAAAATGATATTCCACCCAAAGAGCATCTTTTGAGACGTAAAAAACACTTTGTCCTTCACAGAGAACAGAGGCCGTGGTCAGCTTGGATTCATTGCAGTTACAATGGATTCCAATAGTAACAACTTTCACAGCTGAAAGAAAACATCCATAGAAACTTGTCAAACCACTCCTGCTAACATAATCCTCTTTTCCACTGTCAACGTCCATGTTCAGTATTTTCCAAACTGCGTTGCAGCGTTACTTTACGCACATTAGAGCCTGTCTCCTGCTCTTCCACGGTCAAGTAATGGCTCTGAACTCCTGTGTTCAGCCAGCCTGATCGCTTTCAATACCTGAATTGTATTGGATTTTTTCTTCTTTTTTTTTTTTTTGATTTACTGTAACAACCAGTGATAGTGGCTTTGCAATCACTTCTATAGTTATTCTCCCCAAGTTGGAGACAAAGCTAAGCGATGCTAAACACGTGATGTCACATGCTGATAAGATGAAACAGATATTGATCTTCTTCGCTGAAGCGTATTTCTCAATATGCCCCACTTTAAATGCTGCAATATAAAATATGTAGAGGTTGAAAGGTCTCACATGAAGCGGTGCAGACTGATACAGATAACTTACAAGCACCACGGTGGTCAGGAAAGGGCTCGGGGTGGCTGCAGCGGGACACATGGCACCTAATGTCACAGCCAGTAAACCTCCAGAGTGACAAGCAGTGTTGGCAGGGTGGGCCGTCCACGCTTTGACTGCACAGCTCCTGTCATCGCCTCGACCTTGTTTAGTCTAAGTGTCGCTGTCTATCAGCTCACCGTAACACAGAAATATTCCTCTTTTCTCCCTGCAGACAAAGGAGGAGACAGTGCTGTGAAAATCAGATCCAGGAGTGAGAAATGAGAGAAATGTTCACAGGAACGAATTAACGTGTTGTAGAGATTTTTGTCAGATTTTACCCAAAATGAGAGGGGGTGTGTGTTTGATGACACACAATGACGTGAAACTCAAAGGTACTCATTTTCTAAACTTGTTTCAACCAGATGTTTCAACTCCTCTTGGCTTCTGTTTCAGCTGTGACGTGGCTTCGTTTCAAAACCCAAGTCACCATGCATCCTAAGTTGACATTTTTATTCACCCTCCATCATTGTATTCTTTATGTTTTGGAGTCATACTTCAGTTGTTAGACAGTTGGTCGTATGGGATACAACAAATGTTTTATACATTATCTTAACTACAGAGATATATGGATGCAGCAACGTCACATAAAAGTTTTATAAGTGGTTCAAACAAGCTCAAATACTTATGTGAAGATCACTATATGTTGAAAATGGAGGTCAACATACTCATGAATGTCACAGCAAGTCAAAACTGCAAGCAGGCTGATGATCCATGACTTCGCTCTGATATGCAACATCTACATAAATGTACATACTCTTTAAGGAGCTTTGAATGTACATTTAGTGTGGTCATTCATGCGGTGATGCCCTGTGGTTCTACACAGAAACATTCACATGGTAACAATGGTAATAAAATATTTGCCTTATTCATCAATTCTTCTCTTTTTTTTGTTTGTTTGTTTGTTTGTTTTTACTATATGTATATAATAAAATTTTTGGTCAGTCCCAACTGCACGTCAGGTATGGACTTCATCAACTGTTTCAGAAACAACAGTGTTTGAAAGTTCATTATTATTTTCCGTGAATTTAACACATTCAAATTTAAGTTTAGATTTTTTCATCAATTTTTTTGCTCCATGTAAACTTCTTTAAAAAAAAAAAAAAAAAACTACTCATTAACAATATTAATACCTTGAAGACTACCAAAAAGATTTAATTAAGTTTTGCTAATGTAACTGCTATTTTATCTTTATTATGTTTTCTTAATAAACACAAATGATATATTCTTCTCTGTATGGGGAAAAGCTAATAAGAGTGCAACTTTTCCTGTGCTGAATTTTTACACGAGAGGGAGAACTTGATGACTTTACATGGAGTTGAAGTCAGGAGCTTCAGGTAACTGAACAGCTGCCTCAGGGAGTGTGGTTTCGGCTGTAGGCTTAGCGATGACCCCTCTGGAATGAGCTGCATCCTCTCACGTACCTTTTATCAAGCTCCCAAAGTTATTAACACCTACTTATGAGATGTCATGTAGGCGCCACCCTCTGGCAGGAGACCTCATCTACGCTTTGCACCAACTTAATATCACAAAATATTTTTCAGTCTTCCAGTATTTCATGTACTTGTCTTAGATGTTTCCTCCTCCTTCAGCCCATAATAAGAGGCGCAGAATGGGTGTCTAAATATTCAATACAAACAGATGCAGCTTCCACAATGGCCCCACACCATCACCTCCAACATACATACAGTCACACACACAGACCACTCTCTATCTGTACACTTTCTCACACTCCTTCTTGCCCTACCATGTTTAGAGCCATGGCTTCGGACTAATTGAATAAGCAGCAACCCTGTGGACTGCCTCTCTGAGGGATTAGGATATGATCTCAAAAGAGCGGTCCTCTGAGGGCAAACACAGCCAATTTAGAGCCATTTCATGCTCTGCGCTCCAGCACACGAGAGGCCGGCATGGAGGCCACACACACACACACACACACACACACACACACACACACACTAGAAAAAAAGTAATTCATGGGCTTTCAAATCAAGCATGCTTTAAATTCTGGTCTTTCTCTTATGAAACACAGCTGTTTTTTGTTTTTTTCCTCCCTTTTTTTTTTTTTTTTTTTCTCTCCCTCGCCTCCCAAAATGCTACAGACACCATTAATTATTAAAAACTACCTTGGTATGCAAAACACCTGAATCCCACATGTTCGTACAACAGCAATTAAATGTTAAATAATAAAGAAAATAAATAATAAAGATCTTAAATATAATTAAGATCTCAAAGGTATTTAAAGAAAAACAGCAACTAATAAAAAAAATATGACTTTGTCAGTTTCTGCCTGTTAATGATGATTTGACTGTACTTTAAATATCAGTATTTCTTGAGTCACCCAGCAGTAACCCCTCTAATGCCTTCACCCTTCTGGCTCCACGCCAGCACTTTGTTTCATCAAATTAATTGTCTGAATCCTGTTTTTAATGACGCTTGCTTCCATTACATTTATTAAAGCCCTCTCTATGGACTGTTTTTCTTTTTTTTTTCTTTTTGTAATTGGAAAAAGTAAAAGGATTTCATTTACAGATAAGAATCCCTGGAGGTCTTATGACCCCACATTTAATTTTTGAAAAATTCTTGCAGGAGCGCAGCAGAAAAAGTCTCGAGATTTTTTTCCTTTGCTCACATTTCATGATGCAGACCCGAAAGAGTTCACAAAAGCAATTCTGTTTTCAAAAACTATAGCTGTAGCAAAAAAAAAAAAAAAAATGCTTTCATGCAAATATTAATTATTTTCTTTATCGGTGTGACAGTTACAGTGAGAAACGTTTTATAATCCGTCTCTTGGTCTTTTTTACCTGCCTGCTTTGGCTTTTCTCTGCCTTTCTTAAATATGAAATTCATAAGCATTCACATCACCTTAAACAACATTTCTAGGGGCTCCAGGGTTCAGAGGAAGCAACTCAAACAGTGTGTGTTTTATTACATGCCTCAGTAATCCAGGAAAGGGGAAGCACATGTCTCAGTGAAATACGATCGAATTCAGATTATCTGTGGATATTTTGCCCCATTTTAACCTCTCACATAAAATGAATCATATAAAAGTCGCTCCTAATTCAGTATATGTTATTTGTTATGCAGTGAGTCTTCTTCTTCTTCTCGGGGCAGCCAGTGCAGTAGTTCATGTCTGCCTTTCTATTTTCCAGCTGCCTGTTAGGATTGTGGCTTCCCCTGTGGCGGTATATTTCTCCCCCCTGGCAGAAAGAGAAGCATGCCATTAGTTCACGAGACCTGCCATTGCTGTCAAAATACAAGCGGGGAGTAGATCTATTAGATACCTATATTTCCTGGTAGAACAGCCTCCATCTCTGCCTTCCCCCTTGGCAGATTAAATAGAGAGACAAAACCCAGATGACTGGTTCTGAATCTATGAAAACATGGACTAAGTACACTGCTTTGGATGTGGATTCTAAAAGAAAATAATGAAAAAGCCACTGTTGGGAAAAAAAATTGTTTCTCAAAGGACAATTCAATTGAGAAGACACAGTCCGCTGTCATGGTTAGCTGTGATGCCATCTTTAGACTTTTTTTTTTTTTTTTACTATTTTAGTTTTTACTGATTTGTATTTATTATATTTTGCACATTTGGATTTTGAAAATTCTTGTTTAAAGACAAAATTTTTGCAAGAATTACACTTTAACTTTCAACTTTACCCACAAACAAAGTAAATCTTTCAGTGCTATTTGCAAATCCTCTGCGAGGATCTATCATGAGAGTCAAAAACAGTTGGAAGCCATCTATGCTGTTTAGTACTGGGGTTCAGTTCCACAATGAAGCGAGTCTGATTCCTTAAGTAGCAGAGGGAACGGTGCAAGAAAGATTTGTAATAAAAGCCCGCTCAGGTAAATCACTTTTCAACCTGTCATCACCCGCAAGGGTAATATTATTGGAAACAGACGGTGTGTATAACATGTGGATATTGGCTACTCATTTCACGGTCCCTTAAGACTTGGGCACCAGTGAATTCCACACTTCTTTATGAATTATCTTTAAACCTCCTTTTGGCAGACATTTTGATGTCTTTTTTTTCCCAGTGATAATTATTTGATACAGCTCACCCTTTTACGTATAAACTCTAAGTCCATTGTCAGTGGTGGTGGAAGAATTCAGATCCTTTGCAAAATAAGAAACAGTATGACAGTGTAACAGTACTCCATTACAAGTAAAAGTCCTGCATTAAAAATACTATTTAAGTAAAAGTACAGAAGGTATTTATACACATGTATAACATGTTGTCCATGCAGAAAACTGGCCCTGTAGTATTGAATATCACATTATTTGATTATCACTACTTGTGTATTAGTGTGTAAGCAGCATGTTACTGTTGTAGTTTGTTAAGATGAAACAAATGTCCTGTGCTAATTTAAGCTCATTTAAAATCACTGGATTCATAATTGACCCACTTTGGGTTAAACAGGTGAACTTTCACTAACACCAGGTTGTTTTGACCCAGTGCTAGTGTTACTTTTATATTAGCCGACTGTCTAAGACATGGATATTTTGATGTAACTGAGAGACAACAAGCGCAAGCTTGAACGTTTCCTTTGAAATAAAGGGGAGTAGAAGAATAAAGTCTCAAGTAGGCCCAGCTCAAATTTACACAGAACTTGAGTGAATGTGCTTCATTCCACCATTGTCTAAACAGAAAGTTTGGTAGGTGAAGTAAATAAATAATGAAGTAACTCTGTGGCTGGAATATCACACAATAAATAAACCAAAAACAGTGTCCTCAAATAAAATAATCAAATCTAATGAATTCGCTTCTGGTGAAAATGTGCTCTCAGGAAAATTAATTCAGCAGTTATTTGACTACCCCCTCTGTCTGGCCAAAGCCTTATCCACTAAGCTGAGTCTCAGGGCGGTCCACTGTTTGTGTGAGCTCTGAATCTGCAGGCTTTACAGGCTTTCCTCTTCCCCAGGCAGGGCGGAGAGGCTGCTGACTCCACAATCTCATCCCTATATCCCTCTATCCCTCTTCCTCCATCCCTCCATCCCCCAGTGTCCTGTTTACTCTCTGCAGCCCTGCGGCCGTGCCACCTCGGAGACACTCCAGACCACCAAGGTCCTAGCGGCCGCCTCGGATTGGCCACTGACAGCCCTCACCATGGGAACAACGGGGAGAGGTGCTGGAGTGGGTGGGGGAGTGGCGCTGACGGTGGCTTAGTGGTGGGGATTTTCTATGCTGTGGGACCAGGCAGGAGGGTGAAGGTATGATTAAATGCAGCTAGTCCTTGACATTTAAAATATATAGGGATGCCGTTGCATCGTGTGGCCAGGTGACCTCTTGTTGGGCTCCTCCACAGCAGTGCATTTTTGTATTTTTGGGCTTTTCAGTGGTTGACGACCATTACAAAACCATGAAACCATTATGAAAAAGAGAATGCCATACTGTGACTATCTAAAGAAAATTTATGAAGCTGCTGCATCTCTCAGTTACACAGGCAATGAATATGAACGATTTCTTCTTGCAGTTTATACCATTAAATTTTGTCTCAGCTCTGGTTGGCAGGAGGTTTCATACCACCCTACTTAAATTTCTTCTATAGCCATGAACGTAATAGGAGATGTTATTTTTGACACTCTGAGAAATGGGGAGGGGGAGTTCATGTTGGCCTAATAATGTTCTGGGATTCTTTCCAAAGCTTTAGTCGCCCTCTGCTGGTTACAGGCTGCACAGTTTCTCCTTTCCTTGTCAGCAATAATGTGGTGTGTTTGCACAGAACTACAGCCTACCACCGAGGCAACCACAGCAAGCTCCATCATGACATCTATTTTTGCATGGGTGGTCCCCTTTACATTGTTGAACTCAGTGACAGCAAGCGCTTGTGAATGTAAAAAGAAAAGTGCTGCACCAATTTTGGGCAGTGAAAAGATTTCTGCTTAGGTCAGTCTTGTCAGCAACCCATCAAAGCAAACAGCATTGGCCAAGCAAGGCATGCAGCTATTGAATGGCTTTCTCAAAATGCTCCCTGGCAGGACACTGTATTCTCAGCAAGCAGGCAGCCACTGTGGCATGATGAGAGGGTAAAGGGGATATTAATTTTGTTTTGGTAGCGTTGTATATGAGGTGTTCAAGGGCTACTTATTGGGGGCAGACATCCAGGCAGGGATAAAGAGCGACTGCTGGAGAAAGAGAGGTAGGGAGGGGGGAAAGAGTGGGGAAATACAGGTGTGTGTGCATTAGCCTCAACATGGAGCCACTCTGCACTAATTTTCTGCTGAGTTTCTGGAAAGTGGGTTCCTGCTCTGAGGCAATCAGCGGTGTGTTTTCCCCATGCTGATGTGAGCTCTGCAGATCGTGATTGCCTCTTGCTTTCAGGCTGAAGGGAGGGGATCTGCTGAGACAGCACACAGGGAGAAAGGGTCCGTGATCAAATGAATCACAAAAAAATATATATATATATCTTTTACTTACTTTAAGTAAACAAGATCGGATATTCTTCCAAGATACCTCACCTCACCAGATGAGGCTACAATCCATCTTTAACTTCAGATTTTGTGTCTCCACAAAGACAGGGAAACAGACAACAACAACAACAACAAAAATCCCTGCACTTTTCAGCTGAAAAAAAGTGAGAGACTGCAAGTGAAACAAAACCTGGAACACTGAGGAAAAAAGGGGGAATTGTGGGCGCTGACTCCAGAGTGTTTGTGTAGGGTCTTCAAGATTTTGACAGCCACAGGATACGTGTGGGCCATTGTTAGTCCTTCCAAGTGCTACCTCAGTGGTACAACTTCCTCCTCTCCCACCAACCTCCATGCCCACACACATCCACACACAGACACACATACACAACAGCATACACCATTCACAACTATGCATATTTCTGTTTACAGTATGAGTTTGATTTATTTAAAAAGACTGAAACTCGACAGTTTTATTTCATTTTGATACTCATTTATAACTTTTTATTTATGGCGATAGAATTAGCCATTATGTGACATCACCGCATTTGCTGGATTTACATTTACTGCATGAATCAAAAAGTCAGCTTAACTGAAACTGAACTGGAAAAGAACATTCACAGACATTTTTTTTAATGATCCCAATAATGACCAAAGGATGTTGAAAAATTGCTTTATAGTCAGATCTTTAATTTTTGTTTTATTTAACCACTAAATAAATAAATATAACATTTAAAAATGAAAGAAATAAAAATTAAACTATGATTGATAATGCTGCCTTTTGAAAAATGTATGAGCAATATTTGATGTTAATTTAGTGAATAGATACAATGTATGAAATGTAACCATTTTATAATTACATTATTGATTGAAAATAATAAAGCTTTGGTCCAAAAATATTTTTTTATTAATAGACTAAACATAGTTGTCTTTTGTACCTTTATAAAACAGGTCACAAAAGAATATAAAAATATAAAGTATTAAAATCCTATTCACAGATTCAAATAAGAACAAGTAAAATCTTTATATCAAATATTTTTCCTCTTCTTTCATGCTGCCTTTAAAATCTTACAACACAACACAATTCTAATATGTAGCCTATTCTTAATCTGTGAAATATGTTGCTGTAATACTGACTATAATAATACAGTGCAAATGTGTTTATGAAGGTATTGAAACAGTGGTGTAAATATATATTACACAGACATTAAACCTGTGCTCTAACAGTGTAAAATGCAGCTTTATTATTTGACAGAATATCAATTTAAAACTGAACTGCTCATCTGAAAGGTGGAGATAATTGCATATTTGTAATTTGTTCATAAAATAAAAGTGTTCACTGTTGTCAGAAACATCTACCTGACAGTGTTTCCCAGCCGCAATAAATCCCTGGCCCCTACCAGTAAGAGCATGAACATCATCCAAAACGCCCCTGAATAGACACAGACACAGTAAATCTTTTTTGCCTGCGCTGCCTGCCACACAACACATAAAATGTCTCCCTCAAAATGGGCTCTTTGTGTGGTCAAGTGAATATGGCCTGAAGAATGAACCGCAGCGCTGTGACTCTTTTCCTGTTTCCCCTGTCTAAAAGCAGACTGGACTGAAATGAAGGCAGGCCCAAAAAAAAAAAAAAAAAAAAAAAAAGCCAAACCAAGAACAAACCAGGCAATGAATTTTTAGCTTAAATATGGTCAGGTATCAGTAACCACCCCGCCACCCCCCACCCCGATCAAAACCCAAATGGGTGGCTGAGGTTGTACCCTGTTCCTTGAAAATATGCGGTGTTGCAAAAGTTGTGCTGATTTTCACCACACTATACTTTACATCTCAACAACATACATACTGCCACGACAGAAATGAACTCGTTTCATCTTCTGCGTCACCTCAGTCTGACCTTTGTCTCTCACTTTCAGGGTTGTGCCAATCCTCCTCTCCGCTCTTGAGCTCCATCGTGGGAAACATTTCACACTACAATGGCGGCAACAGCACGGGTTACTATTTGGGTGCCTTGTGCTGTGTTTTTGTTGGCCATTGGAGCTGTTTTTGGGAGACAGACAGAGAACAGGCTAAGGGTCTTTTCCCCTCAGTACGTCCCTGCTGCACAGAGACCGGGGCTCAGCTCATCGATCACTGTGCACCGGGAGGGAGGACAGACTCTGTGGGTGGGATGGGAGAGCATAACCGAGACATGTATGGATATGGATATGTATAAAGCTTATGCATGTCTAGTGTTTGCTGTTCTGTAACAAAATTAAGTTATGCAAGCATGTGTGTGTGTGTGTGTGTGTGTGTGTGTGTGTGTGTGTGTGTGTGTGTGTGTGTGTGGGCGAGTGCGAGAGTGTGGGAGTAGATAAAGGGGATCCAATAAAACATGACAGGCGTATGGTTCGGGCACAAAAAGTAGATGTTTGCATGGGTAAGGGGTCAAGAAGGAGTTCATTTGTCTGGCTGGAGAGGTCTGATGTGATAAAATATGCACACAAGCAGCATGTTCATACGCCCACGCAAGCACACAAGCTTGTGTTAACACACTAACCTCAGTCTCAGAGAACATGCTCCTTCACTCTGTTTGAACAAGACGCTTGGCTCCATTTAGTTCCTTCAGCAATGACTCCTCAGCAAGAGCTAAAGCATAAAAGAGCGAAGCACGTACACACGCAGAGGCCTGATGGATTACGGCTCTCTTGGCCACTGAAGCCTCTCAGCAGGGCTGGCAGACTAAACAGAGACCCCGTGCAGGCTGAGGGGTGAGCCAGAGGGACGAGTAAATACAAAGCTGATGGAAAGGGCCCCATTGTGGGACCGCCTGACCAGCAGTAGGGCCCAACCTGGAGATGATATGGAGCCAAGCAGATGACCCAACAGCAGGGAACCTCCAAGATCATTAAAGGCTTCGGCGTGGCCATTTGATCAGTGTTGAAACCACTGACTGAAAACACTGAACACAGCAAGCTGCTGTGTTTCCCCCTCGTCTGGAAATCAATCTGCGTGTGGGTGGGAGATGGCTATTTTCATTTCAAGTCATGTCGTACTGTTACTGAAAAAAATGCGTTGCAGAATAAAAGTATGGAGCATGTACGGGCTGATCACACAATGATTTATCTACGTCAAGCTACTAATAATAATTGTTGAGCATATTAGACTAATTAGACATTTTACTCAATACAGAATTCCATCAAATGCACAGAGAATCTATTATAAAAGGCATAACACTAGGTTTAAGCAGAAACACACAACACTGATATCTTATCACCTTTTAAGTTGACATTGGATGAGTTAGCACATCCAGCAGATACAAAGCAACATTAGCATTCATTTGGACTCATATTTGTGTCCACCTGATGACGGTAAGTTTAATATTCACTCTCCTTTTATCTCTGTTTAGGTTTCCACCAACTCCTGAGGGAAATATCTGGCTCTGCAGCTGCTAATTGCTCCACTGTGTTCACCAGCTATAGTCTCTAACTCCTCCGTTTGGTACTGGAAAGGTCATGTAAAGTGGGTTTTCAGAGCTTTTTCGCTGACAACAGCTGCCTGCTGTGGCCAAAAAGTACACTGCTGATAGCCAGGAGAGTGAACCAGAACAATGATTTGGACAGCTACACAATGAGCTGAAACTCGCTATAAAGCTCCATAAAGCCAGGGGGAGCTGCATATTCAAGTGATAATCATCTTTAGGTTGAGCAACACCTTTCACACTGTCACATTGAATTTACAGAGTCATTTGATACACTGTTATTAAAAAAAAAACTGTTATAGCTGGTCTAAGGCAACACTATCTATCTTTTGCTTAATGGCAGCACCAGTCACCACAAGTGTCAATTACAGGTGCATATATAGTGTAAAAGTAGAACAATTAAAGAAGGGTCATAAAGCAACGTGACCCAGTAATCTCTCATCTTTGTTAACATTAGCTAACATTAGCCACCATAAGTTTCTGGTCATACCAGAAGAGATAACGCTGTATTGCTGAAACCCCTGTGTGTATTGAATTGAGCAAACTTGTGTTTTATTGCTCCCAACTTTGGTTTCATGAGGAGAGGAGCCTTTTTGTTATTGTAAAAGTTACATAGTCTCTATTGAACAACATCATAAAGATTCTTCAAAAAGACTGGACACCAGTGATATCCAGGATTAAGATGACTATATTAGGGGAAAACCATGAAGGGATAACTGGACATTGTATTCTTACTGGTGGCAAACCTCAGTGAAGTTAAAAACAGATCACTCACCCAGCATGTTCTCACCGCTGGACGTGACGACACATGTTCTGCCATTAACTGAACATAAACGTGGTCCCCCCCCCCTCCCCTCACGCAAATCAGAACCACCTGCCCCCGGGCCCTGAGAACTGGCTGGTCCTCTCTCCGGACCTCCTTGGAGAGAGAGAGAGAGAGAGAGAGCGCCTCTTGTTTGGACAAACGTCAGGGCCAGCTCCGGGGCTCGTACATGAAACGAAGAGTGGAGCAGAGAATCTTACCCTTCACATAGCCTCCTACAACCTCGGGCCCCGTCTCCTCCCTTCTGAGCAGGGCCCAATATTTTTTAATTACGTACAGGAAACTCCTGTTACAAAGGACACTTTCTTAGTCAATCTGCAGGGAGGCTGTGAGGAGTTCTGGGGTCACCCTCCCCTTTTTTCTCTGTCTGTCCTTTCTTACTTAGTGTGTGTGTGGGCGGTAGATGTATCCACTAACAAACTGGAGAGCATGCCACCCAGAGATTCGGGTCACTGCTGACAGCCTACCTTCCCAAAGTCAAGCCAGCACCTCACCTGGTTTTCTGAATGCAATGCCCCTTTATACACATGGCACCAACACCAAAACTATCCAAAGCATCCCTACCCTTAACAAGCTCCTACCCTGACCAAACAAACCAACTTCAGCATCAACTTCTGTCTTACTTTCTTGTTCACATAGACTGTATTGTCAATATTAATACTACTTTATACAGCAAGACAAAGAGTTAGACATGTCAGTAAGCTTTCTTCACCCTCAGCTTCTTTGCTCCGGTGGTCTCTAACTGACAGGAACTCAGGCACTATTTGTTATCTTTAGGCCCAATAAGTCCATCTGGTTTTGGTTTGGCTCCTCGAGCTCGCCCCTGGAGATGTGGATGGAGGAGACTTAGGGGTGAGGTGGTGGAGGGGCAGTAGAAGGAGGCATTTTTCTCCTCTTAAATTGAATTTCTCACCATTCTAACCTGGGCCTTGGACCAGGGATAGAGCGAGAGCTTAATGCATTCGGCTTCCAACCCTGAGGCTCTTGAAAAGCTATGCAAAAAAAGTAAGTAAGAGTGGGGGGAAAAAAATCCTTGGAAGAAATCAGTATCACCTGTTTTGCCAAACGACTTGCATGTTCATAGTAATGGCTATTAACTGACTCGGATTCTCTGCCTGTTTGAGGAATGTATGAACTCTCTCTGAACCATTCCTGACATGAAAGCTCTTATGTCTGATGAAATGATGTGTGAAAATAAACAAATAGTAGACATAACAAAGCTGTCAGTCCTTGATAGGAAATTATGGATGGAAAGTATTTGAAATTCATGTGTCAGGTGTTTTATTTTAATGTTGTAAAAATGTTATTGAAGTAAGATTTTTAATAAATGTACATTACACCAGGAGAAATCTTTTTCCAAAAACAGGAATATCTGTAGCAAAAGGTCCCCACAACGTTGATGGTTACAGTAGTCAACGTAAAATAATGTTATCTATCCAGCTAACCAGCATGCAGCCAGGGCCGCTGGAAGATGTTTTAAATTGGGGGTGCTGTAGTGGGAGGAGCATTTTACCCCAACCCATACAATACAACTCATACAAATACAGCATAGCAACAATACTACTACGCACACACCAAAAAAGCAGCAGCAGTAACAACAGCAGCAGCCAGTTGTATAAAAAAAGGACTCAGTAATGCTATTACACAAATAGTTCACAATAATGCCAAAATATTGCAATACACACGTCCAAAAGCCCATTGCGCATGGCACACAAGAACATATCCAAACACGCACATTTTTTTAGATATATCAGTGTGATGTTTAAAATAATTGACAACTGAATATTTAACGGCTCGGCGGCAGCTTACAATACCACACCATCAAATGTAGGTCTCTATATTCACTAATGGGTCCAAAAGCTCATTGAGCACAGCACACAAGAACATATCCGCACAATACGCACATTTTTCAACAAAGATATGTCGGTGTGATGTTAAAAGTAATTGACAACTGAATTTTAAAATGCTCGGCGGCAGCTTAAACCAAATAACTTACCTTGAGCTGCAGGCCAGGTGCTCCAGTAGTTGTAATAATCCAAATGCGGCCTTGCGCTCAGGTGTTGTGGAAAGTCTCTCATCAGGGCATGGATCTCCAATCAGTTCAAAATATCAGTGTGGACATGCATCAGGAAGAGGAAAATTTGTCTCTTTTGGGTCATGGTATTGCGTAGGCATGTTTTCACGCAAGGTGGCGAAGGTCCGCTCGTATTGAGACCACAGAAATATGCAGGCACAGAAGTGAGTTTTTCATCTTCTGTAAACAGAGTTCTTGTTTGTGGATGGAGCTTAGGTATGGCTTAGACATGTTGCTTCATCTTGAACTGCGACACGAGACTCTCTGGTGACATCCTCTAGCATTTTGAGCTGGAGATCAGGACGGCCTGGGTCCAGCTCCTCGGGAAGGTGATGGCCCACCGAATCGACCGGTTGCCCTCTGCTGCCACTTCACGCAGGCAAAGCACACAACTTGACCTTACTCCGCAACGATGTGAAGCCACTTCCATTTAGCAAACGAAGTTTGTGTAAATGCACGGCTGAAAGTTTCTTTCCCAAAACGTCTGGCCGGAAATAGGAAGTAGAGTGGCTGGAAAGGCTCCTCATATGACAAATGTCAAATGTCACCTTGACACCTGTTAGTAGCAGGCTCCTCAATGGTGGCGGTGCTAACGACTTCGGCGGGTGCCTGTCTCCAAGGAAAAACTACAGCCAAACGAAAACGATGTTGGTGGAGCTGCTCTTCTGCGAAGGCTGGATTTTATCCAGGCTCTCTTTATATGGTGGTTTGCCAAAAAAAATCTGCAAAATGCTTTTCCTCCATTATGATTTTATCCTTCGATTAGCTATCAATGCTACAGCAGCCGGATGTAAATTTACGACATAACCCGCCCTACACTGCCTCTGATTGGCTAGTGGTCGTGGCTTCCACTGTTTGGATTGGTTAGGTTTAGGCATGAGGAATGAGAATGGTTAGGATCACGGTAAGAGCTCATTCTATGGAGTAGAACTTACGGAGCCCCTGAGGGGACATGGGGAAAAAAACTTAGGGGGAATCTTTGACTTTTTCGTGCCCACCAGAAAGAAAAGATTTTTTTTCCCCCGATGGCCCTTTAGGGGCTCCGTAGAAATCTGAAGTTCTGGAAATATTCCAAATCATTTTAAAAAGCCGACATCTGTCACAAAGATCCATATAATGTTGTTGTGTCAGGATTGGAAAATTAGGAAAATCTCACTATAACTAGGTGCTTGCATGCTTGCTAGCTTGCTAGCTAGTTATCTCACCAGATCTATAATTGTGTGTTTTCATCATTGAATCTGCACTTGAGATACTCAGCATACACATTTGTTTACATCTACAATCAATATCTGAGGAAACTGCAAGAAGTGACTATTTGAAGTTTTTCACTTGCCAGGACAGGACTTGCTTATGACTGTGTGTCCTTTTCACTTTAAAGTTACACTTGTTACTTATTTATTTAATCTTCTCTTTCAACCCGCTTTGATATCAGACATTCTGTAAATAGGCTACTCCTAAGGCCAGTTTTCATTTTTAGCTGCACATCTTCTTTTGTCCACTTTCTAAGAAGAAATTCCTCAAAAGGAGCCTGAGCTCAAGTCGATTTCAGGTTTTCATACGGATGGAAGACAGTTTGTCCCTCATCCATCTTTCTTGTCACTGTCCAGTGCACGATATATAAATCAAAATGGAAGAAAAATGAAAATAACCCAAAACTGTGAATTATTTCGTCGGCCCTTACAATTTTATGGCCATGACAGTCTTAAACTACTGGATGTAAAAAGTGGTCAACTACAGGGTTTCTATGCTTTTTGGTGGTGCAGTTTGCTTTTCTGGTATTTCTGTACAATTAAGTACACGTTTCCCATGGTACTCTCCCATAAAGTCTGCACGTATCCCTGACTAACCCTGTGGGTTCTGTAAATAAGACCTCAGTGTCTTTTAAAGGATAGAGCAGGCTGAAAGTTAAGGTATACTTTGTGGAAATTGAAATGTTCTTCAAATGTACATGCTCATCACAAACTCACATTCAGCTCACTGTTTCTTCATTGTCATTCATCTTCATGTTTTCTGTTTCTCAACCCCTCTTGTGACCTCTGTAATAATCCTTGATAGCCACTTCTTTTTTCTCCAGAGTCAAAGCCCCATTCCCCCGACATCATCATCATCCCACACACTCAGTTTATTTTCTCAGGTGAACAAACTGTATTGCACACACTGGCTCCCTCAGATGCTCTTTATTAGGCTCCTGGAATCAGCTGTACTTTCATCTTGAATAAGGGTGCGTGTTTGTGTGTTCAAGGTTTACAGAGACCTGGGCTGAGATTGTAAAATTCTCACTGAAAATAGCTCACTACATTGTGACAGACAGACAAAATGCTTCACGAAGACTGCTTTTAATCGCACAGAGAGTGTGTTTTCCTCTCAATAACCCAGAGAGAGTATAAAGACATGAAAAACGTTTATGTGATTGTCTCAGAACTAAATATACCAAAGAAAACTGGGACTCATGTTGAAAACATTTGGTTGAGTTTAGATTTATGCTTCACATTAGGAGACCACAAATTGGCTATAATTTGTTTTAGAAAGAGTGTATCATTACTCTAGCTTTATGTATGTGACAATTTAAAAATGCTATCTATTAACAAGTGGCATACTGATCTTAAAAAAACATCACATTGTGTTTTCATTTCTTCTCATATAAAAAAGGCATTATTCACAGATTATTTTCAAGATAACTTCTACAGTGTGACAGAGCATTTACTAAGACTTTGACATCTTTGGGTAATTAAAGGGGCAAAGGTTTGTAGTCAAATTCCCATCTTCTAATTTCTCTCCTCAGTGGCCTTAAAGATCATATTTTAAGTTCAAAAGTTGAAAAGTTTTCCCTTTTTGGCCAACATTGTTATGCTTTATTTCTATGTGCATTTACTGTGTATAAATATTAATAAGGACAATAGACTGAAATGATCTGAGCTGAGCATTTCACAATTACACAAATCACTATTTTGGATTCAAGGTTCAAGTTCTTTATTTGCACAGTTAATGTATGTGGTCAAACTGAACCTTGACAAAAGTGAAATAAAAGCAAACAAACTCTGATTTAAGACACAACTTCACTTTAATGGGTGTGTACACACTTCTCAAATACATGCTGAATTTGAAATTGTTAACACTCTGTGAGGACAACTTCTTTTACTAGCACTCCGTGTTCAACAACAGTTAATGTCACATTCATCATGAAGTTAAAATAAATTCACATAAACTTAGTTGAAATGATATTTTATCCACTTGGGCAACATTAGGTAGGTAAGTGTGTTACTATCAGTTAGTGAACCTTCACAGAAGGTATTTCAAAGATAACTCTGTAATGTGTAAAAAGCTTCTACAGTGACAAGAATATACAGCCGGAGTGGCTCTAGAGTGACAGCTCAAGCACAATACAATAAAAAAGAAAAAAAAAAAGGTATTAAAAAGTTATTACTCTATTTATCAAGTTTAAGCTTTAATAGCTGATAACACAAAAACACATAACAACATGCAACAAATAATGAAAAAGTTACACCTAGTTCATAAGACATAAAAAGTGAATGTGTGTTTGCTTATGAACACCAGGACAAAGCAGGATGAAACAGATGGAGGAGACGTGGAGGTCCGACCACACAAGCGTTTTCAATGGAACTACGGTAGCTTCATGTATAATATATGTTTATATAAATATCAGTATAAAGTGCACATACTACAGCTCATGACACCAAGCACACAAATTCCATTCTGTCCATACATACATATGAGAAAATCTGGATTTTACTCTACAGTTCAGCAGCTATTTACAGCCCAAAAAGAACATTTCTAACTGAGAGCACAGATTATTCCGGTTGCATTAATATGAATCATGCTGTAGCCTTCACACAGAAGCAGTTGAGGTATGTTTCTAAACGTGAGTTATTATCTACAGTATCAGCAGTAAATGAAAACAGCAGCAAACAATGACAACACAGTGTATTTGGTTATAGGTGACTGAGGGCGAGTGGATACTTGAAAGTGAAGTAGATAGTGCAATGTCCATGTTCAACTTTCAAGGCAAAGGTGCCACACACAGTCAAGCTCATGTACGTATATATGTATATATTATATATATATATGTATATATATATATATATACGTACATATGTATGTATGTATGATAATATGGGTCTAATTAAACTAGGTTAGATTCTGACCACAGCATCATTTTGAAATGCCATCTACAACAGGATGAAAAAAATAAAAATAAAAAAAACCTTACAAAGTAATGTAATGTAATAAAACATCACCACAAACTCAACAGGTATTTAGTCAAGAGTTATTACTCTCATTATCATGATTTCATCACATTAATTGCAAGACAACTGATTAACATTATAAGATGTTCTTCATCTGTCTTTTCATTATTCATGGAAAAAGTAGTACAGTACAACACTTGCTGCGACTATCAACTATTAAATCTCACTTGAATAAAACTGTTATCTCTTTTTATATTTTGCTCTGGTATATTGGTTACATTAACACAACACAGTGGATCACATTTCAGGAAAATGCTGCAGATGAACTGACTGAAATTTAGGTCATTTACATGGACAGGAGGGTTGGTCCGAGTGGCCACAGCTGGAGCCGTCACATCTCTGTAGAGCCCTAAAAAAAGAAAAGAAAAAAGAAAATGATTATAATTGGGACAGTCATTATTTTCTGTAACAGGCAGGTACTGAATGTCTTGTCGCTTCTATGCTGCCCTGCACAAAATCTGAGACATGCTTCCCCCTTGTGGATGTTTTGAAAGGGATGAATGTAACTTTTACGTCTCTTATGACAAGCAATAAGATTCTGTTCAAAACAAATTGAGAAAGTGACATCAAAATAAGACGAAAAACGAAACAACAGACCAACCTCAACTATCAGTCATGGGCACACATGATGATCGCCTTGATCTGCACATAGTTTTCTGGAAACAGAGAAGGTCAACAATAATATTTCAATGTATGATTAATTAAAACAAATGTATTATCACAGTGACACATAAGTGTCCTTATTCCCTCAACATATTTCTTTATGTCTAATTTATTTTAAAAATTTCATATCTAACTTACTATAGCATTTCTACCACATAAATAAAAATAAATAAATAAATAAAAAAACCTAACCCTAACCTTACTAGAGCACTAAAATCACAAAGAGGCACAAACACAAATTCCACACAGAGTTGATTGCCATACATTCATAAAGCCTTAGATTTGTGGTCATGACTATTTCATTATTTATCTTATCTATGATAAATGCAGTCCAGGACCGTGTATTCTACCTTTGTATAAAGGTGGTGATGAAGCACTGAGTCAGATAGCCAAGGATGTCTTAAGGCCTCAGCTGCCCCCATCCTCCAACTGATGAGAAACACAATGACACATAAATATAATTTAATGCACAGACTGTATTTCAAATATGAGCAGATGTTAATCTCAGTTTAGGACTGAGACACAGCAACACATAGACAAAGGTTGATGGTACCTTTTATTTACAATGAGGAGCCTGGAGATGAAATCTTTGGCTTCTTTGGACGTCTCCACAAACTCTTGTTCCTCAAAGTTCCACTGACAGGCCAAGATGTTATTCAGAGTCTGGTTGTCATCATCACCGAGGAAGGGACACAGACCACTCAGACTAACAAGAGGAGACAAATAGTCATTAACATTAGTCTCTTAAAAAAGTATGTGCCTGTGTTTGTGTGTCTGCTTACATCATGTAGGTGATGACACCGAGGCTCCACATGTCTGTGTTGAAGGACACAAAGTCGTAGTTGATGACTTCGGGAGCGAGGAACTCTGGCGTGCCGAAATTCACTCGCAGCTTCTCCCTTGGTTTATATCTATGTGGGGATATAAATCAATGACATTTTACATTTTTCGTGATTACAGCGATGGACAAAACTGTCAATAAAATAGAAGGAAATACTATTACTTACATCCGGGCGAGACCAAAGTCGATGATCTTGATCTTATTTGTGACTCTGCTCACGCACAGAATATTTTCAGGCTGAAATTTATAACAAAACACAGGATTTTAACTGAGAGGCTTTAAATAAACTGCAGGAATGTATGAATTCTGTTGTAAAAAGTGTCCTAAAAATATAAGTGACTTTGTTACCTTTAAGTCCAGGTGTAGGATGTACATTTTGTGCATGTGCTGCAGGCCCTCGCAGATCTGCCTGATGAACACCACAGCATCCAGCTCCATTAAAGTGTAGTTTTCATCAATGATCCTGTCAAACAGCTCCCCTCCACCAACACTAAGGTTAAAGACAAACGCATAAAAATCAACAGTCGAACCCAAAATTTTTAAATATATATATATATTAAATGTAAAGTATCATGTTACTTTAGCAAAATTGTCCATACATTTAAGAATACATTTCTCACACAAAATGAATTAACAATTAAATTAGTTAACAGAAATTCTGTTGGGCCCACCAATTTAATTTAACTTAACAATTTAAGTTTAATCAAGTTATATCTTGTTATAAAGTGATCAATAAGCTGTTTTGAAATTAATGAACACGTGCTGAAAATATAAAAGAAGGAGCATACTATTCAAGTACAAGGATGATGTCATTCCTTGACTCATAAGCTGCATAGAGCTGGATCAGGTTGGCATGGTCCAGATTATTCATGACCTGGATCTCATTCTTCACGATCTCCTACCAAAAACACAGGCGCAGACAGACGGACAGATGCAGAAGCAGACAGACACAGTTGCAGACATACATTGACACACAGACACACACACCAAGTGAGCGCGCACACACGCGCGCACGCACACACACACACACACACACACAAACATGGACACGGTGAGAGGTGTCAGCTGTTCTCTGCTATGAGACAATGCATCTTCTCTTCTAGGTCAAATATTTCTCACCTAGGTGAGAAGTATTCCCTCTGCTTCTGTGTGGCCTTGCAGTGGACTGGTATGTAATAAAAACTGTAGCTAAGCCCCTCTCCTGCTTTTTATATCATGTGGCGTGGCTCTCACTCCACTTATCAAAATAGGACTAATTCATTATCATGACAGTGTGCGTTCGGTGCTGTACCTTTTCTTTCTGACTCCTGGCTTTGATGACCTTTGCTGCCAGAGTGAGACCAGAGGAGTTTTCGACACATTTGTGCACCTGACCGAAACGACCCCTTGAAGAGAGAGAGAAGAGAAAAGGAAGAAGAAAAAAAAAATGCAATTTCCACAGTTGCCAAGTCTATCATCTCAAAATCGTACATCCTAGAAGCCTAGAAACAGTTGTGAAACAGGACAGAGGTAGTGTTTCATGTGTTTTCCCATGACAAATCAAAAACTGATCTTACTTCAAACAGGGATGTTTTAGAAGAGTGCTGTGCTTAATCTGTTATTTCATTAAATCTGAGCTGGGCTCTGTCTCCTCTTTGAAGACTTGGATTAACACTTAGTGATTAGCTACCAGCTGGCACCGGGGATACAGTTTCACATACCACTCAGTCCTGAAGTAAAAATAACTGCTGTGACTCTGAAGTTATGAACCAGGGGAGAGAAGAGGAGAGGAGATGAGGGTGGACATGGGGTGGGGGCGGGGTGGGGGGTGTAACGCAATTAGGCTTTATGGGAATTGAAACTCTCTCTCACTATCTTTTATTTGTGATTGATCAATTAGTCTCCGGTAGCTTTAATTTTTTTGTTGTGTGTTTTTTTTACATCACACACAAGCACAACGCTCACCCGCCCAGGACCTCCTGCCAGTTGATAGTGTAGAAGTTGCTGATCTGGTTAGGCTTGGCCGACACAACGCGGTGATTAAAAGGAGCCGCTGGAGGAGGAGTGGTGTCTAAAGTCGGAGAGAAGAAGAGACAAGAGAAAAGATATAATCTGTTTTAATAGGTTATGAGGAATGTGAGAACACAGGAGCTTCATTGTTTATCAGCTACAGTGAGGCGCTTGAAAGGGTACATGGCTGCCATAATCAAGTTAGCACATTGTGTACTAGCGTACTACGATAAACATCAGCTACAGTCACAGTTGTTGCCTTAATATCACAGAGGAGCAACCATGCCCTAGCACGATATATCTTCTAGTCATAGTGCCAGACAACCTTAAAAGCTTTATATTACTTCATACCCCTGTGCTGTACCAACTTAGCATTCTCAGATGGTCAACTATGTGATGGCGACACTGTTTCTTAAGTACCTTAAATGTAGTTTGGCATATCTGTTCTGCAGCTTCTGTTACTTCTCAGCCGACATATATATACTGTATATCTATATATATATATATATATATATCTGAGATAATATCTGATATATCAGCCTGGTTGATTCATCAGTCCAGCTGATATACAGTATAAAACAACTATAGACTCCTGTATTTCAGTATTTTAATTCACTGCTGTGAAGAATTTAAGCCAAATATTTCAACTGTGGCCAACATGTAGATTTTGTAATGATTGATTTATTTTGGCGCTGCCTTACAGTGGCTTTTCTCTACACCAACAAAGGGCAACAATTGGTTAAATAAGAATTTAAACTTTCATCGTCCGACCATGATTAGTTTTCAATGAGGCCTGACTTACCAATAAAGTACCGCTCAGCATCATCATCATCATCATCATCCTCCTTCTCTGCAGCATTTTCCTTCCTCTCTCTTTCCAACCTTTGTTTGAGGTTTATCTGGAATTCAACTCCATCTGCCCTAAAGACGGCCCAGTCCTCAGACTCAAGCTTCTGTTCTTCGTCCTCGTTGTGCTCCCTCTTCTTCTCCTCCTCCTCCCTCTCCTTCTCCTCTTCCTCCCTGACCACCACCTGGCTCTTTGTGTGTTCCTCCACTACAAAGTGTTCCTCAGTCACAAAGGAATTGGTAGTAGCGCTGCTGATCTCTGCTGTCTGGTCTTGCTCGGCCACTGGAGATGGGGCGGCATCGGTGTGGTCATCAGAGCTGAAACAAAATTGATGGTAGTTTTCATTTTTGTTTGTTATTATACTTCTACTTATTATAAATCAAAAGTTTTTTGTATAAAGATGTGGCTGCTGGCACATGGCTAAACAACAAGCCTTTTTCAACATGTTAGGAGTTAAGTCATCAAATCAATGACATATCTGGATAGATATTATTGGCTAAGACTAATTACAAATGAATCCTTACATTAGTTGCACTTGCTCCAGACTACCATGCTATGAACTGTGTCTTGGAGCTAGTTTTTTCTTATGAGCAACATCTTTACATCTTTAAGAAAGTAATCAGTCCTTTTGACCGATGAAACATCAGCAAAGAGTAAAAATATAGCCATCACAATTTCCTAAAGCCCAAGGTGACACCCCTTAAATGTCTTGTTTTATTTAACTAACAGTCCTAAATGCAAAAATATTTTTTATAATGTAAGAGATGAGGACAGGCACCAATTCTTGCATTTGAAGATTTGGAATCAACTTTTTGGGATTTGTTTTAAAAATAACTTAAACAATATCATCAAAATAGTTGATTCATTAATTAATTTTCTGTTGATCAACTTTAATTGACTACCTTGTAGCAGTTGGTTCTTTTTCATTGTCAGGGGCAGCGGGGAGCTCTGGGGCTTTAGCTACTTCTTCTACAGCAGAAGCTTCCTCTTCCTTCTTTTCCTGCGGGACTTGGAGCTTTTCGTCTTCTTTCTCTTCCACTACATCCTCCACATCGAGCTTGGGCTCCTGCTCTGTAACCACCACCTCGCCCTCAGGCACCTTTTCCCCCACCTCCTCCTCACCTACCGCCTCAACAACCTCATGCTTCTCAGCCACTGGGGAATCTTCACGCAGGTAGTCCACCAGATTACAAGCAGGTTGTTGATCAGGTTGTTGAGCTTTAGGGGGCACTCCAGCCTCCAGATCCAGACATTCAGGGGTGAGCTGGTGACCTGATTTCTCTGTGTTTTCCCTGTTGAGCTTCTGCACCTCTTGAAGAAGCAAAACCTGCTTCTTCAGAGAGATATGATCTACAAAAAGCCCAAACAGAACTTGGATTTAACCTTTTACAACCTGTTAAATATTCATCATAACGTTCTGTCATATTTAAGATTGAATAGGTTTTTGTGAAAGGTTATACGGTAAAGTGTGAAGGTGCCAAATATTTCACTCTGACCTTTTGAACTTGGTTTCTGTGTCATGGTATACATGCTAGGAGGCTATAGCTGAACGTGTAATAGAATATCACTCTAACACAGTAAGATGTTCCTGTCACGGAAGCTTTGAGAGCAAATGCATGCTTTTTAACTATAGCAAAAGGAGCAACTCTTGGAAGTTTAAGCATTGACATATAGTATTTTTGTGGAGGAAACAGCATGTCCATCTCAGCACCTGTTGTGTCTGGGGGCTTCATCTTCTTTTGAGCTTTCTGATTCTTAGGGCTCAAACATGGCTTCTCTGTCCCATCTTTACCTTTATGGTCTTTCAACTGTGAAATACAAATAAAACAGTCAAAAGAAAAATCGGCACCACACAATTTTCTTTTCGTTTTCAAATAAATTATCCAATAAAATGATATATTAAAAGGAACATTTTGACATTTTCTTCTTCTCCAAAATTCTGCTTTATCATTCCTCTTTAAGATAAATCATTTCAACCAGTTCACCAAGCTAAAATTAAAGGCAACAATGTTTTTTTTTTGTTGCTTGTCAAATGTAACTAAGCATAGCTTTGGTGTGGCTATGCAAACATTTCACATCGTTACACTTTTCTTGTTAAGTATGTCTGTACAATAACATTCAACATACAGAGCCAGCCCTTTAAGTTGAAAACATGAAGAACAAGGTGCCAGCCTGAAGCCAAAAATGCAAATGCACATATACTCAGATATTACAAATAAAAGAGACATGTTCCTGTGTAAATATGGTCTTTGAGCACAATAAACCTACAAACTTTCCACATTTTCGAGAGGCGAGGAAATGCTTTGGTCCATGGAGCTTTATCCTGTGAGAGGGCTGAGGAGTACTGGGCACACATGCAGGAGTTATCTGTTGATTCCCTTTACTGGCTTTATTAGAGGTAGTTTTCTAGTAAAAAGACAAGATGGCAATGCTTAGTAGGGTTACATGAATGCAGATGGAATGGAATAAATATCACATGTTAAGTATGAATGACAATGAAACATATGGGTGATTGATATAAGTTAGGGTCACATGTAAAAAACAACATAACAAATGAATCAAAAATCAAATACATACTTGAATGACAGTGACAGGTAGAGTTGATGAAGTTAGGGTCACATGTAAAGCGCACGACACAAGTGAATCCATAACTCAGTGAAATGACACATAAAATCATGAAAAGGACAAAATTTAAGTGACACTTCCTCCGTTTTCAGCTAACAGATTAGCACATTTATTGCATGTCTCCATGTGCAGACCCACTTGTATGGAATGCCTTTGATTATTCATGGCAGTTGGATAGACAGCAGCAGGGCAGTGAATTTATAGCTTATCACTTGTCGCACTCAGCGACGGAATGCAATGCTGACCCTGAGCGGAAAATATTACAAGCGACGGTAGGCTGTTGTTCAAATTTCTCAGCTGAGGAAACTCACTAAACACTCTCTGATCAGGTTAGCATGGAAAAACCTGTCGTGAACTCCTTGGTGTCTCACATTTGTTCTCCGAATGCTTCGGTGAGGTAAACAGCACAGGAGATATTTGGAGTTTCCCCCGGTGACAGTGGTGTTTTCAGGAGTTCAAATCTCTGATTGGGAGATTGGGGAAAGCGTGCAAAGGCCACAGTAACAGACAGAAATCTCACACCTCTGAAGGTGAAGTAACCACCTGACAAGTGCTCTGACGACAACAGAAATTCCCTGAAATGTGACTCACGTAGAAGCCATCAGATTGATATGTGGTCATCACGTAATCTAAACCATAAATACATTGTTCCATCTTTTAATTGGCTTGAATTCAATAAGTCATGATGCCTCAATCTGATACATATGGATACAAAAAAAAGTGACTCCACTGTTGTACACTGTGCACCATGACACAAATATTTTTCAAGTATGTGATAACGTTGTCACATGACGTCACAACCACTCAGGTGAGAGGAAAAGAGATATGACTCCAACGTCTGCAGCTATGCAAGTGACAGGAGTGTGGTGAAGTCTGTAAGAGCAACCCATGCCTCTGATGCCAAGCAGCACTTAGTGACCTTTATACAGGGTCATGGTCTGTCTTCCAATTGGACAATTAAGACAAAATGCCTCAGGTTTGTTTTTCGGAAGTGACTTTAGAGTCACAGGAAATGTTTTTTAAGTGTAAAAAAACCTTTTAAAAAATTGTACATTTGAGTACCTCATTCATTCTAGGCAATCCAGCCAAACCAATGGACCTTTGGACATTAAGTTAAAAATGTAAATTCTGCATCTAGACATATGAGTGCAAAGCACACTGGAGCAATAGTAACCTCATGGAGATCATATTTACATAAGTACATATTTACTTTTTGACTTTTCTGAACCTGTACCAGCCGTTCTTGAACACTGCATGCCGTGTTAAATGCAGGCTTTTACTGGAACCTCTAAATCAAAGGTACTTTGACAGCATTATCAGCAGGACTCCCAGTAAAAATTTTATGAAGAGCTATTTTGCGCCGCAGGAAGTTTTGCAATTTGCAAAGAACCACATGGCATAGACTTTAGGCAATACCTGCTTTATAGCAGAGGGGTATAACTGCTGGAAAAAGTGATGTAGAATATACAAAATTACTGGCACAGGACTGAAATGTGCAGAAGCAAAACTATAACTGACAGGCGGTAATGTACCTAGTTGAAGTGAGTCAATGAGCGAAACAAGCTGCTAAAGAGAGAAGGGGAGAAACACTGACTCATCACAATCTGTTGACATCTGACTCCTGATGAGCTGAAGGGGTTAAAGCCCTCTTAGACCCCAAACACTGCAGCCCAGATCCAAAAACAGCATTTCTAAACCGGGCCACTCACATTTCACCCCTGGCCTCACAGCGGCCCTCTCGTGCCCTGCCAGGGGGGGTCCCACAGTCAGCCTCATGCCAAGAAGGCCATGTTCCACGCAGCATGGGTAGAGATCCAACAAGCAGCCCCATAAATTGGAGTTCAATTGGGACTTTATGTAAGCTACAAGTGATATATTTATTGTGGAGTAACTTACATAACACTGTAAAATTAGTGTTCTTAATCTCTTTGCCTTCAATCAGCACTTGGCGAGTGTAAACATACCAAAGCCCAGACACTACCTATCACCCCTGCCCACTTTATGGGGAATTAAGCACACAAGCCAAGCCACATTCACATTCGAGAGAAGCGTAGGAGTGGTCAGCTTTGCTGCTATGATCATTTTCACATGTTCTGCCAAGACAACAAGTCCCCGGTGAGATCTAAGAAATCAGTGTCAGAATGGAAAACACTGTACAGCATCATTTACAACACTGACAAGAACAGGACTAGATGTCCATAGTGATAGCTGGGTTGGACACCCTGGCAACACGCTTAGATACTTAAAATGATAAATGCACCCTTAGAAATATCAAATGTATCATTCAAAATGTTAAATGCATATGTCAGAGTCCAGACTGGAGAAACATTAAAGTCTTAATCCATATCAACAATAATATGTCTCCAAAACCCATTTTATGCAATAGCAATATAATGTAGACTCTTAACATTTGACTAGACTGTAGTTATACACTTCAAGCAGAGACATTTTCTCAGCAATTTGAGGCTCTTAATCTCACCTTGTCAAGCCTCTTGGTTAATGTTTCTGTGGATGTTTTTCTCTTGACAGCTTGCTTCCCTTTATTGTCTTTGGATTTGAAGCCCTTCCGAGCTGCAGGGCCTTTCAACACCAGCTCCATAATCCTCGAACTCTTCACCGTCTCCCCAATGAAGCTGATCACCTGCTGCATGCTGAGGACCAGCTTTTCCATCCCTTCCAGCTTCTGAGCCTGCTGCTCGGACCGCTGGTTCACCACTGACATGATGGTGCTCATCTCCTGGCATATCTCCCTCACTTCTCGCCCCATGACCTGGGTCTGGTTCACTACCCTGGGTGGCAGGTGGATCTCCTCCTTGTCAACCTTCAGATTCTCCATATCCTTTTCAATGCCGTCAATGTCCTGAGACATCCCATCTAGTCGGTTGAGGACCTTTTCTTGAATGTTGATGAGCTTGTCCATCTTGCTGCTCAGTGACTCAATCCGATTTTGGATGAGGTCAAAGCTTGCATTGTTGCCATCTCCCGTCTTTACCAAGGCACTCATGGCTTCCGGTGATACAAAAATCACGTCAAGACACCAGCTTGAGACAAAAATAGGACTAGCAACGTCCGTGAAACAGACGAAAATACTTTTTCAACAATTGTAGCCAGCTCTACCCTTCAGTGCTTCACGTTGGTGTGCAAATGAACCAAAGTACAGAAATGTGGATCAAACAACAAAAAAAAAAGAGAAAGAAATCCAGCCAGAAAAGATTTTTAAAAATTACCAGCTATGAAGATTTTAAATCTCTAAAACTGTAAAGCTCAAGTAAAATGAGCTCTGCACCTTCTTAAGTAAAAAAAAAAAATCAGTCTCTCTTACTATCCCTGGTGCCTGGTTCTCTCCACAATAGAAATGGTATTAAGAATGGAGTGAGCCGGTGTCCCTAAATGTAAATGGACAGCCTACGTCAGCAGGGGTCAAGTGTTTGGGGTGGGGGCTTGGCACTGCTCGGGCTATGAGACATTTGAGAGCCTTTAAGTGTTAAGCCCACCACCGTCACTCGCTTGTTGGGTGTCAAAATGCACACTGTACACAATACTCCTTCAGCGTGTAAGACAAGTGGGACAATGCTCACTCATTTTTACAGTTTTTCCTTATTCGAATGACAATGACGTTAACTCGCTGTAACAGGTGGACATGTCTGGTCCGCGTTCTTGAGTGGACTGCACAGGTGTCCAAAAAAGGAGAAGCTTAAAGATGGAGTTTACAGGTGGGGTTTTTTTTTTTTTTTTTTTAAGGCAGAAGAAGACATTTTGAGATCATTTCAAAATAGAAGCTGCGTTGACAATTTAAAAGAAATTATTCAAATGACTGTCATGGCATTGAAAAGAATAAAAGGACCGGGCAGCTGGGTATTTGGCACTGCTGCATGTGGTTCTGTCTGTATACGATTGTGAATGAGAACCATGTTGCAATGCAAATTCCCTGCTTATCTCTTGAAGACCTGGTAACTTGCACCCAGTGTCTGGGGAAACGTGAGGACGCCTGTGGTTCCTGGCTAAGGGGACCTACAGTAAGATATTTAGCCTTTCTGCTGAAAGAAGAGATGGGTGACACTGATGATTTATACGATGCCAACTCACTGACAAAACCATGCCCTGATAACCTCCCTCAAGAGAGGAAGGGATCAATTTTAACTTAGCTCTTGTAATATGACCAGAATCCATGTTCCCTGTAAATCAAAATGTGACTTATCCTTACAACAGACATGTGTTTATGTCAACTCACTGGGTGCAAACACTGGAAAGGAAATACTGCAGTCAAAATTATTCAAAGTTTAAATAGCCAGAGGCTCCAACACTCTCACGGTTGGTTAATCAAGCTACTTCCTGACAAGTTTGCCTTCACAAACTTCACAAACTCACTTTTCCCCCATAAATTCACAGATGATAGAGCAGAGGCGGAATCCAGCTTTGCTCAAGCCACCATGAAATACTTTTGACAAAAGAGGCGCAGACTGCAAACTGAGCCGCAGTGACCCCAGCCAAACTCGCCTCACTCTGGCGGCTCAAGCCAAAATCTGGGCTCATGGGTGCAGGGACCAGGAAGGAGGCTGTGAACTTGGCAGATAGAGTGGAATCAAGCGCGGTAAGGTGAGGGAAGGGAAGGAGTTTATCTGTCGGCTCATATTTCATGACAAGTCATCATTGCAGGTTGCATATTACTCTCTGTCTTATTCAGCTAAGAACCGAGCCGCGCTGTGCAAAGCCTTGTGTAATTTTCCTACAGGCTTGTAAGAGCCGACTGACCCACATGCATTCCCCTGTATTTTTATTTTCATCTGGGTTCACTCTGCGTAAGGTGGCTATGGCGGAATACAACAAGTGAATATGACGGGGGCAGAAACAGATGGGAGTGGAACCAACCATTAATCAGTCAGGGAGAGACAGGGACGCTCACACCTGTCTCTGGATGCCAACAGATGACAGACAACGTAGGTCATTTGCAGCATGTTGTGTCAATTTGAGGGGCATCGACAGTCAACTTTCTTACGCAGTGGTGTGCATGGAACAGACAGACTGGACTTTCCACAAAAGCAGCAAGAGGAATGCTAAGTATTTCTTTACTGGTTTTTTTATTATTATTACATCATATTTGAATGTTTTATTGTCAAGACCTGAGAGTTCACTGCGTTCTAGTTCACCAGGAAAGAAATATTCAGTTACTTATGGACTTTAGTGTACTTCCCTTCAATGGTAGCTTTTGTTTTCCTTTTCTTTTTTCTTCTTTTTTTGTATGTTTTGCACATATAAAATCAATAAAAAGATTTGCAAAAAAAAAAAAAGTATTTCTTTACAAATGTTACAGGAGAGAAAAAAGAAATGTAACTGTTATTTTGCTGCACATTAAAGGTTAGCATGCATTGCTCTGCTTTGCATTGCTTAGAGGTAGAGGGGCGCTTTAAGGTTACTAAACCCTGCAGGGGATATAAACAGACCTCAGGCCTCTGAGGCTTATGACATAAAGCAAATATCGAGTTTATATCACTTACACTTTGCAGTGAAGCTAATGCCAAAGAAAGTAACAGCGCCATGACTGGTGCTCAAAGTCCTCTCTCACCCTCTCTGCCAAGCCCTAGCATGTGTACACACAGCCCGAGGACACAAGGTGGCAGCTGAGAAATCAATGCCCTGTCTACTGGTGCATGATTAAAATGTTGTTTAGTTAATGTGACAGCAAAATTATCAGGATGTTTGGAGACACTGTCAACTGCATGAATGCTCGGATAGCCTGTGTAAAATGCGATGAATAATTTTGTGTTTGTGTGAGTCCTGGTTGACCTTGCAGTCTGAACTTGGAGGACTTCGCGAGTGGAAAAAATGTAAAGGTAAACTGATATACAGCAGAAGGCTTTGCTCCTTTGAGCAGTAAGCCTTCAAACTTTTAAGGTCACCATCTTTGCGCTCGTAATGATTATGAAATCAAGATCTTGTACTTTTTACTCTCTTTTGATGTTGTTTAGTGCCTTTGATCAGTGTTTTAAAAAAATGCTCATCACAGTTTGCCAGAGCCCAAGGTGATGTCTTCCAATGTCTAATTTTTCTCTGATCAACCTGAAAATTTAATTCCAAATTTATTCAGTCTAGCGTCATATATGAAAGAGAAAATCAGCAAATGCTCACATTTGAGAGGCTGGACCCAGGGCATGGAAAAAACACCTCAATATAATCAATTGATCATTGAAATAGATAAATTAATTGATTTATCGAGTTATCATTGTATCTTTAATCTATTGTTGTTTATTATAGATGACCTAATTATAATATGCATAATTATGAGAACATTTGAAATCAAGACATCGTAATGGCGAAATAAATGAAGGCCTCAGGGACGATCATTAAAGCAAAATGGTTTTTCTACATCAAATAAAGTGCATGTTACTGAGCAAAAAGGCAAAAAGGGACTTCAGTGCACAAATGTATCTTAGGTTGGACAGTGTCTTTTCTGCATAAGCATACATGTGAATAGTTATGAATAATACGGTTGAATAGTGTGACCTGTATGGTGCTCTGGCTATTGGCTATCTGGCTAGGCTATTTGTTTGGCATTTGGGAGAAGGTGAACCTTTAAAAATGGAGCACCACCTCCCTTACTGAGAACACAATGTCCTGGGAAGCAGTGGGGTCTGTGTGCTGTGGCTACTGTCCAGTCACCTCTCCAGTCTCCACTCCGTCGCCACAGCCTTCCAGCTCTGGCTACACTTTCTCTTGGAAACTTGTGGGCTTAAATGTGTGTGGCAGCCATGAAACTTTACTCCTCATGCTAATGTCTAAGAAGTCTCTCCTGTTCTTTCCCTGTCATCTCAGGTTTTCTCTTGGCATGTAAACACATTTTGCTGCTGCACTTTTTGGTTTTGTTTATATAGGGTTATAAAACTACATTGGACTACATCATGTTGATTCAGTACATTGAATGAGAATGAGCATACACACACACACACACACACACACACACACACACACACACACACACACACACACACACATTCAAACACATGCCTGTCTTGTAAAATGTGATAAATCGCATGCAAGTTGAAGTATCCAAATGTTGAGAGATTTCGCATGATGCCTTTTGGAACTGGACACACTCTGAGGAACTAAATCATGTGAAACTGCACGTGACTGGTCCAGTTATTGATTAACTAGCAGTGATGGAAAGTAAGAACATTTACTCAGATTAGTAGATTAAATAATGACAGTTACTTTGCAGATTTAATCATGACATAAATCATGATTAACTTATAAAACATCATGCACTGCTGTAGATTAGTTGCCCTGTAAAGTACTTTAATTAGCTCCACATAGACCAACTGTGACATTAAAATCACACTTAATGTTAATTCATCAAAAATGATAACCAAATACTATAAGAAATAATATATATATAATAATATGCCACTTTGAAAGGTACCATTCTGCAAAATGAGACGTTAACTTTGACATTTTAAGTATATTTTGCTGATAATACTTTTGACAAATTATGAGTGCATCACTTTTATTTGTATTGTGATTTTCTTTTCTATTTTTATTGGCAATTAGTAAATGAGTAAAGTAAATGATCTGAGTCCGTCTTCCACCACTGTTAGGTTTCTACTTTGAACAGCAGATGGCATTGTTCATAAAAGATGAACAGTGTGACCTCAGAGATTGGAACAGGGTTGGTTTTCGCTGTAAGAATGAAAACATAATCCACTTCTTCTACAGTTCTCCTGACCAAAGGAAGAACAGGAGGTGTAAATACTAATGTTTGCAAAGCAATGCAAGAGCCTGATCACATATTTCACTGTTTGTGAGTGAGCAATAAATGATTATGTAACAGGAGTAGTACTAATTTTTGGTGCATTAGGGCTGCATCTAAGGATTATTTTCATTATCTATTATATCTTTGGTTGATTAATTGCCCGAAAATAATAAAATAGTTTTTACAACATTACGACAAATACACTGTTGTTCATAAAGTTGGAATAAAATATTTTTTACCTCTTTCCATGAAATGATTGTGACAATGTGATTTATTCCATTTCACCTGGGTAATTGGGACACATAATATAATCATTGCACCTGGTCAAAAGTGATTACTGATGCATTTAAATAGGAAGAAACAGAGGATTGTGTCTGAGAACAAAATTATTCCAACTTTATGGGCAACAGTGTATTTATTTTTTTACAACATTTTGTTAGAGTTCAAGCTGACATGGTGAAATGGTAGTCCGGCCAGCAGTTGAAAACCAAAAAGGTACTCAGTTTACTACCACAGATGACTAAGAAAACCAACAAATATTCATATCTGAGTAGCTAAGAACATTTATGGCAAATTGCTTAAAAATTACAGAAAAAAAAAAAAAAAAAAAACTTTTCCACCATCACCTATTTTTCCATCAATTAAGTGCATTCATGGTTTAAGTGAGGATGACACATTGAATCTTACATAACTAGGGAACCAGAGTACTTTTGAAAAAAGCTGCTGTAGTACGTTTATTTCCGTTCAGCACATATAATCTCCCTTGTACTTGAGTAATACTTTCAAATTCAGTGCCTCCACTTGAGGAAGATGTTCCCCCGATGCACTATTATTATCACTATGGAAATGTAAGAAGCGCTTTACATTGAGGATGTGATAAAGGTTATTAAAGGTTAGTGAAAGAATGCAAAGAAAGCCTAGTCACATACTTGTGGATCTCCTATGGTAAATGTCAGTACGGATCTCCTAAATGCCAAGCGAGGAATGGAAACAAGAGAGGGTGAGAGGGCTTCAGCTCGTCTCTGAGGCACACTATCACAGCATTAAAGATAACTACAGAATGTGTGTATTTATAATCTGCGTGCAGTCTATATATTTACATCGAGGTGGTATAATATGCATTTTACAATTTAAATCAGGTAAAGTGACACTGGGTTATATCTTACTTTGAAAGAAACAGTTAACCCATGAGATGCAGATATTAAGAGGGTAATGAAATAGTGTTATAAGGCAAAAAGCTTTTTGCACTGATCTAAGAAGTTCAAGTCTCCTGCTTTTCCAACCACATACACTGTGACAGTGATGTCACCATTAAAGCAACGCTGCATCTCAGCAGCCATGTAAAATATTTAATCACTAGATGGCAGCAACAGCAGGATTTGCTGCCTTCGGTGTGCCTGTCCTGCTCTACCACTAGAGCTCACTGTACCTTCACAGCGGATTCTCTAAACGCTGCACTCGTAAACACCACCGGCCTCTTATCTCGTGTTTTATCCTTCCTGCTGCTATCCATAACATAGCAAAACACATATGCATCATAACTACCAGTCTCGTGTTTCACTGAGAAGCACATTACTGCTGAAAGGATAATCCCCATATGTTGAGCTAACTAATTCAATTAGATGTGACATTTAGCTGGAGGATAACATAGGAAATATGAGTGTAAAAGTAAGCACTTAGTCACACAAATAAAATGTACTTTAAAAGGTAACTCAAAGATGGTTTCACGTGCAGGTCTTGCAGCTAAATGCTTATGGTTTTCTAGACAAAACAGATATATAGATAACGTGATGCCATAAGCAGAGAAGAAATAAGAATAAACTGCAGAGTGAGGTGTTAGTCATCTCAAAATATCTAACCATAACTGGTAAAAGTATAATACAAAATATATTAACATAGTTAATCACGAGACAACCTTGCTTGTTGTCTGAGGGTAAAGTAATTATAGAGCTGTGATTAAAGAGGAAACCCATTTCCATTAGCATTGTGCCTGTCATAAGAAATGGGCGAGAGCCTACTCTTCGTGAAACCTGATGCAACAATACATCACAACAGCACGAAGCCCCAGTTCCCTGCTGACAGCTCGTGTGTTGTGTTTAAAAGGACTTGTGAGCTGAATATCGCCCACAGGCTTCAAGCATCAGTAATAACTTATGTATTTGAGGTATCATAGCTTTATCCAAGGTACCTGAGAATAGTAACAATAAGACTAAAACTTTATGAAACGATCATAAAGGTGACTGACACAGGTGTGAGTCAAGACATCAAGAAAAGTCCTGACACAGCTGAGCTTTTGATGAGCAAAATATTCTCTCAGTTGGACTTAATGATAAAATAAAGTGGATTTTGAGTGTAAAACAGAGTATAATACAACTTTTTTGTCCTATAAATTGTCTTTGGCCCATCTGGCAGTTAGTTGAAACACTGAAACATACACACACTTCATGACAACAACTCTGATGATTTGAAAGACAGTAAAAATGTGTTCCTCAAACATCCTTGTATATACCTGAATGCCAGGTGGAGTAGATGCTCTGTGCCTTCTCCTATAGCAAAGTAAATCACCCAGCCTGCGCCAAAAGTAGGAGGCAACCAAACACATGCTGTTGACCAGCCAAATGTCCAAGCCTGTGACAAATTTCTCCATGCCTTTCACTTTACTCCTCATCCTTCTTCTGTAAGTCTTGCTTTTGCTATCTTTAACTACAAAGGATCTTATGGAGCTTAGGGAGAAGAGACTCAAGTGGAGGGTTAGAAGAGATGGCAGCTCCTTCTCAGGGTAGGGACCACCCAAATGTTAATACTACACTATCTTCCACTGCCGCTGTTAATTCAGTCAACGCCCCCCATTCCTTCCAGCACTTAGAGCCAAAGGACGGGCAGTTTGTCCTCATGACAAAAGAGTGACAGGTGCCAGCAAAGGGTGTCTGAGAGACATGCTCGCTCTCTCACTCTGTTGAACCTCCCATCTTCGCTAGAGAGCAAGCCTTTTTTTCAATGTCCTTTTCTCCAATAGTCCTCTCTGTGAATAAACTATGTGAGCCATAGTCTAACAAAAACAAGATTAATCTTTAACACAGCAAAGGGCATTTAAAACTGAGAGAATTGTGATGGTGGGTCTTGTCTCCCTGTCAACACAGACACTTGGATGTGGTGTAAATAATAGCCCGTGCTATTGGATTACTGCTGCAAATGTCACATCAACTAACACGTGGGGGCTTACACTCAATGTTCTCAGCATTGCAACTTCATATCAACCTTTATTGTTTGCTAAACCTAAATTACAGTATCCAGAGTAAACAGATGTAATTCAACAGTAATTCAAATATAGAATTATTATCAAGTGTCAATCCAGATGAAAATAGAACATAGTCTACATTATGTTGTGCAACAATCACACACTTTGGGTGTGAAACCCATACGGCCAGATGGCCAAGAATGCATCATCTGGCCAACAGTGGCCAGTCATAGTTATGTGCAGCATGTCTGGAAACCTCCCCAGCCTCCTCTGGCTTCTCAACCAGCTCTGCCAAATACAATAATGAACTCACTGTTGGATGGGAGCTCTGCTCTCACTGCTCAAATGAATCTGTTGGCTGCCATGGTGGAAAAAAAAAGCAAATATGGTCTTTGATTGCTTACAATGTCTCAGTTTGCTTTACAGTAGACTGTAAGTTTCAGCTACAACATGTGATTAATTGAATCCCATACTACATGTTTTACGCTATTTTTGGCACTTCTCAGGCATCACATAATTTGGCAATTGATAAAATTGACTAAGCTATTTTGGCACTTACACGGTGTGCTGAGTGGACACTACACATGGTGTAATATTTTGTCATTTTATACCCTGGTAAATTTTAGAGGGTTTGTTTTTGAAAGTCTAGGTGAGACCATACTGAATCACCATTGAAAATAAATGCCAAAGCCACATTGTTTTTTTCAAATCTTTACTATAAAAAGATCATTAGTGGTTAGTCTCTGTTTATAATTTGGGCTAATTAATGAATGCACCATTAGGCTATACTAGAGCCTAATTTTAAAATAAGTGAAATGCTGTAACACTATAGCCGCTATAGTGTTACAGCATTTCACTTATTTTCATTATTTTAAAATGCATTAGCACCCTCTGCTGGTGCTCCTGTAGACTCAAACGGCTGATTAAAAAAGCATATTAATACTCCTTCATCTAGGCTAAGTATCTTTTATAAGCAATTCATGAACTGCGTGCATACCTGTGGTTCAAACTTCATTTCCCAGAAGCAGTGCATGGTTTTCACCTTCTCTAAGAAGGGGAACAAGGCCAGCTTGGTCATGTTTCAGCTGCTGGCACACTGATGAATTGACTTAGACTTGGCCATTCTCCCTGAGGGGGACACTTGGCCGCCGGCCCTTTCCTTCGGAGCTTTCTCGCTGTCTTCCTGGTCTGGTTGACCTCTCTGGTATGTGTCTCTTGGCTGGATCTTTCATCTGAGCAGAGAAGGAGAGAAAGACTGAGGAAGGCTGCAATAAAGCACCAATTAAGTTTGTAAGAAAACAGCAGCAGTAAAACAATTCAGACTTTAGTTTTTCAATTATAATTCAACCATTTTTTCCTTACAGTAAATAAGAAATCACATAAAGTAGCTTTCCATGATATTATACTGTATATAGGTATTAGGTACTTCAGCATTCTGAGGGCAGAAGTATCACCAACTAGAGCATCAACAATTATTAATACTACTTCTACTACTACTATTAGCCTAATACATCACAAAATAATACTAACATAAATTTATTTGAAGCCTTTGTTTATATCTCTTCCATTACTATTAATCAAAAATTAAAATAATCATTAGCCCCAAGGACAAACCCGGAAGTCCTCCATATGATACCGATGGCCAAAGTGTGAAGTCTGGCTGTTAATGTATGTAGATCATGCAGCATTCAGGTACCACAGTTACTACGGGGAGAACAAGTTTCCCTGGCCAACATTTAAGAAAACAGTTATAGTCATATTTTAGTGACAACGTTAGCTGTACTTACCACCCTAGCGGTTAAACTAAGATACAATCCAAATTTAATTTCAAAGTGTCATTATTAAGAAAAGTCCACATGATGGACTGTCCCACAGCACGTAAATGCAAACAACATACCATATATAGTAGTAGTGTGTATATACAGTAACGAAATCAAAATTGGTCCACGAAGTATAAAAAAAAGTTCAACAAACATAATATTCGAATAAACGTCATATTTAGCTGGTAAAAGAGTTCAGGAAGTCATAACTGTACATACCTTTTATGCAAAAACAAGTTTCTAACAGTTAATCTCAAATCAGTGTTTGGTCACGTGATTAAAGGTCAAAAGTTACGCGGTGAATCAACATGGCGAACGAGAAGACATCCACAGCACTGGAGTCGGTGCAGTGTCCCGTTTGTTTTAAAGACTTCGAGCCGACCACAATTAATGGACACCTCGACGTATGTCTGCTGAGAGGTGTTGACAGCAGCCCGTCCACCACAGACGACAGTGAACCTCCTTTAAAGAAACCGCGCATTAATGCGGAAGCTGTACCGGCCAGACCATCATGGGCCAGCCCCGGTGTCAACAAAGCTGTAGCAGGGACCCCGACACCTGCTATGTTCTCTCTTTTTCAGACCAACAAGAGTAAAGTTTCAGTTCAAAGTGAACGGAGTGGTTTACTTAATACTAAACAAGGCGCTGCCACTTCTGACAGCAAGGGGGCTCAACGTAGTGTCCTGAATGAGGCTGAACCTGCACCAGCAGGTAGGGATACTCTGAAGAGCCAAACATCTGCGTCCAGCGGGCAGACGCCGAAGACAGCACATGGTTTATCATCACGGACACTGCTAACGATGGACAAACCTTTGGCGGAGATATTGCGACCAAACAACCTGGAAGAATACTTTGGTCAGAGTAAAGTTATTGGCCAGCAAACACTCCTCCGGTCACTTCTGGACTCGCAGGAAATACCATCTCTGATCCTCTGGGGACCACCGGGATGCGGGAAGGTGTGGTGGTGACAGCTGAGATACCCATAGCCTTATTGACGAGATCTGACTATCATCAACACTCTATCGCAAAACATGGATATTATTCTTACCACATATGGTGATATCTGAAGTTTTAAGATAATCAGTATCATTAACTGAGATTTTTTCAGTTAATCGACTAATTGTTTGGTCTCTAAAATGCCAGAAACAATCAAAAATGCCCTTCATAATAGATTTGTGAAACTATCAGTCAAAAATTACATAAAATAAAGAAAAGCAGCAGATTTTCTCATTTTTGAATATGTGCTGTTTTTGCTTTAAAATTGATGTAAACTACAGCTGTAACAAGCAGTCGATTGATCAGTTATTAGTCAAATAACAGAAAATTAATTAGGTGAAAAATAATTAGGTGCAGCCCTAAGCTTCAACCAAAACTTAAAATACTGCCTTTTCTCTTAATGTACGTTTTTATTGCTCTTCTCTCTGTTGCACTTGATAAAGAGAGAGTCATGAAACCTTTACACCATGTTGACGGTAAGTTATTCTGTCTGTGGCTGCCAGGTTGGTGCTTGCCTCTCTTCTCTTTGTCAGACCTGAATACAGCCTGTTAATGACTTCTTGGGTATGCCAAGCGACTTGCATGGATTGTTGCACATCAGCTTGCCATACTTAGACTTTGTCAACATGCTTTACTCACACTTGACCTCTTTAACTCCCTCCCTTAATTGTCTAGCAGTGTTCAGGTTCCACAGCTGAAGTGAAGATGAGATTTATGAGGCCCTCAAAGCTAGGCGCATTACGTGATCTGAAATATTAAATGTATGGCTCAAACACTGGAGATTAAAGATGCCATATATGTGCGTATAATCAAACCCTTAACATTATTAAGCAGAATTTTTTTTTTTTTTTTTCGGTGGTGTCGGGCAGTTTCGTTTTTGCCTCTGGGCCCATTAAGATTCAAGAAGGCAGACCATATGTGTTAATCAAATTACCTTGTATATGTTTTGTTGTCTTTCAGACCACTCTAGCTCACATAATTGCCAGCACCAGTAAAAAGAATGGCACAGCTCGTTTTGTCAATCTGTCTGCAACCAGTACGTCCACCAATGAAGTCCGAGAGGTGATCAAGCAGGCGCAGAATGAGCTCCGACTGTGCAAGAGGAAGACCATCCTGTTCATTGATGAAATTCACCGCTTCAACAAATCCCAACAGGTGGAGTACTGAGCCGCTACCTTAGTTTGTAATGTTAGCTTTAGTTGCAAAATGTTTAAAATAATTTCTGAAGCACGATGACAAAGGCAAGTCTGTGTAGTACACTACAGGTTGTGAAGCTAATCGCTGAGGTTTGCATAGTTTATTTCCCTTACTTTCCCATAGGAATCTGTTGGCTGTTAGTGTCCGTGACTCTATGCAGCTATCTGCTGCATGACAGTAAATCCCTGTATTAGTTGCCAAGGAGGACCCGTCTTGATCTTTGCTTAATGACCCAATAAGGTTCAAAGCATGAAAATACATATTATAGTAGGGCAAGTGTTGTCAGTGACTGTGTTTTGCAATAGTGGCAGCAAGATGAGAAATTTCTCTGATGGAGCAAGCATTATGAAAATGGTCAGATAAATACTTAGCCTCGATGTCATCACTGCAGAGATGGTCCTTGTTTTCACCTCTCTTCATTATATGTTTGCTCTCGCCTTTTTTTCACTCAGTATGTGTGTGTATCTGTAGGACACCTTCCTTCCTCATGTGGAGTGCGGGACTTTAACACTGATTGGAGCGACCACAGAGAATCCGTCCTTCCAGGTGAATGCTGCTCTGCTGAGCAGGTGCAGGGTGCTGGTGCTGGATAAGCTCTCCGTGGAGGCGATGGGCTCGATCCTGGACAGGGCCGTGGCTACACTCGGTATCAGAGTCCTGGGACGAGATCCAGCGAATCCCAAAGGTCAAGATCAAACAGGGGGACACGAGTAAGTGCTCCTCTGGGGGCCGAGCCCTCGGTGTCCCACATGTAATGACCGGGTGTCATCCTACAGCTACTTCAGTTGGGTTTAGTTAGATAATATATGGGGGGAGTGTAAAAGTAGTTGTTGGAGCTGCAGCAATCTCAAAGACTCTGGTTTGGTTTGATATGTTAATAGAAACAAATTTGCATATGAACTCCTGGCTGCAGATGGTATGTGATCTTCAGGGAGATATTCCAGTAGTTGCGTCAGATGTAATGTTTGGGATGCACTGACATCTGAGGCTGTAACACAGTATAAGTTCAGAGACTCAAAACATGTAATTGAGTCATTATTTCTACATAATCCAGAAATTGACAAAAACACTACATTTACAATAAACTGATAAGTACTTTACTTTCAGTGATTATTATATCAAAGTGAATTAAGAGACTTGTGTGGGAATATATGTTTTAATATATTCGTCATCATACCCAGTAACAAGCAGTTATTTCTTATGTATATGTATATATCTTATAATATGGTCATGCTGCAGTGGCCTTATCATAAATGAGTACAAATCTCTAATATTTGTCATCATTTTATTTCTCAGGCATTGATTCTTTACATGGGAAATTACTACAATAAAAAATATTGACACTGATATGGTTTTCTCTTTTCCTAGGCCAAAGATTTACATTGAGCAAAAAGCTCTGGACACCATAGCCTACCTCTGTGATGGTGACGCAAGAACAGGACTCAATAGTCTGCAGCTGGCTGTTCAGGCTCAGGTGAGCTTGACTCAGCCAAACCTGTTGGCACAAAGCAGTTCTCCTCAAGAAATACTGGTGAAGGAGGACCATGTCAAGGAGGGTCTTCAGAGGTCCCATATTCTCTATGATAAAGCTGGTAAGCCTGGGTGTACTTTGAATGTTTCTGTAATTAAGTAACCCTTGTGAACCTCACTGATCTGAAAGGGGTCACCCTAAATTTATCATAGCATCTGCTGTAGTAACTTCCATATAATTCTGTTCTGTCATTATTGAAGTATTGCCAATGATGGCTAAAATGTGAGGAATATGCAACATATTTTACAAATCCACATCTTTAAAATCCTCTCAGCAGCTTCAGTATAACACCTACCATCAATATCTTCACTTTAAATAAGTTCTAAATAACTTGAGGTCTTGAGAGCACCAACATATTACCTCTCAGCAACTGTTATCACTTTCTTGCCATGGGGCTTTCATATGAAATGCATTAGACGATAAAAGGAAATGGATATAATAGATATAATGTGGGCGTGTTTATAGTTGTGATTGTGGTTGCTTAGGAGTGGGATGTTTGTTTTCTCTGTGCGTGTGTGTGAATGTCACTTAGGGGTATTAAGCTACACACATTTTTGTACAGACCCAGTGCCCTTTACAACACGAAATGTAAGCCTTTGAGTCTGATTAAGACTGGTGTGCTGTACATTCATAAAACTAGAAAGCACTTTAACTTGGATTTTTCTCAACTGAAACACTCAGTCATTTACACCTCCCCTACCCGACCCCTTTTGATGAACAATAATGGCTTCAAATGTCCTCTACACTGTCCTGTTACATAATACTCAGCTGTCCCAAAAGACTGAGATTCCTGTTTCACATGGTGATGAAACTGTCCCTGAGCTTGACTAATGAGCTTAACAGAGACAGTGTTCTTCCTTGCATTATGGTTTTATATGGTGTGCTAGTCATTAACTTTTTTGTATGTAATTTTCTTTGCACCACAGTGAAGGCTTGGGAAATGCCACCAACAGATCTTGATCTGTCTCTTTTTTTTTTCTTGCATCACCTGTTGACGTATTTTTGTGTATGTATCTGTGTTACTCAAAGGTGAAGAGCATTACAACTGCATCTCAGCGTTGCATAAGTCGATGAGAGGCTCCCATGAGAATGCCTCTCTGTACTGGCTGGGCCGCATGCTGGAGGGCGGTGAGGATCCTCTCTATGTGGCTCGCAGACTGGTCCGCTTTGCCAGCGAGGATGTTGGTATGTGAAATTACTGAATGACACCATCGCAGGTGTTTTCTCTTTTATGATTTATTCTAATCACTCATGCCGCTGCCACATTGCTGCCACTCTGATCCTCTGGTCTTAACACGCTGGTTGCCTCTGTGGATAAGATTAGGTTTTACTGATTATGTTTTGCAGCGTTGCATGGCCGTGTTCCTGGTTACATCACTGACACTAGTTCAGTTTGAACAAGAGTGAAGACTGTGTTGTTTTTGATTGTCACATAATCTCAGCTCATAACTACAGATAACTGTGGGCTTTTGCGGGGAGATCCTGTCAGTGGAGCCTGTCAGAAATCTCTTCTTCTAAAACTTGTTTTTATGCAGAATCCTTTTAGAATTTTATTTAATTAATTCACTGATTTAATATTCTGCTCTTCTATGCTTTGCACTGGTTTATTTGGATTTGGTCTTATGCTCTTTGTGAGCCAGTCCTCATATAGCATGGTGACACTTGAAACTTGCTTTGTAGTTGTATTATGTTACTGTCTTTTAATTTACTTTGTGAAGAAGTACTTGGTAACATTGTTTTGAAAAGTGAGAAATGGTTACAAAGTTAGTAGCAATGTTGTCTGCAGTAAAAATTATGAATTGTTGAACAGGGATTGCTGTAAAGTACATAGCCATACATACTGTAGTCTACTGTCTCTTTAAATAACCAAGTAACTTATTCTAATAGTCTTCTGTCAGTTGCCTATTAAAATGTCCCTAAGCATTATGTGCGTCACTTTCCCTGACCCCAGGCAACTTGTACTTATTACAGGAAAGAAAAAACTGGCTGAAAGATAAGATTTTAACCACAGAAAATGTCATTTTGAATGCAGGCTGACTGGATGCCTTTCTTGTCATGTCTCTCTCAGGTATGGCAGATCCCTTTGCCCTCCCTCAGGCTGTGTCCGCTTTCCAGGCCTGTCACTTCATCGGAATGCCTGAATGCGAGGTCGGCCAACCTGGTGGTTTTATACAGTCTTCCATCAAAATGGCTTACTGCCATACAAGTTGTATTTCAGTGTCTCATCTCTATTGTCATCCTTCTGTTCATCTGCTGCTCAACAGGTCATCCTGGCCCAGTGTGTGGTGTATATGGCACGAGCACCCAAGTCTGTGGCGATCTACAAGGCCTATGGTAATGTGAAGGGCTGTTTGAGGAACCACAAAGGCCCCCTGCCTCCCGTCCCCCTGCACCTCCGCAACGCCCCCACAAGGCTGATGAAGCAGCTGGGCTACGCTAAAGGCTACAAATACAACCCAGCCTTCAGTGACCCTGTAGAGCAGGAGTATTTACCTAAGGAGCTGCAGGGAATCGACTTCTTCACCTGGACACCCTCAGACCCATGATTATCTCTTGTAATGATTTATGCCACACAATACATAGTCTACAACCAAGGCTGCTGAATGAAAATAATCTTTTCACATGAACAGTAGTGGGATATATGTTTTGATGCAGCTGCTGCATTCACACGTTTGGTCATGTTCAAATGTATATACAGTTTTACTTTAGTCAATTGCTTTTGATTGTAAAGTATAAACAAACCATATACTTCATTTACTTTAGTTCTAGATATGATCATAATACAGTTCTTAATTCATTTAAAAAATACCAAGAACCTACAGTGCACAATATGCCTTTGTAATTCCATAATAGATATTTAAATGTTTACTATGTTAAATATGTGTATGTTGAAGTTTACCCTTGTCCTGACCTTGTAAAAAAAATGTATACAACTGATTAAAATGTTTCTTTATGTTATGAATACTATACCCCTTTTGTTGAAATACAAGACAAACATAATATGAACATTTCATTATACAGTTTATTGTTGAGTCACTTCTTCAGGTACGGAAACTTCTTCAGTTTTGGGCCATGGTCTGCAAGGAAGTAACACAAGGTTTGTACATTTCACAAAAAGCCACAACAGTACATTTACTGTATGTCTTCATGTAAAGTGATGTTTCCCTTACCTCACTGATCCAGGGGATGAAAGAGGCCACACGGGTAAACATTGTGGGCTTTTTAGGAGTATTACATCCACGCCCATTCACAAAACTAGTCACTCCCTCAACATACCATTTACCGTCTCTGCCCTTACAGTTCAGAGGGCCGCCAGAGTCACCCTGGAAGATTATAGCAGATATTGGAGCATTGGAGAAAATGGTATCATTTGTGTCACATAAAGTATGGAGCTATGTTGTTGTTTCTTACATGGCATGCTGACTTGCTCTCTCCTCCTGCACAGACCATTGTTGTCTTCGCCGAGCTGCCCCACCAGTCACTTTTACTGCAGATACTGTGATCCACCACAGGAAGTAGGGCCTGCTGAAGTGTAGTTGCCTGGGGACCTCCAGCTATAGAGAAATGGACACACTCATTGTAACAACAGCTGAAAACTTGAATTATATTTGATGAATATCTTCAGGTCCCAGAGCAATTAAATATTTTTGCTTTCCACAAGGGTGCACTTCCCCCGACATGAGCTAGGTGTTAGCAGACTTGGCAGCAGATCTTACAGAAGAGACGGCCCCAGCCTGTGACGTAACAGGGCTGGTTGTGGGCAAGGGTAGCACCAGGCTGTGGCAGGCAAGCCAGCTGAACCTTATCATTAATAACAGCGCTCTTCTCCAGCTTTAGCAGGGCAATATCATTCCTACATAACAGAATGAAACACAAAGAATTAAACTTGTCATTAATTATATTTTCATAATAACTCAGAGTCTACATAATTGTGTGGAGCGCCGGTTTCTACTACATGTTTAGGTGCATTCATTTACATTTACAAAACTTCTATTTACTCAGCTGCTGTTCAGCAGAAACTCCCAAGGTCTCAGGGTAAGCACCTTTTCAAAGAACATATTTACTGTGTTTCTTAATAATCCACCTGAGATCTAGATTGCTGGGCTGAATATGTTGAGAAAGGACAATAACCTACCCACAAGACACGCAGTTGTCGTTCCATTTGGGATGGATGAACATTTTTTTCACCATAATGGACTGTTCAGGTCCCTCCTGCTTTTTCATGTCATGCTCAGCAAGAACCACCCTGTATGTGTGGAATCTGGTTGGGAAAAAAGAGCCTCTATGTCTTTAAAAATGAGTTTTAGAAATGAATATCAGTGACATTACTATTACATCACTGTCATTTTAATCTAGAAATGATATGTGACCATTGCAAGGAAAAACATCCTAGATTAATTCAGAGATCTAACATGCCATTTATTTTAGTTGTAAAATTGTTTATCTGAGATGTAAACTTGATCTCACGTGATGCAGTGAGCAGCAGTCAAGACCCAGTCAGGAGCAATAAGTGTTCCTCCACAGGTGGGGAAGAAAGACTCCAGAGACACCTACAGATAAATGGAAAACTGAATGATTTAGAGCAGTATGAGAATCAGATGGGTAAAAATTATTTTTGTGAAAAAGTGTTTGCACTGACTCACCTGCCATGGCCAGCTGTAGGGACGGGCCTCTTCCCCATTCACCACACGGCTGGTGTTGGGCTCGTAATTGGGTACACCACACCCAGAAACTTCAACACAGTGAGACACAGAAACGAGAGAAGCTGAATAAGAGTAAGAGGGTCCCCAGCTTTCTCTCAAATCAAGATATCAGCTTGGTTCATATTGATTTTAAGTAGCAACTCGCACCAACAAATACAATGTGTTTAACATGAACTCACCAGTTGTGACAACCAAGAGGAGGACAAATGCCAGTTCCATATTGATAAAAAAGAGCTATTTTTTCAAGCAGCACTATTTATGGGCTGCAGTCCAGACAGCACCAGACAGAGTCTGGGAGTTTCTCCAGGTGTGCAAAGAAGTCAGATAATTCCTGGAATTCAAACTGTAAACAGCAAGTGCTGATTGAGACACTATACCCAGTACGATGCAATAAACTGATTTTTACCCTGTTATGTTTTATCCACACTTCAGATGTGCCCTTTGCAACCTTGCATGCAGTGAGAGGAGGTGACAATTCTTGGGACCCACAGCTGTTGAAGCCCCACCAAAATTTCAATATTATTTTACCATAACAGGGGTTAGTTGCCTTTATATTTTGAGGTTTTGAAGCAAGAGGAACTACGTTATATGTTATAACAACAGCAATTAATATGCAGTGTAAGGAGAAATTTGATTTGTTGATTAAGAGCTTATGATGGTCAAGGGAATTTGGTTTTGCTGATACACCTTTTACAGGATCTCTGGATCCAATACCACCCAAATTTACATTCTAGAATTTAATTTTTCACAGGGGTCAAGTATAAGGAAAGTCATGTTTCATGTATTTTTCTTATTTAATTATTTACTTTAAATAAATTGAACAGATTAAGAGATGTCTCGGTAATTAAGATTAACGTAAAATTAATAGCATTTTTAATAACATTTTAATGTAAGTTTATTTTACACCCAAACGGTGTCGCTGTGAATGCTGTTGTCTACTTCCGCTCACTGCCGCAGAAGAAGAGATTGTAGTTTAAAAATGGCGCTACCCGGCGTTTTACTCGTGCGCCTGAGAGGGCTGAGCAAAATCGCCAAATGTGTTTACACAGGAGGCAAAACAGCGTCCAACTGGAGCCAAGAAATGCGGTGGTACACTACAAAAGCTGGAAGATTTGAGAAACCCGGTGCTTCCGATTTTCAGACTAAACGAGGTGAGTGAAAACTGCTGTTAGCTAAGTTAGCTAACGGCTAACAGTTGACAGCTCGCAGCACTGCTAAACCTCAAGGACATCCCTCCTAAAACATCATAGAAACATCATGAAAACATCCGCTCACTACTATAGTTCAAGGTTTACCCAAGCCTTAAGGAAGCTGTAATGACATAATAAATAGAGAATGGCTGTATAAAAGCACAGTTCTCATAGCTGTATCATTTTTTTCTCACTTCATTAGCTATTAGACGTTACTTGAACGGCAAAGTCCAGTCTTCCGTCCCTCTCCATGCAACCATCCCACCATGAGACGATTGCAGGTCTGCTGTAATAATATCATGTTAAAAAAGCTCCAATCTTCTTGTTGTTGCCACTGCGTGCTAAGAAACACATTTTTGCCCACAGCAGCTTTCACAAGGATCAGGGAAATGAAAATGAATGTGTCTAGTCAAAGTAAGGATTCCAGAATGAGTGGTGGTAAAAACTATTCAGAGATCTTTAGGACTTACTGGAACAACCCAAGCGGCAAGAAATTCTGAATAGTTATGTAGCTTATCATTTGGGGTTATCAGCCGACCAGCCAACAGGATATTATTCTGTCACCAATTCTCCGACAACTGTGTGTCTGACCTTTTTTTGTTTTTACTATTTTATTGGTTTAACCTTAACGCAGAGCTGCTGAAGGAGTTTCCAGATCCTAAAACCCTCTTGAATAACACAATCTCTCGGTCACTGGGAGTCAGTGACCTGTCCCATCTCATCCAGTACAGCTACACTGAACATGTGGGGGTCAAGGTGAGAACAAATGTCGTGATTAAATGGGGTTTCTGGACGCACCATGTACTTGAGAGGTCTCTCATAGATGATTTTAAGTTTTGAACTGCAACTTTGTTTCGATAGAAAGCCACTGTCACACTGATGTGGCCCTGCAAGATTGAAGAGGAAGGTTATGCCTCCAAGAGGAGTGATGCAGAACAACTTGCTGCAGCTGCTGCTTGTCTCAAGCTCAGAGTAAGACTTTACACTGTAAAAAGTGGACACACTTTTTTTTATTTATTTTACTTCCGTGTCATGACTTGCTCCTTCACTCTTTTCTTCTACTCTCTTTGTGCACAGGAAATGGGTGTGATTGGTCCAAACAATCAGCTCCCCAGAAGGAGAGCTGGCCAAGGGAGTGGAGGGCTACATACACCCTTTTACGATAATGAGGACAACTCATGGAGAAATAATGTCCGTATGTCTAAAGCCAAAGCAGATGAACTCAAACAATACCAGTCCCCTGTAGAGGACACCTCCAATGTTGCTGAAGCTCTCTCCCTGTTTCCTCAACCTAAATCTCTCCTGGGCAGGGTCATCCAGGTGGCCACATCATCGAACAGAATCAGGGTTGGTAGCTCTCGTCTTCACCACGATGGAAACTAATCACTTCTAGCTTGTACGTTCTCGACCCATATCTCTGTCTGTCATTAAAGGAGCTAATGAATTTCCGAACCACTGGAGGGAAGCAAAAGAAATGTGAACTCACCGTGCTCTGGCCTGAGAAGATGAAGTTCACAGCTACAGCAAGTAACAGAGTGACAGCAGAGAAGAAAGCTGCAGCTCTCGCCTGCATGAAATTGAAGGTGGGAATGACTTTGGAGAAATACTATGCTCTTGCATGTTAGAACAGTACTAATATATGTATCATGTCACCTGGTTTAGGAGCTAGAGCTGCTGGATAAAAACAACAATCCATTGACTCATGCCAAGTACAACCATGAAAAGGTGAGGGAGGCAGGAGAGAGGGAGAGACGCCCCCTCCCACTGGAAATCCCAAATTACCTGGAGACTCGTATGAGGGAGTATCTCACACAGGTGAGTAAGATGGATGACATTCGTGTGTCTGCACTACACAGTCAAAAATTTGTGGACATATTCTTAATGTCACAACATACAATTATATATTAAACCAAAGTGTGTTCATCTTTGTGGCAACAAATCAGTGAAGATCAGAGGATGTTATAGCAGCACAATAATGCCCAAAGATTTGAATTGATGTTTGATTTAATGTTCGGGTGTCCTAGTGGATCTCTAGTGTGACCCCCTCATCACAGGTTATGGTCTCTTTTATCACAGGCAAAATTTGTGTAAAAGAAATATATATACTTTTCATTTCATCAGTTATTTTCCTGACCTCCTCAGATTTATCTTGGCACCTATTTGAAGGTCCTAACCCCCAGTTTGGGAACTACTCTCGTAGGGCATGTGGTGGTATTTTAATTTTCTGTCAAAGCTAAAACCTCATCCTCTTCTCAACAGTACCCGGTGGCAGAAGAAGTGCAGAAATTGTGGGAGGAGAATGAAGCAAAAGGAGAGCAGACAGTAGACCAAGGGGAAGAAAAAGAAGAGGAGGACTTGGTGGCAGACGCCATCACAGGCAGACCATACAAACCTTTGTCAAAAGAGGAGGCTCAGGAGCTCAATACCTACCTTCAGGAGGAATGGGAGCAGGCAAACCCTGTACTGGGTGTGAAACTCCCGGTTGATGACTACCGTCAGCGTGTGATCTCGGCTGTGCAGTCTTCCAGGGTGGTGGTGATCGCCGGTGAAACCGGATGTGGCAAAACAACACGGATCCCCCGCTTCCTGCTGGAGGACTGTGTGAGAGGCGGAGAGGGAGCCGACTGCAACATCCTGGTGACCCAGCCTCGTCGGATCAGTGCCGTGTCGGTGGCCCATCGTGTTGCTCATGAGATGGGCCCATCCCTAAGAAACTCTGTGGGACATCAGGTAGATACAGGTTTACAGAATACACATACATTTGTTTTTTAATATATTATGTTAATTAGATCTGAAATTATTAGATTAATTGACAAGTTGCTGGACAACTATTTCTTATATAGTTTGTCATTTTAAAGCAAAAAATTCTAGACATTACCTGCTTCCAGCATCTTGTTTGTGAGGATTTGCTGCCTTTCTCTGTTATGTGATAGTGAACTGAATAACTTTTGCGTTTTTCAGGCAAAGCTACATAAAAATGAACAATAACTGTTGTTTTTCTTCTGGCCGTCGGTACTGTTATTGTAGGATGAGCACTCAGAAATTTATTAATTCAATAATTTGATTTCATGTCAATGTAACAGACTTTTGCTTATGACTGGCAGAAGCTTTAAAGTATTTCAAGAGTAAAGCTTTCTTCCGTTGTAATGCTATTGTGATTATAGTAATTCACATTAGTTGATGAATCTTTGACTGTTTCGGAGTTTTTGTAGAATAAGTACTTCTCCGTGCATAGGTGAGACTTGACAGCCGACCTCCCGAGCACAGTGGAGGAGCCTTGCTCTTCCTCACAGTGGGCATCCTGCTGAGGAAGCTGCAGTCGAACCCGTCCCTGAAGGGAATCAGTCACGTGGTGGTGGATGAGGTCCACGAGAGAGACATAAACACAGACCTGCTGCTGGTCTTACTGCGCTCCAGCTTAAAAGAAAACCCCGACCTACGAGTGGTGCTTATGAGCGCTACTGGGGACAACCAGAGGCTGGCCCAATACTTTGGAGGCTGCCCAATCGTGAAGGTGCCAGGGTTCATGCACCCGGTGAAGGAGAGATACTTGGAGGATGTGCTGAGAGAGATGGGACGCCCACTGCCAGTCCAAGAAAGAGAGGAGACAGACGAGCAGGTGAGCCTGAAGTCTGGATGGATTTGTTAGTTTTTGATGTGATGCATTACTTTAAATTCATCCCACTGTTGTATATTCTGTGCATAAGATTCTTTTCGCTTATGCTGTATCATGTGAAATGGTATTTTATCTTGTTTAAGGAAAGAAGAGTTGAGGCAACACCCGATCTAGATTTAGTGGCTGATGTAATCGAGCACATTGACAGACATGGAGAACCAGGTAACTAATACACTATCTCTAACTTTTCTTTTTTTTTTTCTTTTTTTTTTTTTAAATTTAAATAATGCCCTTGCAGCAGTGTTTAAGATGATCCCTCAAACTCCTTCCCCCTCATGCTTCAGGTGCAGTGCTGTGTTTTCTCCCTGGATGGCAGGACATCAAGGCAGTTCAGGAGAAACTGGAGGGGAAGCCCCACTTTTCCTTGGGCTCACAGATGATCCTGCCATGTAAGAGCACAGACAAAGACTTCTCTTATGTCTTTTAAGTATAAGAGAATGCATTTATAATTTATTTCCTTTTTTTCTTTTAGTGCACTCTAGTTTATCAGTGGCCGACCAGCAGACTGTGTTCCAGCACCCCCAAAAGGGCCAGAGGAAGATTGTGCTCACCACCAATATTGCTGAGACCTCCATCACCATAGATGACATTGTCCATGTGGTGGATGCTGGAACTCACAAAGAACAGAATTATGACCCACGGACAAAGGTTAGTGTAATACTATCTGCATTTTACTCCAGTTTCTCATTTAACCTTTTCAGATCTGAAAAAGTGTAGATTTGGGGATTGTGATATTTTCTGCTGGAATGTAAAAAGGCAACAAATCCAACCTGTTTCATTTGGCTTTCCAGGTGTCCTGTTTGGACACAGTTTGGATATCCCGCTCTAATGTCACTCAAAGAAAAGGGAGAGCAGGGCGATGTCAGCCGGGACAGTCCTACCACCTGTTCCCACGAAAACAGCTGGAATCCATGACTCCATTTCCGATCCCTGAGATTCTGCGCACCCCGCTGGAGAGTTTAGTAATGCAGACCAAAATCCACAGTCGTAACTGCAAGGTACTGACGGAGAACAATAGCTTTTGTGTGTTTGTTAAACTGTTATTTGGTATTTTCTCATATATTGAATGATGCCCTATGTCATTTTTGGCTGGACCGCAACATTCATTTATTTATTTATTTATTTATTTATTTATTTTTGCATTTCAGGATTTATGTATGTATTTCTACATTTTATTTATTTATGTATCTCGGTTTCTGTATGTTAATTAAGTAGGCGGTCCTTCCTCAGTCTAAAGCCGGATTGGTTATAGCGGTGTGGTCGACTGGATGGATCTGCCACAGCTGCCCTGACTGGTGCACAGGAGCTTTGCCTGTCCAGTGTTGCCAAAGCGACTTTGAATTAAATCAATTCAATTAACTTGAATGAAGTTAATTCACTTAAATTTATTCAAATTGATTAAATTGAGTGAAATGAATTAAGTTCAGTTGAGTCGAAATAATTGAAAGTGAGTTAAATTCTATGAAGGACCAGAATAGTAGTTGGTAGTAGGAGTTGAAGTAAATAAAGGCTAAATTATTGTGGATCCCAGACGAAGGCTGTGAGCTGTGTTGAGGCCATGTCATGGTTATAAAATCAGGATTTGACCATAGGCGGTCCAGCCACGTACTAGGTTTTGACCTAGTCTTGTTTTTCTTTTGTTAAGGCTGAAGATTTCTTATCTCAAGTGTTGGACAGTCCAGAGCAAGAAGCTGTGAGAGAAGCTGTCCGAAATCTACAAGAAATAGGTGAGTGAGTCTGAACAATTCATGCTCTGGATGATATTTTAATCATGTTATGCATCTAACTTTGCACGTATATGTATTTCTGTGCTGGATTAAATTGATGTCGATGTCTTTGTTTTGGCAGGAGTTCTGGACGGGACAGAAACCCTGACGCCTTTAGGAGAGCGTGTTGCCTGTATGTCATGTGACCCTCGGCTGGGCAAAGTGCTGGTCCTGAGTGCCATGTTCAGGTGTGTTCTGCCCATGCTGTCTATAGCTGCCTGTCTGACCAGAGACCCCTTCTACAACAGCTTGCAGAACCGAGCACTAGTCAACAAGGTGAGATGTTTATTAATCTACATAGTTGGAATAATAGTCATAATAAAACGGATTTGACTTCTTGAATATAACGCACTTCATCTGTGCTCTGTTTTTCCAGGCGAAAGAGGCGCTGAGCGGCTCCAGCTACAGTGACTATTTGGTGTTCAGTAGAGCTGTGTTAGGCTGGAGGAGAGTTCAGCACGAGGGCAACAGAGAGGACAGAGATGAATATCTGGACACACACACTCTGTCCAGGACCAGCCTTCGATTCATCAACGGTTGGTGTGAAATATCATTCTCATCGACTTTGTCCCTCAAACACAGATTAGGGATGAAGTGGCTCAAATGAGTGAAATAATTTTCTGTGGTACTAATGAAATTTATGAGCGGTTCTGACCGGTCATACAAGTCATGAAGAGGTAGTCTGCCTTTCTCCTCAAGGAAAAAACACTTGTTTGACTTGAAATCACAATGTCTTAATCTGAATGAATTTGAACTTTAAATATGATACTGAAAATGTATAAATACAAACAGACTTCATCTAAAATCATCATCATGGCTTGCCAGATCTTGCCAGATCTTGCAACAAGTTTGTGTGTCAGAGAAAAAAGACATACGAAGCAAATAAGAAAATGTTCTTGTACGAGACCCAATGTGTGGGTCCAAAGTTAGGTCTAACTTTTTTACTTGTTAACTTGCTTCACAAAATCATTCCTGTTTTTGTGTCATGCTGTTGCAGGTCTCATCTCTCAGTTCAGTGAGAACCTGCATGACGCTGAGCTGGTTTCTCGTGCCAGTGAGTGCCAGCATCACGCTTCTCTCTACAATGAACACAGCAAGCAGGATGAGCTGCTTAAAGCTGTGCTGCTGGCTGGACTCTATCCCAACCTCATTCAGGTACATGGCAGCTTCTCAGAGTGGAGTCGATAATATGGCTTTGAACAGCTTATTTCCTGCTGTACTTCTTCAAATAATTTGGACATCTATCTTTGGAGAAAAATCTTTCACTTGTTTGTTTTTATTTATTTTAGGTGAAGAAAGGTGTGGTTACTAAAGAAGGGCGCTTTCGCCCCAACGGTGTGTTTTTCCGCACACTCGGTGGACCAGTGCTGCTTCACCGCTCCTCAGTCAACAGGTTGAACATGCTCAAAAATTTTACTACAGCAGGTGTTGACTTACATAATGCGCGTGTAAACTTTACGTCTTCCTGTGTGTGTGTGTGTGTGTGTGTGTGTGTGTGTGTAGAGGAGAGGAAGACTTCCCTAGTCGCTGGCTGACATTCTTCTACGCTGTCAAGTCCAGCGGGCAAGTTTTCATCAGAGACTCCTCTGTGGTCCATCCGCTGGCCCTGCTGCTGCTCACAGACTGTGACATCAAAGAGACAGGTAGGACATGTACTGCTGCCCATGAAGAATAGGGGTGAAACAATTCTGAGACCGAAACCACAACACAAACGTCCACAATCTTGTTTCGTGATACAGGAAGACAGAACCACACAACAAACACAATGTATTTTAACTAATAACACACAAATCATTATACTCTTCTTGTCCATATTGAATAAATGATTCAAACATTCACAGTGTAGGGTTGGAAGAAACATGTGAACCCCTCGGCTAATGACATTGACAGAAGGAGTTATCAAACCTGGAGTCTAATCAATGACCCAGGTAGAGCTATTTTGGCTTCCCAATAATAGAGTAATCTGTCTCTTTCACAACAACCACTCATCCGATCAACTTCAACTTGTTAGGTGTATTGCTGAGGACCTGAGGAAATACAGTGTCAACTGAAGTCCTTTGGTTGTTGAGACCCCAACCCTGTCAGACTTTTTAAGTACATCTCTGTGGTTTATGAAATGAACTGCACTGTCATTAATAACAGTCCCTAACTTAGCAGCAGCGAGTCTGAAAATACAACAAAGAGCAATTTGCCTGCACTTTTGGTCCCACATGTATGTGATACCATTTTTAATAAATAAACAATACCACACATTAACACCCTTCTTTTATTATGATTTAAAGTCAGTAAAGGGGGCCCGTTTTTATCTACATGATACATTACATTACATTACAGTCATTCAAGTGTAATAAACTCTAACATGTTCCCAGAATGAAATGTATTCCTTTGCTTCAACATTCAAAGTAGGTATACTTGGTATGCTGGTGCATACTGTGTGTTTAGTTCAGTCATTTTAACCAAGTTGTGATTTTCAGTCGACTAGCAGCTGCGGTTGCTAGGAGCACTTAACATTTTTCAGTTTCATTAATGATATATATTCAGATTTTTAAAGTTGTTTCTGTTAATTGAGCAATTTGTATAGCTGTGTGAATCCCAACAGTCTTTTTTCTTTTGCTACTCTTTGATTCTGGCAAGAAAGACGACATCCCAATTCTTCTCTGATTGGCTGGGTTGGTTTTCCAAACAGCGTTAAAGCTGTCGATGAGCAATAAACCAGAAAAAATAAAATATAATTGTCCTGCTAGATGTACAGACTGAAATCCTCCTACCTTGATGATAAATAACTGTTTTCTCTTATGTCCCAGTGAGAGGAGACAGACTGGAAGTGTCATTTCCTGGTCGCTCTCTGGTGCACTGTGAGGTGACACTTGAGACGTGGGAGCTGCTGTGGGAGCTACGCACTTCCATTCAGACCATGCTGTACCGAAACCTCAACAGTCCCAACAACGCAATCACCTACTCCTCTCAAGACGGAAAGCTCATCTCTTTACTCGTAGAGCTGCTCAACAATACACACTGCAACCCTTTGGCTCAGAATTACAACAGCGACAGTGAGGTGGATTGACGATGAGCACTTTCTACACATGTGCGTTGGATCTAATGTCTGGTACAGAAGAACCAAGAAAGATGATAGTATCTTTATTTTTGTTTTCTGTGGAGAGGGTCATTTTGTTTTAAGAATTTTTTTAGTACTTGAGTTGGCACTTAATGTGCTGAACTGATCAGGATTCTGGACTGTTGTACTTTTTGAAGCAAATGATAAACTCGCACTGAGGCGTGAGGAAATCCATTCGTATGGATTTTGGACTGAGGTTTATTGTTTATGGTTATTTGCTTTCTGAAAAGCAGAAGTTGACTATATTTTACTATAACGAGTAAAGAGAACGGATGACTGGCCAAACATCATTAAAATGGACAGCATGCTGTAAATGTCATATTTATTGTACTAAATATCTCCTCACTGAACTGCTTAAGTCACTTTATCTAAGAAAAATCCTTCATAAATTGTGTGTGAAAGCTGCTCAGGCGTTTCAGTAATTCCTCCATGATGTCTTCAGATGTAATAATGCAAAATCTGCAGAAATAAAAGAGGGTTGGAAACATTAAGTGTAAAATGTTGCAAACCTCTATTGACAGCGCACAGTTACAATGCCCTTTTGAAATATGCAACTATTCTCTGAAATGGACCACTTATCTTTAATAATACCACAGTTTGTCTATTAGAAAACACTTGATTTATACCTGATGTGGTAGGTGCCCTCCTTTTGCCTGTACTCAGAACCAGGACTGACCAACAGACCAGTCTCCTCTAGCAGTCTCATACAGTAGAACGTATCTGGCTTCATTCCCACTTCCTAAAATATCCAAAGACATCACATAACCAAAGCACCAGATATGTGACGTTTGATAATTATATGATTATAATGTATAATGGTTCTATAAGACAGTATAGTAACCTTGGCTTTCTGAATGGCTTTAGGTGGAAGATACACTCTGGGGAACGCAAATGCTCCTCCCTCCACTGGTTGGCAGTAGAAACCCAGGAGACTGTTCACAACCTCACAGGCTCTCTTCACATTACGAGCCAGCGTGCTCCTGATGTGTTGTATCTCCTGCAAAACGGAGAGTTGGAGAGGAGGACAAAAATGAAAAGGGGGAGAGAGTTGGCAGGGCAGCAGGCTATTAGACATCCTGCAGAACAGGATGGTAATCTGAGCAGCGTTTCTCTGTTCTCACCGCATTATACAGAGGGTATGAGGGATCTCCTGGTTGTGGAGGGTTCAACATCAGATCCAGGGCAAGCTGACCCAACACAGGGGCACAGCTGTCTTTCGAGAAAAGATTGTGGATGTATTTCATGACAGCACGGTCCAGATTTACCAGCTCCACATATCCGCCACGCAGACCACACCTAGTGGGAGAGACGAATCCAATCAGTCGTAACTGTCTCACCACGTGCAGATTTACCAGCTGTTTGGGAGATTTCCATCATATCACATGATCTTCTGCACTTCAAGAACTTACACTTCACTTAACACGCCATAATATAGTTAGCTGTATCTATTTGTCAAGAACTATAACTCGCCCTGTGGGCACCCAGAAGTGTGGTTAATAAACTCTTAAAATGCCCTTGGCTGCATACAACTTCATTATAGTGCGTTTTGAACTGTTTACTAAATGTTTGGCTTTTTTTATCTTCTCCATCGTCCTGTCACCCTCATAGGTTGTCTCGTCAGCTGCTGGTGTCCAGCGTCAAGAATGAACTTTTGTCTTATCTTTTGTGAAGATCACCTATCACAAAGTAGCTGACAAACTCCAGACGCTCATCGGAACTGAGAACTTACTCTCCCATTAAGCCCTTGGACGCTGAGTGGAAGGACGCCAGCTCCACTGTGTCTGAAAGAGGAGGCCCCATCTCCATCAGAGCCCTCTTGTAGGAGACAAACTCACTCTTTTCCCCGTAGACGCAGTCCTGATAAACCTGTGGAGAGGGACACGTGTTAACTTACTGTACATGTGTGCGTTTATGTGCACAAATGGAGCGATAATACTGCTTTAAGACAGCCACCTCATCAGCCAGAAGGAAGAGCCTCTTCTCAGAAACAAACCGGATCACCTCTTGCATCGATTTTCTGCTTTGAACATGACCTGTCGTCGACATAGCACGAAAACAACCGTGTGATATACTGTACATTCTTTGATACAAAAATATAATAGATGATCTCCAGTCTTTTTTTCTTTTTTTTTTTTACTACCTGATGGATTTCCAGGGTTGATGACATACAGAGCAACAGGGTTACAGACTCCCTTTGCAGATTCCAGCGCTCGATGTAGCTCCTCTACCTGCAGCTCCCAGCCCTGCTCCTCATTCAGGTAGTAGGGAACGATGACCGCTCCCAGTTCCATTATGGACAAATTGGTAATGCTGTAGCATGGCCCTGGAGTTAAAACACCTGTTCTGGTTGAAGCCTCTCTGTTCACCAGCACGTTGAGGATGTTCTAGTGAGCACGGGAAAAGACTGGGTTAATTTGAAGATGACAGTCATTTACAGGAGGAAGAGGCTGGATAGAGACTGTTACCGTTAGCGCCCACTGTGCGCCTGAGCTCATGTATATGTTTTCAGGGTGAGACGGAGCCCCACCATCTCGTCTCATTATGAAGTCAGAGACTCTGTGGACTAGTTCTGGTATACCCGCTGTAGCTGTAGAGGAACCTGAAGAAATAACAGATTCTGATGAACAATCACAAAACACAGACTGATAAACAAAACAAAAAAAAAACTGAGATGGAACTGTAGAGCAGGTTGATCCTTCAAACCACATCATTGTAGTATCACATACACAGGCCCTTACCTACACTCCCTCCAGCACATTCCCCCAGCAGCCTCTGAGCTCTCTGTCTGACGTCCGCAGGCAGTTTGTTGCTGTTGATAAGCTGAGGGTAAATACATGCTGTAACAACCTGCAAAATATGTAGACACACATTGAAGAAAGATGGAGATTTTAGTTCAGAAGAAAATGCAGGAGTTTGCACATACAGTTTTTGTAAGTCTGACAAAAAAAACAAACAAAGAAAACATGCAGTCTTTGGAGGTCAAAGATTACCTGTCGGACAAATGACAGAGGTTTCACGCCTGCCCTGTGTGGGTCACCCCAGGAGACATCTATAATTTCTTTGTAGGGCTTTCTCACTCCCTATTGACAGGTGAATTCAAAGCAGAGGTTCAAGAAATCACAACACAAGTTGGAAAATTGACTCAAGCATCCATATATTGTAGATTGATGTCAAAACCTTTTTTTCTTTACCTGCTTGAGCCCCTCCTTGATCTGGTTTACTCGTCTGGCCAGGATTGCATACTCTAACTGCTTCATGTTCCTCACATTTGAACTGATCTCCTGCAGAACAGACATCTCCACAATTTGTCTCTAACCTCTATCAGACAAGACCTTGCAGGTCAACTTGCTCCAAGTTCAATTATATGCATGAGGACATCTAGTTACAGATATACATAGGAAAAACGTGGTAATATGTGCCTTATTAACAGACAATGCAGTTTAGGGACGATCTGCTGTTGGCAGTGTGTCATTTTACTTTATTCCTTCACCCAATTCTGAAACACCTTTACAGTTTTATCAGATATTAACTTTTAGTCATGACTGAACATGACACCCTGCTGAAATTGCAAAGATCTTCTCTCTAAAAACTATAACCACTAGTGTATCAGTCTGTAGTATATATTACAATTATGGAAATCCTGACAGAGATTTGAATAAGTCAGCTATTGAGTTTGATCTGGAGCTTATACTCAATATATAAATCCATTTAAAAAGATAAAGATATTCAGAACACATAAGGGACAAAAATCTAAATAAAGAAAATCTTATTTGTGTTTCAAGGCTACAAAGTTACAAAAGTAGAGGCAATTGGCGACATTAAACCGGTGATGATTATCACAACTGTCTGTACTTATTCCACAATATCACAATGCAGTGCACCACAGGCAAGAAGTGTGGGTGTTATTATTGAATGAGATAAAACCAGATTGCATGCATGAGATAAACAAAAGGCCTGACCTGACAGAGAAGTTTCATTTACAAGCAGGTTCAACAACTGCAGTGTGTTAGGGAAAATTCTTATCATCGGGCTTCTGTGCATGATGTCACCTCAATTCTGAAGCAGGAACCTCTGGGGATAGGTTTTATACATTTAGAAAGAATACTATAGAAAGCTTGCACTCCATAACTGGTCAAATAACCCCATAAGACGAGAGAAGGGGTTGGAGAGGGATGTGTTACTACACTATTGGTTCATTAACCATAAACAAGGAAACATGACTATATGTAGGAGTGCTGATTCTCAGAACACTCAGCCACTTGTTACTGCCCATCCAAGGACTGCCCTGGCACCAGCAGTATCAGCCGAAAGCACAGCTTCGTCTGGAGGAGCCGCCTCAGTATCTCAAAGCTAATAAGATTTGGTGCAGTAGCTGGCTCACAGTGACCTAGGGCATCACACTGACCTTTTACCCTGAGTTAGTCATTCATTAGGTGGACAACATAAAATTTCCGCACACAGTGCATTGCTCTCAGGTCTTCAAAAAAAGTCTATAAATCAATTACCACTCATAGAAAGTTCTCCTGCCAAGTTTTCCACTGGCACACAACAAACCACCCACATCACTCTCATTGTTAACTCCTGACACTGGCACCCAGTTACTCAGTTAGGATGTACTGTATTTTACAATATAGCCTACAGCAAAATGGTGTACATCGCTGTGCAATGTCACTTAAATGTTAAATGATTAGAAAGAAAAAAAACTCAGTTAAAGTCTGGTGAGGCTGTTAAAAACCCACCACATTTCTCAACTCATGGAATCCTGTGTAATCTGTCTGTGAATGCATTATTTAGCTGTTTTCTGATAAATGTATTTCTTATTAAGTATCACTTTGATGTTGTTTGCCCTATATCTGCAAAATGTATTTGTTTGATTTATTTCTTTTACTGCTCTCTGATTTCTTTCGTGCTGTTTTATTGTCTGTTAATGTTTATGTCCTCATCTCCTATGTTCTCATAATTAGGATTAATTAATGGTAATTCATTTCTAAATTACACACTACAACATAATTACGATTTTTTTTTTGTGAATGCAGTGCTATTCAGTCAGTATGGCATTTGAGATAGGTCGAATGTTTCACAGCCACGTTTCTCTACGGACAAAAACAAGAGACGTACTCCTGCACTTCCTGTTTTGTTTTTCTTTCGCTCCGTGCTCGGGTCGGGTAGATATGGAAGAATTTGCGAGGAGAGGAGAAAACCACAGCCTGCCCGTGACGAAACGCGTTCCCTTCAGATACCGGTGGACCTTATAAACCACACAGAGGCAGCGGGCAGCAGTAACACCCGCCGCGGGGCTTAAGACACCCTCACCCCGCCTCTGGTGTTCGCGACATGGCACTCAGCTCGGGTGGCTGGGCTCCTCCAGCCCCGGTCCCTGCCTCGTCCCAGCAGGCTGCATGCGGCGGCCCTGCGCCGACGGCTTGCTGCAGTACTGTTTTGATGTCAGTCCGGGTGTCGGTGTGCCATTCCGGGATCCGGCCCCTGTGCCTCCCCGGAGCAGGCAGCGAGACTCTGCGCCTACAACTCAGCATGGACCCGAGCCGGGCCGGAGAGTTCAGACTTGCACTGCGAGATACGAGCGGAAACCGTAGTGTGGTGAGAGATCGCATATACACTTGTGTGTTGAAGAAGTGCTGTCACCATGCGCTTAGATATGTTTGTGATGAACCATCTTACTGAATCACATTTATATTTTATACCAGCTCAGGCCTGTACACGCCATTTTATGGTGCAGTCAGCCACGGACTCAGCTCCACAGATTCAGATTTGGGGATAAAATCATATCAGATTTCTTTCAGTGCATGTCTGTATCATGGCAGGCAGTTGAAACAGAACCTAAAACTTCCCTCTGGATCCACAATAACAACTATGTGCCAAACTTTTAGCAAAATCTTAACTTTCCCTCTTGTTTTCTTTTTAACTGAACCCATCTGACAGTAACTCTATTTTAGTCCTTATTTTGCCAATGGTATAACTTGTATGATGTAAACAGCCTCAAATTGTTGTTTATGAGCTACCAATACTGTAGTTAAGATGGCTTTTAGTTTCACTTTCATTTTCAGCCTTCCCATCAACCACTACTCATTTAGTTTTATTAGAATTATAACAGCATCAGGGGGGAAGTCCTTCAGCTGTGATTGTATTGGTCAACAGCTGCAGTGAGACTCCCGGATTTAGTGGGAAGACAAGTGGGTATTTTCCCTCTCACTCCTCACCTCCACAAACAAACAAACTACCAGTTTCAGCTGTGAATTTGTCATATGTAGCATGACACACTTGAATTTAATGTACCATGACACTTCTCTCTCTGTATCTTGCTGGAAGTCTCTATTCTTCTCATTAAATTCTACACATGATAACCTGCATTCTAACATCTGGTGTGGCGAATAGAGCCTTCAAATAAGGAGAAACGAGTGTCGACAAGTGTAATTGTGAATGTAGAGAATAAAACAGGTATAAATAACAATGTGGAGCAGCAGTGAGTTTTACAGAATTTTTTGGGTACTTTCAACACTATCAGAGCTACCTTCACCTAGATGCTTTACCACCACCTCAGCATACAATTTGGTCACACGAGGCTTAAAGTAAGTTTCAAGCAACAGCAACAACTACATCATTTCACACATAAATACATAATTTCACACATTTCAGCTTGACAAGGACTAAGTACTTTATTCTGGCCTGAAATGGCAAATTTATTTTGCACACCTGAGGCTGACAAAACCTAGACTGACTGCAAGAGCTGAGCCTGATGAACTTATAAGTTTGAGACGTGCTAATGCCGTTTGACTTGATTACAGCATACTATTCCTCTGACACCATATATATACATGATACATATTTTTGCCCAACTAGTGGTAAAGATCTGAGAAGACCAATGTTTTCGCTCAGATTTTCAGTTAACAGTTTTATGTTTTGGTATGTAATGAGAGACGGATAAAAACAAAAAAATTGAATTGGCAGTGGTCGAGATATCCTAAATTTTACTTCCTGGTACGGGTTAGGCTCCAAAAACACTGAGACCCACAATTCCCATAATGCAATTAAATAATGTTTATCAATACACCCTCCCTGCCTGGTGAATATCCACGTCTTGTAGTCACTTTTAGTATAGAGTTGCGTACAGTAATGACGCAAGAAGGTTGTTTCAGCCAACACTGTAACCTGACAGAACACATCATAATTTTAACTCTGAAGATATAGAAGACAGATGAGATCTGCGCTCGGCCACTGCTTGATGTCTTTACTTCGGGTTGACGGAAGCATTTCAGTATAATTTCTTTATGTGCTCCAATGTGCTTTATGTTTCACTTTAACCCCTCAGTACATGTTTGCTAGTTTTGTATTTGTTGTTTTCCTCTTTTTTTGTTGTAAGCAGGTTTAATTTTAACAGATTCTTGCCCTTTACAACCTTATTTCAGTTTTTTTTTTTTTTTACAATTTTACACTTGTAGTGCTTCTTAACATCTTTAGAAGACAAATTTACACTCTGTTGCTGAAGTAGATGCTTTAAATCGTAATATTTATCTGTACACTGCTGATTACTACTGATCTACTTTTCCTTTTATGACTGTATTACTTTTATATATTTAACTCAGAAAATCTCAGGGACTCTGTTTCTAGACAGCACTGCTCTGTTCAACCACAGAGGGACAGATTTCAGTACACAGACAAGTTCTTCCTTTTTTCACTATTATGGGTGATGACTGACAATGGTCATGTCAGCCCCAGCTGAAGAATTACATGACTGATCATGTTTGAAGCTGACCTTTATTTGGACTGTGCTTGTTTCATCATGTACTAACGTCACTCTCAAATTAGTCCTTTGTTCATCAAGTTCATTATGTGCTGTCTTCCTAAAATCTGACACATTTGCAATCAGCTTGTCATCTCACGTTGGACTTTTCATACTGTCGTATCAGAGTTTTTATAAAAATACACACACACTCTCTGGCAGGAGGCAAATCCCTCTGCTGCCATTGTCTACTCACAACAGACTTCAGTGCACTAATGTTTCCCGCCATTTCCACAGTGAAAGTTAGAGCACTTATGACAAGTCTTTCTCTGTCCGAACAAGGATTTCACTTGGTTTTTGTCATATTTCAGGGGATTATTTCCTTTTTCTCACATTAACATATAGCTGTATCTGCAAATTCCAAAGCCTGTCTTAATTTGCCAAGGGCTTTAATGTAATTTCGCCTATTTCCAAATAAAGCGCTGTAGAGCTGAAACAATGTTGTTGATTCCTTATTCCCAGTTGGTCAGACAAAACAAACCTGTAGAAGTCACAATATCAAGTATCAATATTTTTACATTTCGACTGGTTTTTAAGTAATTAATACAACCCTTCTCTGTCTTTTGTTTTTGTAAAGAGACATGAATGACATGTACTGTAGTTCCTGCATTATGGCTTAGCAGAATGACGGACCTTTTGAGATCTGTTTATATAATTTTTTATTATTTTTTTACCCTCAGTTCATTGCAGAGTTTGACCTTCGCTCGGTGCAGTATGAGGTCAAGTCCCCTCGCTGCCATGAGATGCGTCTTGCTGCGCCGCCCCACGACTGCATCCGCTTCAACTTCCGCTGCGACCGAGAGGCCGAGGAGTGGGCCACAGTGGTGATGTCGTCGCTAAGAGAGGCACATCGAGGTCAGTCTAACAATTATTTCCTTTGTCTATGACATTTTTTTCAATTCAAAAGAAAATGACAAATGCTTAATAACACACTCAATACAATTATTCAAGAACAGAATAGCACATAGATTATATGGTTTTCCGATGATCACATTTATTCTTACAGCATAGCACTGATAATTATGTGGAAGTAATAGCCTTGGAGAAAAAAGGCAAACTTTATGACAGCCATCTGAAAAAAAAAACTAAAACAAGACTATTCTTATGTGTCCACATGTAGATTTCCACTTCTTTCAGGCCTCAGATGAAAATGAATAAATCAATAAGCTACAGATCAATGTGAAAAATGTAAAGAGGCAACTTCATGTTGAGTAAATATTGGAAGGACAAATAGGTTTCCTCAGATATAAAGTAAAAGTACATTTTCTTGTCAAAATGGTCAAAGGTAAAATGAGTACACCCTCCTGAAAGTTACAAAATAAGACTTAATAAGAAGGTTTTTTTGGTGCTCGTTAAGGGCACCAGACTCACCTGGTGAGTCTGTTGAACCATCCCACTCAAACAGGTGTAACTAGGTGACAATTAGAGTGTCACCTAACCCACTGAATCACTCTCAGACTTAATGCTGACAACAATGGCACCACTTGGGACAGAATGGTACAGTGAGGAGTGCATGGTTCCAACACTGAAGTATGACGGTGGTTAAGTTCTTTATATAGGGGTGTATGAGTGCTGAAGGTGTTGGGGAGTTGTACTTTATTGATGGCACCATGAACTCAAAGATTTACTGCAAAATCCTGAAAGAGAAGATGCTACCCTCCCTCCACACTCTGGGTCGACGGCCACTTTTTCAACATGACAATGACCCTAAACATTCTTCCAAGGCCACTGCTGCTTTCTTAAGGAAGAACAAGGTGAAAGTGCTGCAGTGGCCAAGTATGTCACGAGACCTCAAACCTACTGAGCACCTGTGGGGGGTTTTGAAGAGACAAGCGGAGCGGCACTCCGCCTCAAACATCAAGGCTCTCTAGGAGGTCGCCCTCCAGGAGTGGAACAGGATAGACGGCACAGTATGTTGTGAACCTGTGCGCTCGATGACAAGAAGGTTCAGTGCAGTTCTTTAAAAGTAAGGTTGGACATAATAAGCACTAAAATAATACAAGGGTGTACTCATCTTTACAACCCTAGATTTAAGCAAAGCTGCCGAATTTATTTATTTCTTAGATATTTATGACATATCTTTCTATGTTATTATATATTTATGTTTAATAAATTTCACTTGCCACCTTTTTTATTAACTGGAATGTTGATCATTTAGGACCAAAATGATTTCTTTATGTTCAGAGGGGATGTACTCATCTATGCTGTGTTCTGTACATAAGAAAATGCTCGCTTTTCTGTGACATGAAAACTTCTTAAACTTTTTGCCTGTGATAAAAGTATGTTGCTGGTATGTACTTTGAGCCTTTATCAGCCAAGTGCAGCTAAAATAAATACAGATATCAGCTGACATTATTCTTTCATCTCTCCTCTGACAGTTGCAAATATTAACACGTACGAATCAGATGGCAGACAGAACCACACGGCAGCTATGGAGCAGTGGAGCTCAGCCTCGCTGCCGCTCACCGGTGAGTATCGCTGTTTATCAACCCCCCCCTCTGTACACAAAACGTGCTCCAGAAATGTCGCTTCTGATCGCTGCCTCGTTGTTTGTAGAGGAGCTGTGTTTGGAGCTTACCAGGGCGATTGAAGCGGGTGACACTCAAGCAGCTTCCCAACACGCGTCGGCTCTGGCTCGCCAAAAAGCAGCGCTGACCATTCAACTCTCTGAAAAGAACTACGCAGACGGAGAGATTAGGTGAGATTTAGTCAAGGCCATGGCGACTGATAGGTGTTCCGCATTGGGGGTGTGCTAACAGTGCCCAATCTGTGTTGCAGTTTATCTGTGGTAGTGGAGGATGTCTCGTCATCCTGCTGCGTCACAGTGAAAGTGTTTCCCTACATGACTGTGGCTGCACTCAAGCAACAGGTTAGAAGACTATCAATAATGGAATAAGAACATCACGTAGTAGCTTTTGGAGCTGCCCTGACTCCTGTTGTTGTTGTTGTTCTTCTTCTTCTTCTTTAGGTGTTTCTCGAGTACGGTTTCCATCCTCGCGTGCAGCGCTGGGTGATCGGTCAGTGTTTGTGCACTGAGCCGAGGTCATTAGCGTCCTACGGGGTGCAGAAGGACGGTGACACAGCATACCTTTACCTGATCTCTGCCCGACAGGCCCGTATTACCCGCCAGCTGTTCCAGCAGGACCTGGAGAGCGCCCTCCTCGCCCCACCTCTCCCCCCAGGCAATGGACCCACCTCCCAAGATTGGAGGGGTTACAGCACCCTACCCTCAAGGCTACCCCACAACAACCAGGGTCAGTTTGTTAATTATCACCCATCACACCTCAGGCAGAAAGTGCTGCCTTTTAGCTATAAGGGTGTTCAAGGGTAATGATGACACCCATTTTCATACAGTCCCCCAGACAAGGCAGCCGGACAGAGACCTAAACATACAGCCAAAGCAGGAAAGGAGAGTTTTAGAGCAAAACACTGCAATCCTCTGAGCATTTAGTCACCTGACCTCAATCATCGGATCATATGATTCATTTGCGATCAAAAATATCCAGAAACGAGCAGCACCTGAACCCAGCAGGATCTCACCAGAGCAGAGATATTAAGTGTTTGGTGATTCCTATGGATTAGAGACTTCAGTCAGTCATAACCTGCAAAAGATTCATAATTAAATTTTAAATAAGATGATTTTGTTTAGGTTCACGTGAACTGTTCTAATCTAAAAAAGGCTGCAACTCCCACAGCGTGCTACATATTCATGAGTTAATATAGACAAGAAAATACTGAAAATACTGTGTGAAAGTTATTCAAATATGGTTTCTTTCCTTTTCTAGACTTTTTTTTTTTTTTTTTAGCATTGTTTGTTTATAACCTATAACATTTTTTTTCAGTACTTCCCTCCAACATCTGATATGGATGTAAACAGTCACAGTACAGAGACAGCACCAGAAAATGTGGCACTGTCTGAATATTTTCCGACTCATTGTTTGTTGCTGTTTTTGTCAACTTCAGGGAGCACAGGTGGAGGAAGCGATAGATCAGGTGATATTAAAGATGTTCTTGACATAGAGAATCTGCAACTGAATGATCACACCACCAAAGCCAGTAAAACACAGGTATGTGACCAGTTTATACAGTTTATAATTTAATGTCTCATTATCTTTACAAAAAATCTGCTACGGGATCCTATAGACGTCTAATTATTGACTTTAAAGATAGTTAAAAAGATGCTGTATCCATGAGCTGTTTGACTCTTCATAAGTAGGCAGAATAGAAAAGTTACCCCAAATCTAAATTGGCCCTCTAAATCTGTATCAACTTTTCTCCTCTCAGCAGACAGAGTGGGATTGTCCCTCGTGCACTTTCATCAACAAACCGTCTCGTCCGGGCTGCGAAATCTGCGCTACAGCCAGACCCGACACACACATCCAGCAGGTACTGCATGATATCTCACAATCAATACGCTTGTACTACTACTCCTTAACATTTCCCCTCAGTGACAGTCACTCACTCCTTTTTTCTTTTTTTTTTCCCCCCATCTCTCACAAAGGAGAAAGGAAGGAGAGAGGACCGGGGAGAGTCTGGTTTAAGCAGCAGCTGACTGCCCATCATCACGGTCTAGTTGCAATTTCTCACTCACTTACACACACATACACATACATGTTGACAAAATACTCACATCAAGACTGTCAAGTGCACTGAGAGTCCTCTGGCAGCGGGCTGGCTGCTGAAGACGGGAGCGTTTGAAGCATCGTAGCATGACACAGAGGCTCAGATGATGGTTGAGGCACAGACGATGAACTGCAGCGTCAGCTTAGACCAATTCTATGGACATAACCATGACATACATCTGAATTTGGCCAGACCTCTTATTTATTTTACAGGGAGTGTGTGTGTGCGTGCGTGCGTGCGTGCGTGCTTGCGTGCGTGCGTGCGTGCGTGTGGTGCAAAAAAAAAAAACACAGACGGCCTATATTTATTTTAAGGGAGAGAGAATTGATGTAAGTTCTTGGCATTTGATTGCAGCAGAAGTTGAGGGAATGTCGCCCTTTCAGTTTCTGCCAACTGTGAAATGAGAGGAAAGGTGAAGCCTTGTGCAATACCCTGTTCTGTTCAAGTGTGTCATCTGTTGGAGCCAAAATGTTGGAAATAAAAAAAAAAAAAAAAAAGCCATGGAAAATGAACAGAAGTAATGTTGCATTTACAGGGTTGTCAAGTGCTTTTATTTTTTTATAACATTGTATTAAGTGTATTATTTTTAACAAGATGCATTGAGTAATTGATGTACATTTTAGCAGCGGATCTAATTTTACTCGATTCCCTCTGAGCTGTGACAGAAATGGAATGATCTGTTTTCAGTACATAATACTGTAAAAACTTACATTAGCTGAATAAACATAATGGGACTAAAGAATCCTGTTGATCCACCTATTGATCTATTTTTCTAAGATACACTGATTGATGGACAAATTGTGGTTCTAAACATGTTTGTGACTTTCAGTGTGAACATGAATTAGCTATTTTTTGTCTTGTGAGCAGCCTGGCTCTTGATTCTGTTGGTTGAGCCACCGCTTTTCTCCAGACTGAAATATCTCAATGAGATGGATTGCAATGAATTTGAGTTCAGACAATGTCACCTGAGGACTTTGTTGATCGCCAACTTTTCCTATAGTGCCGCCGGCGGGTTAAATTTTTCACATATCTTGCAAAATATCTCTCTCTCTACTAGACTAATTGGCGAAATCATCATTAGACATTCAAGCTTCCCAGTTAATTTTATCTTAATTACTTCAGTGATCCCGAGTTTTCCAACATGAGGTTAACATGAACAGGATTTAATAATCTCAGTACTGCCTTACAGAGCCGATGCACTAAATCACTAAACTTCACCCTTTTTTGATGTTATTCAGTTGTAGCAGCCTCAAGTCTTAAGTTGTATAAATGCAGCTGGTTGTGTTGCTAATATTCCAGATTTTGTCTTTGTACAATGTTTTTGAATTAAACTTTGAAGTAAATATCAGTTCCTTAGTTTTGAGGTTGTATGCAAACGCAGTAATATATAGGGAAGTATCACGCTCCAAACACAGCAGCCATACTTTTCCAGTCTTTTATTTTGGCATTCATAAATATAAAATAAACATGTTTCAAAGACAGTTATCAAAACAAGTATAAAACATTAGACGCAGCGATGGCTTGTTCAGACACAGGCGTATAAACATCATAAAGGATAAAGAGTTTTCTATAACCTGGGCCTTATTTTTCCAAGTTCGAGTGTAAAATGGGCAAAAATCTTTGCAATGGGTCCATTATTGAGCTGCCTCGATCAATTAGCTTATTTGTTATTGTGTTGATACTTTTACTTAAAGGGTCTGAACACTTCATTACTGAAAGTCATGCAATCGAGGCAGCGATTTCTATTTCTGTCAATGGAGTCTGGTGTCTTTTGAACAAAGCAATGTAACGACCGTTTCTGGCCTTTAACAAAAAGCTGCATCTCAGTAGGAATCCTATCCATAATGCTGTCAGGCACTTATTACAGTCTGAACCTGTCAGTGGCAAAAACAAGCACTTAAAGTGGATGTACTTTGACGCAGACCAAACGTCCTTTTGTTTACATTGCAGCAGCTGTTTAGTGGTTGCAAAGTACCCCATTCTTGCTCAATAGTGCACTGATTTTTCTCCATATCAATCATTTACACCCAAAACCATGAAGAAAAAAGGCCCAGGTTCAAAAATCCCAGGGTTATCCTTTAAAGGACGCAGACAATCAACCAGCCAGTTGGTTTATTCTGTTTCACCACTGTTTACTCTTAGAATAAACTATGTTGGTACTGTCTCAACTTCTTCCATCATTACAATCCTGCCTGAAAAAAATGAAACAATAAACAGTGCAGTAGTTTTCCTTATGTATCACAAACAAAAATCTTAAACCAAATAGTTTTTTTTTTGTTTATATTTTTTACAGAAAGCAACCCAACCATGACATTTATCGTTACTTGTGAAAAGCTCGTCCCCTATTCCACTTAGTTATTTGTAAATGAGATGTAAAAAAAAAAACAGTCCATTCAGCTTAGTTTATCAAGAACACCTGATTTTTCTTCACTGTTTTAAGAATGAAATACTTGGGAGTTGATACTAAAATACCAACAAAATGTCAAAAAAAAAAAAAAAAAAAGGGTCTCTGCACTTTCCAAGTCGACTTCCAATCTCTCCAGTGGATTTAACTGTCATTCTTCATATTCCCATGGCTGAAGGCAAACCTGAGAACACCTCAGAGGGTTTCTCTCCCCATGAAAGCCTTCAGTGGTTCCGCATGACTGGCATCTACTTCCAGAAGAGGATGTTCCAGAAAAGCAGCCAGCAAGGATAGACCAGCAGGGCTATGAGTGGGTAGACCAGAGAGCCGTACAGGGAGTGGTCCAGGATGCCCTGCGAGATGACTGACAGGTAGAGCAACCAACCCTCCTGGAAGCTGATGGGCATTTCCTGTAGCTCTTGGAAGAAAAAGACAGAAAACAGGAGCGTGCAGGCTGGGCTGAGGACGACCAAGATGAAGGCTGACAGAACACTTAGGGGAGAAGAAGAAGAAGAGTTAAGTATTACTTCCATGTGAGTAACATAATGGTACAGAGTTACATCTCACTAAGCATCTGTGTGTGTTTCTTACTTTGGGATGTGGGGTGTGACGAAGGCAGCCACAGGCACCAGGGTGAGAGCCAGGATGAAGCCCAGGGAGAAGTTGATGAGGGCGGTGCAACCCAGCAGCACAGCCAGGTACAGCACCGCGACCAGCTTCAGCACTCTCCAGCCCTGCTCCGTCCCCTCATCTGACAGGAGTCTGCGACAAACAGCACGACGAACACTTCACTCTCCTGCATCACGGTGACCTTAAAGTTGCGCAAGTTTCCCACTGTCTCAACTTAAGTGTTATTTGGTCATTTTCAGCTCCTGAAATACGGGGTCAATAGGATTTTAAGCTTGTGACGTGACAGTCAGGAATAATTTCAAAACCTGTCGTTGTTCATCGCCCTTTGTAAACCTTTGAAGTTTGTAAATGTATAAAAACATATAGTTAAAATCTGAGATGGTTAAAATAAGATTTGGGCACAGATTATATCAAGAATGAGGTCATACACAGGATATGAAAGGCTGCATAACACTTATATGTATCTGCATGTGTACTTCACTGTCACACACTAAGTGGGAAATTTGGGTGCAGTGTTCTGCTTTGACATTGTACTCACATGTTTTTGTGATTCGGTGTGTAACAGGATTTCCTTGTACATAACACACTGCACAGTCAACTCAGAATATTGTATATCATAACGAGTAACGCCGTTTTTAAGTCCAAAAAGCATTAAAACCATATAAAAAGAAAAATCATAAAATCCGAGGTGTGCTGCAGGTGACAGTACTTACCTGTGTGTGTTATGAGGCAAAGCCAGCCCTGCTGTGTAAACAGCAATAGCTGTCAGAACCACAGCCTCAGTCTCTGACACTGGGAAGTGTTCAACAGCCATCTCCTGAAAACGGATTGGCAGTGTGTACAGAGCCACTCCGGTCAGGTGGCTGATCACCAGAGGAGTCAACACAGACAGCACTCCTGGACTGGACTGCTGAGAGGAAGCAGATTTTATTAAAGTGCTGATTTATCAACTCAAGCCATGTAAACACTTCAATATCTGCCACGCTGATGGGATGCATGTGTCTCACCTGCTCAATGTCAACAACTCCATCTTCTGTTCTTGGTGGTGGAGTCGAAAGTTGAACCCACAGGTCCAAGGCCTGTAGCGTTGTCAAGGGAAAGTCTGGCAATCAAGCACATGTCAACAGCAATGCCAAAAGTCATAATTTTAACATGTAATCTAAACCAGACAAACTGTAAGTAAAATAATTATTAAAGGATACGCGAAGCAGCAGGATGACGACTAGCAGGCCGAAAGCAGGCATGTAGTAACCAATAGAGACAAAGTGAGAGAGTGACGGCATAAGGTAGAAGAAGTAGGACTGGTGCAGGCGCTCCAGGAGGTTATTCAGCTTACGATACATCCCTTCCAGAAGCCTAAAGGATATTGATCAGGACAAAAGCAGCAGTTGTCAGCTTATAAATATGTGTAATCTAGAAAATAAAGTACATTAAGCAAAAGGCAGTAGACACTTGCTCTGACCTGCCAATGGTGGTAGTATCAGTCTTGTACTGGCGGAAGCTATTGACGCCCTTGATGGTGGCAGCCTCGATGTGATAACGCAGGAACAGGCCGTGGTCCCCCCAAGGTCGTCCACTGGCCTGCTTCATCACCATCAGCATCATGGTCTTGACTGCGTGGCTGTAGCCAGACACACTGTCCCAGTCATTCCTCTGCAGCTACAGAAACAGATCAAATCTGAATATGACCTGTCATACACCAGGGTCATCACCAATGTCTTCACCAAACACATGAGAAAAGAGAAAATGTGTTAAGAGAGGTGTTAAGAAGACTTTACCTTGCCCTGGATGGTGCAAAGGACTCCTATCTTCTGGCAGAAGGCATAGAAGAGGTTGGCTAAATCCAGATTGGGTAACTGGCCGTTGAGACCTTCCAGTACTAGGTCCAAACTGGTGACAACATCACTGCTGAGCTCCAGGGACAGAGCTGCCTGGATTGAACCACCGCGGCCCTGCAGCGGGGACCAGTCCATTCCTAGAGGAACCATTAAAATTGGTATTGCAGAAAAAAAGTTAACAGAGAAATTCACTGTTCTTGTTGATGTGGTTTGTTAATGGGTGAAAGCAGGTGATCACCTGTAGTGTTGGTGTGGTGGTAGCCCTCCAGCCAAGCCTGCATACCAATCAGATCATGCTCATTCACGAGGAAGATGATGTCCTTGGCCCAGAAAATCTGATCTATTGAGGGAAACAGCAGTCATTAAACAAGAGATGGAACTGAAACACAAACTGAAGAATTGGAGGATGAAATGCACCAACTATCCAGTATAGTGACTTAGTGACATAGTGACAGCACTGAATGCAGTTACACTGTGGTGTTATACGGATACAACACAGGCTGGGAGAATACAGTGGGAGCTAAACTCACTCCTGAAGTAGTGTGCCAAACCAAGCAGCAGTCCCACAGCCTGGTTGTTGTTATCGCCCGGGCTGCAGGGAGCACTCAGCACCAGGGCTTCAGTCCGTGGAGCTCTAGGGGCCCGAAGGATCCCATATACATTTGTGCCTTTCACCATCTGAGGACGGCGTGAGATGAAGAAGAGACACAGAATACGCAAAAAGATAATAACAAAAATCAGTCAGTTGCTTTCCAAGAGGAAGAAAAGAAAAGTGAAGAGAGAGGCATCCTTATAACAAAAATGCAATAAGTCTTCAATCACAAACTCACATATCTCTCTTTGTTTTCATCAGGAAAGGGAAGAGTGCGAGAGAAGCTCTGGGTAAACACTTCTAGCCCTCTAGCCTGCATGGTCTTCACCAACCAATCCACAGGCATCCCACTGCAGATAAACAACATAACAGCAAATGCTATTGGACTTAGTATGGCAGCTAAAGTCAGAAACAGAAAGGAAAATTTTAAAATCCTGTGAGACTCTGAGAAGACTTAGAATTACAAATTTAAACACTGACTTTTGTTTGTTATGGTCCTAAATGAGACCCTCCACGATCTCCAACACCAGATTATTTTCAAGCTTTCTACAATTTTTTAATTGAAGCTGCATGTAACTTACCCTGCTTTCTTCTTATGAGCCGCAAACTCCCTGCCGGTGGCCAGTGCCCTCTCCCCGGCTGGAAACCGCTCCTCCACCATGGTAGACCCCATGGCGTTCTCTGACATGTATGTCCGCAGAGTGAACGGCTCAAAAGCTAAACCCATGAACCAGGCCACGCCCGCCATGTAGCAGACCACACTGAGACAGAGACATGGAAGTGGCAGAAATCATATAAGGTATACACACAGGTGCACAGTGGGTATTGTACTAAAATGCTAAATCTGCTTGTGCATGTAACAGTTAACTTTGGCATTTTAATTTTTCAGTCACTACAAACGATGAATGGGTTATCAGACAATGGGCCCCTGCAGAAGTGTAAAGGGCCCCCCACCCCTCATACCTAGAAGCAAGGCACCCAGACTGACGCAAGACAACAAAAACTGGTCAGTTTGCATCTCTTAGTTGTCGATTTGTGTTTCTTTGCGGTTATTTTGTCTCTTAATGGTCATTTTGCATCCATGTGTGATTGCTTGACTGACTTACCAACGATGAATAACAATCACACTTACAACTTTGGCTCTGACCCCTTGAGCCCATGGGCCTTTGCAGGAATTGTTTCATGCTAAAACTCACCAGATTGGGGTATTGAGGCGGGTGAGCAGGCTGATCAAGGCCCGTCTTCTGTTTGGGTCCGACAGCAGCCCCATGTTGTTGTCGGCTGTAACACAGTCCTGAAGCCTAGACACACTGGACCCTGAAGGCAGCACACACAGGCTGTAACTATTATTTCAAATTATAGATCAATTGTCACTGAGACAGACAGCCGCAAAACTGGATACCATGGATACCATGGGTTTTATCTTTATATGAGTCGGTCATTATGAGGGTTTACTGCCGCCCTCTTTCTCTGCATCTATTGACAGCTGTGATTAGCCTTGTGTTAGCTAGCAGGCTATCTTCGCTGGATGGTGAAGTGCTTAAAACAGCTGCCCTCTGCGAAGGTGAAATGATTATTAAAGGTTCCGTGGTTAATTTTTCAATACTTCGCATAATATGTATAAAGACATACCTCTCTCCAGTGTAAAGCCGGTCACATCCACCTGCAGAGGTGGAGCTCATTCACAGCAGCCGCTGCTAAATGTTTTCAATTTCCTTGTTTCTGTGGGAACACTAATGTGGCGGACTGACATCCGGTCCAGAAAAATAAAATAAAATAAAATAAAAAAATGTGGTATAAGACAACCACAGCTTTGAATTTTACTGGACATATCAATCAATTGCTTCATTGTCGTTATTATCATTATAATTGTTGTTATTAATATTATTGTTATTATTTCAATAATAAATTGACCTTCCAAAGAACTTAGTTTATGTGCATTAAAATTCTCAATCCATTGCAATTTTAATAACATAAATTTGATAGTTATAAATGGCAAATCAGGCTGAATTGGGATCTGGTGACTGTAAAGGCCAGAGTATATTCAAGTTTTTCCTTTAATTTGTCACTCTCTTTATATGCTCGTTATTTGAATAATAAGTGAGCATTTGTATTCATTTTTGCACTGGGAAAAGGATTATGTCTTGAACTACTTTAATAAATACATAAATCCAACTACCCACAAACAAGCAACACAGAAAGGATGCAGAGTTCACATATTTATTATTAGCTTCACTACATATATACAAAAGTACACAGTAATTGCTATGAATGCATAAAAAAATCCATCATTCTTCTCCATTCAAAGTCCAATAACATTTCCAGGCTGCACCCAAAAACACAGTCCAGATGTTCCCCCTCCTCCCTGCATCACTCTCCAGTGAGCACTGACACTTCTTGAAGATGCTGTCGCACCACCTCATCCAGCACCTTGCTCACACCTTTACAGGCTGTCATGGCAGCTTCAATCAGAGTCTCTAGGTGATCCTGGTGTAGTCTGGCGTCCATCTGCAGCAGAGCGATCTGTCCACCTCGGGGAAGCAGTGCCAAGGCCAGAGAGCTCACTCCTCCACTTTCCTCTGCATAGCAAAGGTCAGCGAGGGGTGTCTCATCCACAAACCCGACAGTGCAGGCACATACGTAGTCCCGCATGGGGATGCCGGCGTCAATGACTGCCAAAGTGGCAGCATTCACACACACGCTGTAGTTTCCTCCATCTGACTGCAGAATCTGTTTGGAAAGAAAAGTTTTCATGTACTTTAGTACAACAAAAATATCAGATCACACCGATCAAATCACAAAAAGTACATGTAAACCCATCAAATCCACATCTCCCTGTTCAACAGTCTAATTACTGACCTTGACATAGATGTCAATCTGCGAACGTGGGTAGAGCTGGGTCATCACAGCAGCTTCAAATGTCTGCTTCAGGTGGAGGCTCATCTCAGTGGACTTCCGATCCCCATGGGGTCTCCTCTTCCTCTCTGCTGTGCTGAATGTGGCCATGCTGTACTGACAGTTGATAATGGCCCGGTCGTGAAGAGTGCGACTGCGTGAACCTCGCATCTAGGGATGACAAACACGAAACATCTCATGACATCTCGCAGAAAAGCCAGGCTTCAATGTTCAAGTTCATCACATAGCTGTTGCATGGGGTTGAGGTCAGGGCTCTGTCGCTCCCTAAACTTCCTCAAAGTTGGAAGAAAGAGTCATTCTGTGCTGAACCATTAAGATTTCCCTTCATTATAACTAAACCATGAAAAACAGATGTAGGCCAAAAACATACTTTTGTGTATTTAATGTTGACAAGCCCTAATGTGGTGGTCAAGCCATTGAGTTAATAACACATTTATTTGGGCTCTGGTAACTCATTACTTGACTGATCATAAAATACTAAAGTAGGATTATGTCTGGTGATAATCCCGATTAGTCTGATCTCAGTTTGTTGTTCTCTGGGTCAGCTTTAAACTAAGTGTTTTTCATCGTCAAAATATTAACTGGATTGTCACTCACTTTGAATGACATTTCGTGCTCATCTGGATCACGGATAAACATACGTGCAAACAACTACGCCCTTTCTAACCTCACAGTAATGAACCTACTTCAATTACACTTTGCAGAGATTTACAAAAATTGCAGGTGGCAGCTGCGGTGCTCATTCGCTACATAAATTTTATGTTATGCTATAACAGTTGGCTAACCGACCCCTCCATTCATGCTACTTACTTCATGTGGACCGTACACCACAGCCAGAGCCTTCGTGTTTCCCTGCTCTAGATACGCAGAACCGTCCGCCTGAGCGAACACACCCATACGGGCCTGAACCTTCCGCAGCTCGGTGGCTTTTCGTCCATCTAGACGGTATCCCTGGTCAGACAGCAGCTCCAAACCCGCCATGTTTCCGCAAACTTCGAATGAACAGCAACACGACGCCCCACGTGCCCTGCGCTATACTACATTACCCACAAACCCGCTCACTGGAAGGACTACGGCAAAGCCAAAGGTTAAAAAATGTACAGTTCGGATTTTTGGGTTGGGAACGCTGTAACGGTTCTATCCTCGGTAGATACAAGTAGATATAATATAATGTAAAAGTATCTGGTCAGCAAGCGAACCGCTATTTATTCGTTTCAAACTGAACTAAAACATTTCTGTAAACTACTGAAAAAAATGAAAAAAAGTTTATGTACAAGCCGTGTTCCTTACTTAACTGAAATAAATGATTTACTTAACACTTAAATCGAGGCATATAGAGTTGTTGACTCATCTATTACTTCTGATGCATAATTTAAATTTAATTTGTTCCCGTGATTTTTTTTTTTTCACTACTAAAACCTCTTATATATATATATATGTGTGTGTGTGTGTGTGTGTGTGTGTGTGTGTGTGTGTGTGTGTGTGTGTGTGTATACATTCTCACTATATGTGAAACACCTTAGATAACAAAAAAAAAAAAACATTTTGCTGACTTTCAAGGAGTCAAATAAAATGCTAATTTAGAACCCTTGTAATTAGTCACAAATCATCTTGAGTTTGTTGGATCACACACTGGGATCCACTTAAACCTAGTGTCTATCACATTCATTAACTATTCTAGATTACTGTCTGGTGAAATTCAGACCATCTTTATGCGAGTGTGCCAGCGGTAAATGTCACAATGCAAGGAGAGTTGCACAACTTCAACACTTTTAAAAATAAAATTTATTAGCTTCTCTAATGTGTATAAATAAAAACATATATGAAACAATGCATATACGTATAATGTAATGAGCTTAACAATAACAGGGTTACATGTGATACAAAGGAGCAGTCTTTATTTTAGACAGTGTATTGTGAGGAAAACTGTACCTTGAAATTAAGCTTTCAAATAGGCATACCTGTAAGTTGCAAATCTACATTCTCTGACAAGAATGAAAGAACATAATCTGTTTGGAGGCAGGGAGAATATGGCAAACTGCAGTTTTGCGTTCCCGTTTCTTTAGATTTTAAAACATCTTTGATTTAATACATTATAAATTCTGTACTTTAAGGTATCACTAACAATGTTGAGGCACAAAGCCGCAACACTATTCACATTGACCTTCTCAGCTTTACATTACACTCAATAAAAACCCTAAAAAGGATTTCACTTCACTCTTTTCCATTTACTGGAGTCACATTGTTCCACAGACTCGTAACGATAGGTCTTTATAAGCAGACCTGAAATCTAGGGACAATATGACTATAATGTTAGACACAGCGACAAAAAAGGTTAAGATACCGAATGACAAATTTTACATGTAACTAACAGATCCAAGAGGATCCAACAAACAACTGGATTTGGATTTTACTAATGTAACAAGGTTTGTCATTTTCTGCAATGGCTTGCTGTGCCAGAATATCAAGAAGACAGTGAGTGGATGCTTTTGTGGGGGTCTGAGGACTTGGCTCTCTAAGGCAAAAAGCAAAGAAAGGAAAGGACCTCTCTTCTTGTGTCTCCCACTGTTTTCTATTTGGTCATGCTTTAAACACCTGACGTGTTCAAATGTCTTACAAAACTGACAGATATGCACATAGGACAAATACTACCTCTGAAAGCTGGCCAGTACTTGATGTGGACTTGTAACAGACCATTAAATATACACCATTGACGACTAGAGGGAGTACCCTTCAACCCACACAACTGTGTGTCAAATTGCCACAGACAAGTCAGTTAAAATGTGTGGACTATTATTGGCCGTTGTCTCAGTTTTTCCTCATGAATTGAAAAATATCACATTTTAAAAGGGGATAACAACATCCAAGACTAACTGCTTCAAAGTTAAAAAAAAAAGAAAAAAGAAAAAAAGAAAAAAAGAAAAAACAGCGGGTAGGTACAAAAAAAAGAAAAGAAAAAGAAACAAGTGGTGTGTCTGCTTTAATACGCAGGTGTACGTGACAGTGAGAGGTTATCGGCACCCAAGGATCATGGCGACCTCATTCAGCCTTGTGGAATGAAGGGACTATGTAGTAGATCTGAAAAACGATGGTCTCTGCTCCATCCCAAGTCTTTAGAAGAGTGCAAAGATCCCCTTATTTTCCCTGATTTATCCATGTTCCCGCGTCCTAAAACTCTGCAAACTCTTTCGCGCATTTTTCTGTTAAAGAAACGCGGATTTCCTCCTCTTCGTAGTCGTCAAAGTTGCTGGTGTCCCCTGGGCCTCTGCACTTTGGTATGAATGGGGCTTCCACCTGCAAGAATAAGAGAAATACTCATTTTAACATGCAGGATTTAGATTTATGTCTAAACAGCCAGTTGGCAAAACAGCAAGAGACAGAAAATGAAAACTATTCTTACAGAGAAATCGTGAAAAAGATTCAAATCACTCAGCACAACTGAAGGATAGAACAGACCTACTGTGTGTTAAGTAGCACCAGTTATGCTAAAATACACTGAAAGCTGACAGCTAAAGGAGGCAGTAAGCTTTAAATGAAGTGCTAGTCAGATGATCAGTATGTGAAACTGTCTCCCTCCACACTTCTCCAATGTCTGGGTCAAACAATTTTTGTGACTTTCCAAACTTGACAATCATACCCCCTTCACACAGCGAGGTAAGTCAGTATGAAGGATTAGAACATTTTTTTAAGCTTTCTTTTCTTCCACACAACTACCTCCCAAAATTTTTGTATGTATAAACAAGTGCAACAGCATGACTTTCTTTGAGGAAGAGTGTGCCCGAAAGTGTGCGCCTTAATCCGTGTTTTAACAATTTTGACAGCAGGCTTTTCATCCCACCTTTGAGCATTGCCATCTGGAACAGCTACAGCATGGACACTTGTGCCTTTAGACATGGTCGGACAACAGTTTGTACACTTTGTAGTTCATCTCAAGCGTAGCCCAGCATTAAAAAGGTATCTTATGTCATGGATTTTGTTTTGCATATGACTGTACCTTTGCTGGCTGTATATTATTCACCCTGAGATTAAACCTTCACAGTTTATTACCAAATGTTTTTACCAAATGTTTGGCTGTGAAGTTGCACATTTTGCAAATAATCCCTAAAAAACATACTTGTACATTTACTTATACTCATTTCCTTTTTAATATTTTGTCATAACAGTTTATTTTCAATAAATTTACACAGAAACACTTGACATTCAACCAATTAAAAACCAGAGACTGGCAGAGCACGTGGGCTTTCTCTTCATTATTAATGAATGTCGATGTCAGTTCTGTTTCCCGGGCTGCATTACACTTTGCATGTTTTCAAAGAGGCACACAGTATACAGCAATCAACATCTTCTTGAGGCTAAAGCTTGACATGACACAAATGTCAAATCTTTGCTGTACTATTCCTTCAAAGGTGTCAGTCCACCTCCCTCAGCTCTGTATTTAGTAAACATACAGTATTTGGCTGGTAGAGAGAATGAAAGTGGAGAGATAGAGAAAGACGAAGAAAATGACTTTAGCTGTGATTCAAAAACATGCAGGAATTTGTTTGTGTGCACACCAACCTTCACTGAGTTGTTAATTGTTTGCAGATGATTTAACAAGTCAAAAAAGTCACCTTTAATGATTGTCAATAGACAAGAAAAACAAAGCAGGCTTCTTGATTTGTGTGTCGGATCTCACTAACTGTTTCTACATCAGAATCACTAGGTTTTGTCACTAGGTTTTGTCTTGTAGAAGCAGAAATTTTGCATCCAGTAACTACCGGGGACCAACAATAAATCAAAGAGAAACATAAAAAGTTAATGAAAATGGTATAATCTTGTAATAAATCTGGACAAGCAGGAGGAGCTGGTTTAAAATTTCTAAAAACATAGTACAATTGTTGCAATTGTTAACTGAGGTTAAAAAGAATCAACAGATCAATAGGATTCAGGCCCGAGCTAAATATCTACTTTGATTAATCGAAACACTATTTCTATTGTTGTCCCTGCAAAATGGCATGTGACACTGATACCTCACAGCCATCAGTGGAGTTGGGTGATTTCCAAGTGACCAAAAAAAAAAAAAAACATAAGACTCTGACAGCCCAGTTTTGAAATGTCTGTTGACATTCACACAGAAAAAAGACTAAAATAAATTTGATGAACAGTCCTCAGATAACAAAACAGTGTAAAATAATACTGTTGCAGCATCAAGGCTGGGAATTTTACAACTTGCAAAAAACCAGTATGAACAAATCAATATCTAATTAACTTGTTGTTTTTTTCACAGGGGTAACGCTGTTTGGTGTCACTACAAAATGCATTTGGTGTCTTGCCTTTCTCTCATAGATAGCGATCCAGTCTGTTGTGGAAAACCATTTGTGGCCCTTAATGTCGTTGACTCCGTTCTTCAGGTTGCCGTAACGTTTGGTCAGATCCACCTGCAGCAGGTTTCTCAAGAGATCCTTCAAGTCGGAGCTGAAGTGGGAGGGGAATCGCACCTAGAAATAGGGAGCAAGAATCTATTAGACTTTCCTTCAATCAGTTTAAATAGCAGCGTTCTGTACAAGCACAATAAGACCTAAGTAATTCTCAAAGTGCAGGGAGGAAGCACATTTCAAATGTAAACATTTCCAAAACAAACACCTGCTTACCTTTCCAGACACTATCTTCTCATAGATCTGAATAGGTTGATCTGCAAAGAATGGAGGGTAGCCAGCTGCCATTTCATAGATGAGAACTCCGAGGGCCCACCAGTCCACAGCTTTGTTATAGCCCTAAAACGGTCAAGACAGACACGGGTGTAAGAGCTTCCTTATTAGGACATCTTCTAAAATTAAGAAAGAACTTCCAAATGCTTCCTACATCCTCATCTGGACCAAATGATAACATTAAGCTGGGGAGATATTCTTTTTTTCGAGACTTGCATAAAAATGCTTAATTTTAATTGTAATTTTCAGTATGAAAACTCACAACATAACATAACATAACAATGCTCATTTCTGTCTACATAGAACACATAAGGTAAAAGGCAATATCCACCATTGCTTACTCAGACTGTGGGATACAACACGTTAATGATACTTTTATTGTGTGTTGTAATTGAGCTTTTTGTTATACCAGCAACCGAAGTGATTTTCTCTACTTGTCTAATTCAAATGTAGTTTGTACTTTCTGGTGGAAAGAGTTTTTGCAACAGCAAAGTCCAATTTCTTCTGGTTGATAAAAACTTAGATTTGGAGCCTTGCACAAAAAAAAAAAAAGGGAAAAAACCCATCACTCCTCTTTTTTGCTGCATTACATTATGGTCTACTGAGGCTACTGAAAGTGAAAAAAAGTTCTTCCTCTTGAGCAGATTTCCTCTTGATGATGGTTCCACAGTGAAAGTGGTCAGTATAAAAAGAAACCTGACATCTACTGTGGATGTTTTAGGTAAATTGACAACTTTATTGCTTGAAATTGGCTGAAAAAAAAAATTGATTGATTGATTGATGTTATCTACTAGTGGAAGTAAATTACTCAGCCAAACAAGGTCTTCTACAGTAAGAACTGTGGGGTGGACTTTTTGTTGCACTACAGAGAAAGGAAAGACCATTCATCTGTTCAAACATTTAAAAAGAAAAAAAACCCCAGAAACTCCATACTTTGCTGAGGATGATTTCTGGTGCCAGGTACTCCGGTGTCCCACACAACGTCCAGGTCCTGCCTTTTACCCTCTTGGCAAATCCAAAGTCTGTCACCTAGAAGTCAGGAGTACACATATTTATTTATACACACCATTCCACAGTGACCTGACCACAGTGTGGACATTTAGGACACAGCAGCATTACTTATTCATTGGTTACGTTCTGGCTCACCTGAATGTAGCCGTGGTGGTCAATGAGAAGGTTCTCAGGTTTCAGATCTCTGTATATGAGATCTAGTGAATGGAGGTACTCAAATGTCAGCACTATTTGGGCGGCGTAAAATCGTGCATGTGGTTCACTGGAAAGGAATAAGAGATAAGTGTGGTCACAGTCACACACGAAAAAAAAAACATGCAACACAAGTAATCTCAAAAACTGATCAATGTTTCTTATAAGCAGAAAATAAAAAGTTAAATCAAGGGGGCACTGCACAATAAGACACTGTATATTTTATATGTAATGAATACTCACCTGAACCTTCCAATTCTTCTTAAGTGTGAGAACATCTCTCCTCCTGGAACGTACTCCATCACCATGTACAAATTGGAGTTGTCCTACCATAAAGGAAAAGACACTTGAACAATGCTGATAACCTAAAAAAGGAATCTTAATTACTACATAAAAAAAAAAAAAAAAGGCATACTGTACCTTAAACGCGTACTCAAGTTTGACGAGAAAGGGGAAGCTCACAGCCTGTAATATCCTCTTCTCATTTAATGTGTGTTCTATTTGCTTGAGTTTCACCACCTGTCAGATAAAAAGAGATAAGATGACTTTGTCAGGCCAATCTCACTGACACTAGCAATAGAGATTGCAAACACTGAGAGGAAAGAAAGCTTTTAGTTATTTATGTATTTTACTTGTGTCCTCTAGTAACCCTGTAATGCAACAGCAACAGGTTAAAATGTCATCTTTTATGGTATTTGCTGGATATATTAAGTGCCACCAAACATTTATTGTCGCTGCACATAAAGCTGCTAATGTCAACACTATTATTTATTTGAAAATGTCCCATGAGGCCTGATACATGTTTTAACTGACCTTCTGCTTGTCCAGTATTTTCATGGCAAAGTATTGCTCTGTTCCTTTGTGTTTCACCAGCATGACTCTCCCAAATGAGCCGGTACCCAGGGTCTTTAATCTGTCAAAGTCATCTAGGCACGTTGTGCTCTGCGAAAATAACAATGTGTTAGATTACTCTGTGGACGAAGCTACAGCAAATGTTAAGTTCAACTTTCCATTATTCTGACCTGTGGTGGGCATTCCCATTTCCGTAAGAAATCTTCTTTGGCTTTGGCTAGAAACTCTTTCACTAGAAGAAAAAAAGATAGTTAGCTTACACAGTTTAGCAACACAGTTTGAGTCATTACTATAAAGACAGGTACAGGTTTTAGGTGGAACTGGCAAAAAGACCAAATGCTATTCTACTAGAAGGGGAAAGGAAGAAATGTGGGAAATGGAAATTAAATTGTAAATCAATGGAGAAGAAAACGGGGAAACGTTAACTCTCATCTGGATATAAATTAAACAGGATATTAAAAAATACCACATACTTTGTTCTAAAGGTGAGATAAAACATAAACACAAGACAACACCATTCAGGACAGGCAGACTAGTGATGCATGCCAAGAAACTCAGTATATTTTCTGTTAATTAGTAGCCTTATTCAAAAAGGGAAAGGGACCACAACACTTTACAGGGTAGGTTTATCTGAGCATCTTGTGCATCACTTGATACGGTTTAAGGGAAAACTATTAAAAACAGCATAAAAATGGTAAGCAGAGACAAACCAATGTATGGGGAACACAGCAGACAGCAGATATCCAGATTGAGAGAATGTGGATAACAAAAACACCAACTTATTATCAAAGCACACAATATAAGCAAGCACATCTAGCAAGTTTTTCACAATGAGACCAATGCCGTTCTGCCATTCTGGTCATCTTTTGGAGGAATGAGCATACCAAAAGTCTCTATTGATCACCAACGTTTTGCAGGAACAATCACCCACATGGATGGGATGATACGGAAGAGAAGACAGAGAGAAATATAGAGTTCATGTACATAACAACAAGTATACCACATCAACAAACATGAGGCATATGTAGTGAACCAAAGCAACAAGAATGAAAACAGAGTTGACATTCACCTGAGGAATTTATACAGAGACTGACTGTCTCCAGTGGTTTTCGAACAACAGGTGTACCCAAATGCCATGTAGCACAAATTCAGTCATGCACATTAAGTCAGATCGAAAAGATAACAATCCATACTAGAGAAAAAGAAATTCAAACCATACTATGTTCTACAAAGCTTCTGGGTTTCTGTAAAAAATATAATTTGGGTTTTTTGCACCTAATTCTGAAAACTGAGATAAAACTGAATTTGCGTTAACAAAATGAATCTAAATTGATTTGTTGTTTACTCACTTAGTTGATCGACGCAAAAAGAATTAAAACTATTTTGATGACTGATTGAACTGATTTTTCAAAATGCCAAATATGTCCTAGCTTCTAGCTTCTCAACAGTCAGGCTTTGCTGTTTTTCTTTGACCTACATGACTGACTGGTGAACTTTTGATTAAACAAAATAAGCAATTTGAAGACGTCACCTTGGGCTTCAGGAAATTGTGATTGATTGTCATTTTTCTATATTTTCAGACATTTTATAGACCAACACTAGGGCTGCAACAAATTTTCCAGAGCCTGAGATGATGTCCTCAAATGTCATGTTCAGTACAACCAACTATCCAAATCCAAAATATATTAAATTTATAATGATGTAAACAGAGAAAAACAAAAACAGATGGGATTCCTCATTTATGCTTGAAACATGATTTAAACAATTAATGAATTATGAAACAGACACAGATTAATTTTGTAATGATCAACTAACAGATTAATCAACTAACTGTTTCAGCTGTAGTCTGACTTTTCATGAGCCAAATGATTAATCAAGAAATTGACCTACAGATTAATTGATAATGACAATGACAATAACAGCATCGATTACATGCTGATTTAATATTCCCCATCCAGAAACTTTAAATAGTTGAAAAATCTGAGCTCTTTTTGTTCACACAAACGTCTCTCCAACATTTTGTACCTTGAGGGAAAAATAAATGGTCCAAAGCCAGCACAGTTGGCCAGCCCTTCCTGACAGCAATGCCAAGATCCAGACAAGCATAACATGGTTTAGTTATGTCAGTCTGTCCTGTTGCACTACACTGTGAAACACAATACACGGGCACAGCGAAATAAAATAGGTGTCATGAAGGCAACTGTTTAATCTCCCTGTGACCAACTGATCCAGCTAGTGGCAGCTATATAGAGTAAACACAGGTAGTCTAGTGTATAAACAGTGCTATAGGTAACCAGGACGTCTTGTCAGAGCGGTTACGCTCCAGACAAATCTGCAGCTCAGGGCACAGTGTCAGCTTAAACAGGTTTAACAGTTAGCTGAGGCCCAGGATCTCAGGATCATAGTTACACTCAAAAGAAATGCTTAGCAGTATGAGAACTATTGCTGATCTGATCATCTCTGTCTGCCCGAGTGTCTGTGGTTGGCACCGTTCACTGTGTCTGCCTGGTCTCTCTCAACAGGTCGATAAATAAGAGGAACGTTTTCACTGCATCATACAGTGACTTTACTTTAAACAAACTAAGTGCATAACTGAACACAGAGGGTACTGTGCAAGTTTTTAAGAGTGTAAAAGTGCATGAAGGTAGCAGAGAAAAGTCAGTGCATACGTGACTGATTTTAAGCCATCAAATGCAACTGATTCTGCAACAAGCAATAAACACCTACAGCTTTTATGTTTACAACCAGGCATAGGGAAACATGTATGATATACTGCATGGGATGCTCAACGATGACCAGCTGCACACATCAAAGTACACGAGCGCAAAGTAACACTGGCCTGGGCCGAGTTACGTCAAACCTTTCAAAGCTTGTAATACCCCTTATCCTCTGACGAAGGTCTGATGACAAGCTGCTCCAGTCAATGACAAGCTGAGTGTGAGAAGTGAGCCTTGATGGACGTTTACCACAGCAAGATTAGAAATGGGGCTCTAAATAAACACAACTGACACAATTGTAGTGTATTTGTGTGTGTGCGCATATGCCAGGAAGACAGTAGTAGGTCTCAGTTTTATGAATGGAAAGAGGGCATTTGTCATTTCTTCACCATATTTGGTAAGGGTGCTGCACAGAGGGAAAGCTTTGTTTATGTAGCCAGGAATAAAATGTAGCAGTGAAGCCCTAGGCAGAAACAGTCCCACACTGCCTTCAAGTAAAATTTATTGGCTATTTATAACAATTACTCATGGGTTTGTGGTTTATTGCTGCAGATTTAAGATCATCAGTGCAAAGTTTCTATCTGACACAGCTAGCCTGTGCTGAGAGGAGGCTGCAACAAAACATACAGTAAGAACCACGTCGTGATTGTTATAAGCTAAGGATAACACCTCAGAAGAGATGATGAGGTGATGCTAGTTTGGGGCCATTATCCAAAGATATAGATGTGAGGCGACAACACGTTACGGCTAACTGTATGTGCACAGGCCTGAACAGCTACCACCATCAAGAGGCAATGAAATGACAGGGGCCTTCTGAGGGCTAATCCCCCCCTCACAGCTAAAGTTAGCAGGCTAGCTGGTCATCTAGCTTGATCCTTCTTGTACTCCAGCTGGCACACACGGAGTAACCTTTTAAACGTGTGAAATCATCCATACGGGGAATTTAACAATAAGCGTTGCATTCACAGCTCTGTGATATGCTTTAATAGCTTGTTGTTAACACTGTCAGTCAATGCTCCCCTTACCCACCCCCTTGCCTTACAGCCAAGAAAACCACAACATTCACGGGGTCTTGTTGCTGCTAGCCACCTTTGCTAGGCCTTTAACTAATTAAATGTGCAAGATCACACGCACAAAACAAAGCCTGAATGGTTGTTTTTCGACAACTAAACGGCGAAGTGTCTGCAGCGCTGGTGGGATAACTGTGCGGGGGATGACGGACGGCCCTCCCCTGCTTTACTTTAGCTGCCAGATAGGACAGTGTTAAGTGCTATAACAAGGGTAGCTAGCTACTTTATGGTTGGTATTGATAAGTGTCAAACGACTAAATACAACATGAAACGCCGTTGAGGCCAAAACAACAGCCCGGACTCACCGCTCTCTAGCTCGTTGCCCTTCTTGGCGGTGGCAGCGTTCCCCATGGTGTGGAAGACACGGCGGTCGCTCCGACTGAGAGGAGATGGCGGTGGCTATAGCTAACCTTCCTACAGCTGATATTCCCGAGCTCCTTCAGATAGGTAAACACAAATCGATACAAATATTTTTGTTGAGTTCAAACGCGAGGAAATAAAGGCCAGTGTCCCTTCCAGCAGCCCCCCTCACTCTCCCTCTGTCTCTCCCTCGCCTTCTTCCCTCTGAAAGGTTTCCGCTCTTGCTAATGGAGCACTATCTGTGTGGTTGACATGAAGCTAGCGGTCACTTCTGTTTCTGACTGAGCTGCTGCTCCCCCCCCGTCCTCCCCCCAAGCCCTCAGCTGCACTCACGGTATGGTTAGAGTTAGGATTGGTCAGAGATGTCTCTGTCAAGATACCAAACGAGCCTTGCTTCCGCGTTTTTGGAGCATCACGATTGCATTCACAGATATGGGATGACATTTGAGTTCTCGTTTGCCTGACTTTATTAGAGGCTAAGTATAACTCAGGCGTTTATTAATGCCTCTTGTTTGTTTGATTTGCAATTACTAATGCAGCTATTAATGGCTACAAGTGCAGTTTCAGGAGTGTTTATATGTTGCCATTATGACCTCATGTTTTAGTATTGAGACATTTCTTTTTTAAGTGTTCCTATAAACTTTTACCCCGTGACAATTACGCTTTCTATTAGCAGCACATTTACTTTTATTATATGCATGTGAAAATTGTCATTATGTATTTAGCTATGGCAAGCATAACTAACTTAAACAGACTGTATTTAAATAATCTAAATAAATAAATAAAATGACAAAGACAAGACAAAATTAAAGTCACATCTATTTTATTCAAATAGTCTAACATTACATATGACAAGTACTCAGATCCTTATACTTAAAAGTTATAATGAGCGAGAATGCTAAAATACTCCATTACAATTAAAAGTCGTGCCTAAATTTTGTAAAGTAGAAGTATAAAGTATGATAAAACTGAAATACTCAAATTAGAAATACCTCAAAATTGCACTTAAGTACAGTACTTGAGTAAATACAATTATCAGTAGTTATTTTCTGCTTATACAAGTGTTAATTGTGACAACTGCAATTTTTAATAGTGTTTATGGCTCAAAGAGTAATAGGCTGTTGACATTCAGATCTAACCTTTTAATATATAACAGGCATTTAATTGTTAAGCATTCCTTGAAACTTTTCCTTCTTGCACATCTCAGCAGGTTCATCTATTTAGAAATGACAGTCATGAGTATGATGAAAACTCACAGTACTTGTAAAAGTAGTTACTTTCAACCAATGCTAATCCAACTGTTAATTGATGCATCTGCAATTTAGTCACAATGCATCCATGATGACTTAGAATTTTTGTATAAACCATAATTTTTTAAGCATTCCTAGAAACTTTTATTCTATTTATTTTAGTTCTATCCTATTATATGACTTTCTAATACATGCTTTATGCTTTGACATCATGTGCACAACAGCATTTTGTGTTTATAAATGACAAGCATAGAAGTTGATAGAGAAACTGATATTTAGATACAGTTTAATAAAAAAAATTTCAAACAATCCAAAAAAAAATATTATACCACAATCATTGGAAAGTGAAGCCATTTAATTTCATTATAGCCCAAAATGCTTAAAAAACAAAAAAAGAAGTGCTCACATCCTTAACTTAAGCAAAAGTAATAGTACCACAATGTAAAAACACTCCTGCATTAATGTATCATGGGCAAAATTTAATGTAAAGTATCAAAAGTAAACGTAACTTAGGTGAATGGCCTCTGTCAGTGTTATCTTATATTACATCATTTGATCATTAATACTTGTGCATTAATGTGTAAGCAGCATTGTAATGTAAAAAAGAGAACAAATCTTAACATCTGAGACAAATCTTCACTTTTTTGATAAAAGTGTGAAATACCATTATTATATATAATATAATGCCCACATTGTTCAAATACCATAATATTAAGTGTTAATTTTCAAGGTAAAATGCATAATTTTAGCAGATATGACCAACATTTATCCACTTGAAACTGTCCACTTGTCAGCACAGTCTCAAGCTCCTCCTCTAGCCAACATTCACTTCCTCAAAATTTGGCCTCGTTTAACGGCATGCAGTCAAAATTACATAATTGCATACACTTACAAAATGATGTAATGACTGGGCCCTGCAGTATTATTGCAGCATTCTAAATCACTGTAGCAAGCACAACGAACCCACCCACCCACAGCTGTACAACTTGTTTAGTACAGTTGTGGTTAAACTCGTTGTTAACTGTTCCAAGTTTGATGTGGAATGAATGAAGCACTTGTAATTTATTTTCATATTTCCACTATATGCTACATCCTCTGCCCTCATTGTGTGAGTGGGATCAGATCTATATAGGCTTCCAGTAAGGGTTGAAGACAGCAGTTGGCCCGTGACATCTTTACTGAATGCAATTGTAATAAAACACAAGCAATTAAAGGATAGTCACTACAGATCAGAAAAAGATGGGATACAATAAACATGCATTAATACTAAAGATACTGCAAAAGAGAATTAGTAGAGTTTGTTCGTAAAGCACCTTCCAGCAAATACAATAAGGGCTTTACATAACACATAAAAGGCATTGAGACAAGATATAAAGGTTACACAAGGCGATACAAAAAAACAATATAAAAGTGTCAACACAGTATCAAGCAAGTACCCATAGAAAGTAATAAACATAAAGTGTGCCATTACTTAAAGTCCACAAGATAAAAGTAACATCACTGTAACCCAGCAGGAAATTAACAGTTACATAACATACATACGTTACATTTGTATTAGCAACACATTAGCTTCGGACAGCTGGTGTAATGGCTAGCTTGGTCAGCAGTCATCTGATCACAGAAAGATCTGACAGATCTGACAAAATGGTGGATGATTATTTACCAGTGAGCAATTAAAGTTTTCCATACAAAAATAGCCTATACTAATAAATTAGAATCATCACTATACATTAAACTACCGTGACTCCAAATTAAAATTCTCCTTTGAATACCTTCTAAAAATGTATTTCAATCAAAAGGTAATAATATAATAATAATATAATAATAATTTTGGTAATGTTTCTTGCATCTGTGTGTTATGGAAGTTTGTTTTTTGTAACATATTTTTGTATATATTAATTTAGTAAAATGTGCTTTTTCTTTTTAACATAAAACACTTTGTAATCTCTGGTTTTTGCAAAATAAATAATAATTATTATATGTGGTTATAATTATAAAAATAGCTACACCTCCACCAGGTGCAATATTACTACTTACATATGATCACATCAGTAATAATAAACATCCAGCGTCATATATATGATAATGTAACTCTCTGAAAGGAGTTTTATTGCCTATAGGGAGCACATTTACTTACAATTTGATGATTTTATGCTCTGTTACTTAAGTACATGAGTTCATGAATATTTTTACATTGTGGTAGTGTATTTTTACTTTTATGTAAGTAAAGAAGCTAAATCTGTGTACTGCTGTAGTTTTGCTTAGGAACTGACCGATTCAGGACAGATCAATCAGCCAACTGTCTATAAGACTGACAGCGAGTTTAGAAATGATTGTATAACCACTGATAGGCCCAAGTGTTCAGTTGGCACAGGGTAATGTAGAGTGCAGCCGACAACAGTTGAGGTGGTTGGGATGGCCGAAGTCACTGCACAGCCTTATGCAGATATCGTAGATCTAATGATCATCAACATAAGGGATGGGAGGTTCCTCCCTCACTGACATACTCAGCCAGCTGTCATATTTTGATTAAGTGTTTGAGGATTTGTGTTTTCGGTTTGATTGCAGTCTTACTCTGTAGCTTACTGCATATATCTCCTCTGTGGTACCCTACCACTGAGGCTAGTGGTTGGTACAATATTCCTCAGTTAGGTTTAGGTGTGTATTCTCACCTTTGAATTGCATTATAAAGGAATATTATATAATTCATTTTTTTTATTAAATTCAGTCTCAAGGTTGTAAATGTCCAGCCTACAATAATAATAATAAAGTTTATTTATAAAGCACTTATCAAAATAAGAGATTACTAAAGGACAAAATGAAAAAAGACAGAAAAATACACAGATGCTGCCAAATTTACTGAAGTCCAGTAAGGTTATAAAACAGGCTTAGAATGAAAAATACATTGTCAAAAGCAATATAAAAGAGAAAAAACGCAATTGATTTAAAACAGGTTATTCAAAAGAAATATATTTTTAGAGGCAATTTAAAATAAGATGCTGATTTTGCAAGACAAACAAATTGTCTGTGGTATCTATTCCCTAAATTAAATATCTATTTCTTTTCTTTTTCTACTGTTCAGTCTAGTACTGACAATTATGCTATGAACGTCTTCAGAATATTTAGAATACCCTAAAGGAGTTTAAATCGAAAAAAACAACTGGACTTGATTATTTGTCTGGGAAGACGTTTCACCTCTCATCCAAGAGGCTTCATCAGTTCATGTACGCATCTGACCAGGCTGGGACCAGTCACAGCCTGGTCAGATGCTATGACCTGTCAGATACTATGACCTGGACAAATGAGAATATGCACAGGCTGAATATTTAGAATATGATTGAACTACATTTTTCCGTAATTCACCCATTTACATTCACAACAGGAAATCTGAGCCAATCATCATTTTAGTTTTCAGTTATGAGACTCTTGATAGATGCTGTATATCACAGTGTGATATAAAAATGGTGTAGTCTATTGTTAGTCTGTGCTCTCCTCAGGTTGCCAAGCATCAATGTGTACTGTTATTACACTTCACCACACAAGAGGGCAGCAGATCTCTGCTCCATAATCTGTGAAGAAAACCTGTGCCACTTCTGTGTATGGTGATGTTTTTTTGTTGTTTTTTTTTTTTTTGTTTTGACCACAGTCACAGAGACTTGATGTCATTTTTCTTGATTAAAGTCAGTTGTTTTCAGTTTTGCGTTCTCTGCTCAGATGTTCTAATTATGTTGTTGCATTTGGTTGACGTAAGTGTGCTGACTGTCTATTTATTGCACTCTTTGGGGCAAACATGTGATAGCCCATTGTGTCCTGTTAGAGCTGTAATATGTCGATGTTTAAAAAAAAAAAAAAAAAGAGTTTCTTTGGATCCACAGTTGTCCAACAGTCTCTCAGCAAATAAAGTATAGTGCTTCATTTTGTTTTCATAAAAAATGCGTGCAAGCCTGTGAAGAGATATTTTTAGTTATTGAGGGTGACGCTCATCTGTTTTCACTCTTTTATCTCCTCATTTCTCCTTTTCTTTCTGTTTTCTTCCCAACAAACAGCATGTCATGTTCATCCCAACTGACCAGCTGCTCTCCATATTGCCTTTCTTGTGTTCCTTGCAAACAGACTGGGCTGCGCTTCAAAGGGAATGATTTATGCCCTTAAATGAATGAATGAAAAGGCATATCTTTCCTGTTTTCAGATTTGCACTGTTTAGATCTGTAACTATAGACTGTGCTGCATCATTTCAGCCTGATGTATTCAACTAGTTTTAATCACAACAACAACAACTGTAATTGTGGTGATTTTGCTGTTATAAAAAAGAATCTGGGTTCAAATATAGTTCGTGTAAAACATCCTATAACTTTAACACAATTTTAAGCCTTTATTTGTCCAGGCAATTGAAATATTGGGTAGAGTGGCTGTATTTCAGACACACCCTGCTACACATTCACACAGGAGCTGCCTAGTACAACCACAGATTTCCTCTGTTGGCTACTGACCAACTCTGCTCCAGTGGTCGGGGCTGAAGTGCCTTCCTCCACAGCACATCAACTGAATTTATAGGGAGTGGGGTGTGTGTTATTTGCAGCTATCGAGCTTCTAGCTGTCACTGGATCCCTAAAGTTCCTTCCTCTTGCTGGGATTGAAACCAACAACATTGTAACGGAAAGCTTTCTGCTATTATTTTAAGATTAAGACGACGTGGAGAGTAAATTTATTGGACTCACTCTGCTTAAAAATCGGTCTTGTTTTTTAGGGGTGGGGCATGGTGGGGTTGGCAATGCCTGCATGAAGACGTTCACTGCTAAACACTATGTATTTTAGTGTTGCTGATCAAAAAAGAGAGCAAGCTGATTAATGTGCATGCCTTAATGTGTTTATATCAGCACTATTTCAGGGTTGTGAGACAGTTAAAAAGAGAAAGAAGAGGTTATATGTTGCAGACAGACAGTGATGATCTGGTTATCTCCTTCTTATCAGTCACCAGCTCCTATTAGGATATTGCATGTGGTTCCAGGACATTACCCATTTCCTCCTCTGTATATCAAAGCCTCTTGGTCCCCCTCCCTCCCAGAGCCTAATTCACTCCAGATGAGCACAATGGGACATTTGATTTAGTGTACGAAGACACATGTATACAGCTGTGTCAGCTTGCCTCAAACAGCTGGCGCAGAGCTTCAGTACAACTTTTAATCATGCATTTGTTTATGTAATTAAGATAAAAAGAAAAAAAAACGATACAGCACCAAGGACCGTGTTATATTGTCCTCAGCTGCAGAGCGATCAGATATTTCAGTGTGATGTAGGTCCTGTCTTTGTTGTAGCTCACACTGCTAGCAAATGCTCATGGTTTAATGACATGCAGGTGATACAAATCATGTGCAAACTGCAGAAGGTCTTCCAAGTGTGTGTCAACACACATGACAGCTCTCCCAGCGAATATATTTCTGTTGAATATGTACTTTGGACCCCGGACAAGAGGCTCAAGTGACCTGTTACAAAGGCCTACATTCTGATTTTGTAACCAACATGTAGTTTTTTTTATTTTTTTATCGGCTTTTATTAAGATGTTTAAAACTTGCCTTGGAACATGAGTTATATATATATATGTGTGCAGAACACCTTATCTTCACTTCTCACTTTTGCTTTATAGCCAAGCTTGTGTTTGTATCTAGGTTCCTGTATTACCTCGAAGCATGGGTGAGCTCTGGGCATCAAGAGGTATCATATATATACTGTTCGCCTGTCTGGGAATGTTGATCTGAAAACCATGAGGGCTTGTCTCTATTCATTTTCTATTCACTGTACCAGGTCTCCTTTGTGCCTTCATGCGGGAAATATCTATATTTTTTGTTCTTTGGCAGGCTCAGTGGTGCACTACAACATAAATGCCTATAATTTCACAACCACAAGATAATGTATTCTTACCAACAGAGGATGGTCTCAAAGTGCTCAGACAGTTGCTCAGACAGCTAATTTGGGATAGATGCACAATATCCCTTTGAAGTTCTGCTTCAGTGCAAGCACTTCGATATTCCCCCCCTAGAAAACAGCACGTACCGGCTTCTCTGTAGCACACTGTTTTAGTTTTAGTTGCTGAAAGGAAGGTAATGTTGCATTTGATTAAGTAGAGGGTTGATTCATTAACAAAACAGGGCATGCACGAGGAAGTTGAAGTACAAAGTACAGCAGGAAAAGTGGTCCAGGTCACCTTGCTAGTGTCACACTTGTATATTCCATTTCAAAGAAGTGTATTATTTTCTTCCTCAACTGACTGCACCATGTGTTTTTTTGGATGTTTTCACTGCTCCCTCAGAAGATTTTTCTCCAGCTTTTTATTCATAGATAAGGTGATTCATGCTAACTGTGAGGGGTGAACATATTGGCCAAGGCACTGCAGAGACAGAGAAACCCAGTCAGTGTCTTTTCCACTGCAGCGTTTCAGAGATGGCAGAGATTATGGGAGGATAACACTGCACAACATGGCCGCCCCAAACCAGATCAAAGCGAAGACAATCAAAGCCAGAGTGAAAGCTACAGCAGTAAGCTCTTTTAAATGTCTGCCTCCCCCGCCCCAACTGCAAGAGTGTTACCCTCAACTCAACTGTTTCCATCCCCAATCTTTCCACTTCTGGGACCGACATAAGCCCCTTTTGCATGAATACTGGACAGCGAGTCGGCCGGGCATAAATCCTTCAAAGCAATGCAAACAGAGCAGTAAATGACCTATGATAATGTTAAACCTAAGCGGTCATGCTGTAAAACCTGTGTAATGCCAGAACAGATAAGACATGACACTGGTCATGATCATTTATGGTGCTGGGTTTAGGCAGTCTAAGATCGCCGTGACAAACGACTTGTCATGACTCATGTATGGTTTTACATGAAAGGGTACAACCACAGGGCTCACACACTGCACGGTCATAGCTGCGTCGGTGTTTTGACCCACTTTCTCATAGAGGTTAGTTTTTGCTGTAGAAATCCACAGACACCTCCCCATACATCTGTAAAGTCGAGCCTGCTTGACTTTTCAGCCTTTGACCTGTTGTCCGTATGTTTTTAGATTGATGGATGCATTTTTTCCACCTCCCAGACAGCTACTGGTTTCCCTTCATTTCAGAGTGGTATGACAATCAGCATCAGAGACCTGCTTGAGGAAGGTAATCCATCACAATGGACATTCATTCGTCTTTATTCTTCGTCAGTGTTAGGTTAATGGTTGCATGGTAATGCACTTTAAAAGCCTGGGTTGTTTTGAAAAGTGCTGGTAGGCAGCTCCAATGACCAAGACTTGCTTGGATGTCAGCAGCTAAACAACAACTATTTTAATACAAAAAGCTCCAAATTTTCACATTTTCATGAAGTGAAATGAAAAAGAATTTTGAGGAATTGGATGCAACTATGCAGCTTGTAGCTTGTAGACATTTTTAGCTCTTGATTTTGGTTTTCTGGTCTGCATGTAGACTGTATACGTTCTCAACAAACCCTATGTTTTAAAACCATGAGCAGCTGTTTCCAGACTATAGGGCTGCACGTTGATTGCCAGAATGAAATGGCAGAGAGCTGATGTAAACTAGTACTGGTGAAGAAAACTGAACATCTAGCAAGCTGAAAACCCAGATGTTTTTCACAGCCGTCTGTGGACAAAAGCCATAGCTGAGAAGTGAGAGAATACTGAACTTGCATTTGTCTGGTTGGATGCCGATATTGCTGAGAGTAAGCTGGATTTGAACAGTGAGTAGGTAATTGTTTGCTTACATGTTTGCCATAACAACGGGACAAGCAGATATTGCTTAAGAGCTGTATTTGTGTTGCCCCCTGGTACTCATAAATCACTCAATGGAGCTTTAGCCCTTTAAAACCAAGTTCATAGACTTTAGAGTCACTACATGTTTTAGCTAAGCATGCGCCATATACATACCCCATATGTACTCCATATTGTTACTGTCAGGAGAGGTTAGATTACTCAGAAATACATCAATTTGTGTGTGAGCTGTACGATGTACCACATGTTCTAGGACATACTTTTTATGATGATAAGTTTTATTCAATGATAAAACTTTGATAGACTAAAATAAAAAAAAAGATAATATGATGTTGCATTTTATTGATGCTTGAAGGAAATTATCTCCTGCATTGGAGTTATTCTAACTATGTAGAAGCAGTGGGCAGCCACCGTGGGAGCCATCTACTGAGTTGATTTGGAAAAGGAAAATAACAGAAGTATGTCTATGCTTGCAAAATGTTTGTCTCTATCAGGGTTGAATCAGAGCGTTCCCACCAGCAGTTGAATGCGCCACCTGGAATATGCTTCAGAGCAACCCATGCAGCATGCATCTCAGCTGCCATGACTGACTACTAAAACACAATGACACATTATTATTGAAGAAAAATATTTGTGGTAAGAGATTCTCTTGAAGTTCATTTTCAAGTGGAATTAACTTCAAACAGTGAACAATGGCTAAAAATACATTGATCCATCTAAAAAGCTGTTTTATGCTTTGAAAAAAATTGTGGTGTAGGCAGTAGCATAGAATATACATAATTTACAGTAAATGGGCAATGTGCAAAAAACGCTGGTATGTTCCTGTAGAAATATCTGTAGCCTCTACTTCTGACTCGGCAGTCTTAGATGTTTGATTTCGCCTCAGGGACGGAGCTGACAGGTAGACAGAAGCACCTCCCAGGGACAGGTTTACTTCAGGGAGCGTGAATCAAAAGCATTCACCTGGACCTGCAGCAGTCGGGGACATACCTGTATCAATTAAGAGCATCGCACTGATTATGACTGAGATCAAACACCCCACCTGACCTGGCACTGCTTGTCAGCTCCACAGACAGCAGCTTTTGGAGTGCCTATAATGTCTGTGAGAGCAGGGATGAGCATGCTGAGGGGGAACTTTCATTTTGATGATGTTTCATCAATCTGTTTGAAGTTTTTTTTTTTTTTTTTTCGTCCTTTTTTTTCTTTTTGGCTGCACTCTTGCTTGGTGTGCAAAAGCTTTCAGTCTCGGTGACTCATAGCAATATTTTGCTGTCCCAAGTGTCCTTGAACATTTCTTACCAATGTGGATAAAAGCTGGCTGACAGCTCTTCATGGTGCTACCAGAAAAATTCCATGGTATCTAAATGTACAACTCAATTAGACCAGCTATAGGTTAAGTGGTTTGTTGGCTGGTTTTTGTAGAGGATTCAAGAGATGGGTCAAATTGAAATTGACAGTACAGATGACAGTAGTCATATCAAGTTGATCTTGGAAAGGCTTTTGACTTAACCTTTACTCTGTGTCTATTCTCAGTAGTGCACAAGTTACTCTGGCAGCTGCTACTTATTTTGAATCTTTAGCATGCCTTTCTATATTTTTAACTATTAACCTTATCAGTCAAGTTTCTACAAATGTGACAGCTCAGTTTCTAAAGTTTATATTGTTCTGTTTTTCCGCTTCTTAGTTTTCTGAGTGCTGATTAAATTACTTTTTGGCATCAGCACAGCAGACTGTGGTTGTGTGTTTCATGCAAATAAAACGACTGCTGCCTCTGCTCTAAATATTTAGCCATTGCGATCCTGTAGTCCATGCACTGTGTCCGCTCTAATAAGATGTGACTGTGTCTGGACTTAAACTCCATTCACATTATTGCAGTTTTCAAATAGCTCTAGATTTAGTCTTGGACATGAGAGACAGTTCTGGCCTTAGGTACCTGTGTTCAGCAGGGAATGGCTTGTTAAACAGCTTAAAATCAGAGCTGAGACGTCTGCACAGGCTTCTCACACACACCGCTCAAGACATTGCTGATTCCAGGAGTACTTTCTGATCTTTCAGTATTCAGCTTGACTCCAACTTTCCCTTTATAAATCAAGAATGTGGGAGTGGTATTCTCAGCTCATCTCAGTTTTTTTTTTAACTCTCCTGATAGCTCTGCTTCCTATGTTCAACATCTTTTTGTAGCCTAGGTCTGCCTGCTACCGTTGTAATTAAGACCAAGAATTATCAGACCGGAATCAGATGAAAGGCTCATAAAGCACTGCTGAATTCAGACGTATGCCAGGGGCCAGCTCAGTTACAGACTTAATTCATATTCCCTTTGTTCCTCTCCAGTCTCACATAGGGCTTCAGGCAGCTGAAGGACTAGTGGGTCTAGTGACAATATAACAGGTATTAAATAGACCATTTCCAGTGTCACCATGTGGCAACTGAAGGCTTCAAAGAGCCAACAATTTGCTATGAAATTAAACCAGGGATCAGTCTGGCCCACATGATACTGTATATCTTCACCACTGCAATGTGAAATGTTATAATGCAGACATTTAGCATGCCCACAACAGAGACCCTTAAACAACATTATTTTCTTGAAAATATAAGTCCGCTGTGGCAATCACGGGAAAGAGTAATGTTCATTAATACTGTATATAAATCACTATGTGTTTCCTGAGTATGTGCCGAGGTCTGGAGTGTGTTATATCATTCGTTTTGCTTCCCTTTTTTGGGCTCAAACCCCCTAATAGGCTGTTTCAAGTCTATTTCTGTAAACATGGCAGAAATTATGCTACCTAACCTTCCGAGTAAAACGATTCTGTTTGTAAAGCCTGTTTAATATTCCAGTCATTCCCAACCAAACCATCTGGTGGCGGTCTTTGCACTCTCCCAGTGGAACATTACTCTTAGTGATCTTGTTGCCCTATCACTTGCTACCTCATTAAAATGAGTGATAATAAATCCCAAAGGCCATGTGCAATGAAATCATATTGATCATCAAACACATGCACATGCATATCCTCACCATCATAATCATGTGTGCACATCAATCCACAAACAAGCCTCTACAGAAGCAGTACAAACCACTCCACTATTAAAATATTTCATTTCAAATCCCTTTTCACAGTCACAGCACCTTTGTAGGTGCTCAGTACATACACACTATAGGAACACAGCGAAGGCTGGGTTTTCAGAATACAGACCAGAGAGGAATGTTTAACCAGCCAAGGTCACTGTGTGTTGCCATGCACTGTTGTTAAAGGAGGTTCTGGGAGAATGGAGGGACCATCTCTCATCTGTATTCTCTTCAGATGGCTTGCGTTAGTAGGATCATGCAGATATGGGATTTTTCTCTGAGAATTAAAACCCAGATGTGACGCTAACAGACATACACATCCTCACCACAGTAAAATATTATTTATGGCTCTGCAGTCAGCATAACTAATGCCTCACACTCAGCAATCACTCACTGTGAACAATGCAAAAATAGTCTTCAATTTGAACTTGTTGGCAATAATCCAGTTCCACCCATGTATCCGAATTTATTTGCCCTTCTAACTCTGCTCACACGTGCTCACAATTGAATGTTAAAACATTAAATTATTTCACAGAAAGCAAAACAACATAGGGCTTTTTCTTTGATTTCTATCTCTCTGTAGCTCCAGTTATTCCTGGATGTTAGTTTGAATGTCAAAAACCCTGCATAAATACAGAAGGTTAGGCTGTTTCTTTAGTAAATCCTTGACTATAAAGATCATATACTCCTTTAGTGTAATGTGAAATGCACTGCCATTTGCATTTGAATGTTTCATGGAATGTTAGACCTGAAAAGTGTGAATAATAAATGCAGTTAATCAGTAATTTCATACCAAGGTGAAAAATGAAATACTGTATCATACTGAAATACTGCATGATATATATGTATATATATATATATATTATTTATGATATATATAAATATATATAAATCCAAATTGCCTTTTCACTTTACAGAGGCACACACAGATAAGATGACAGGTACTCACAAAGACATGTTTAATGCACTTCTCTTCATTTAATGTAATTATGTTGAATTCATTTTTTTTGCAGAGCATCAATGTATCTGCAGATACATTTGACATGCTCATACATTTTGTTGTGTGGCAGAAATCCCGGATCCATCCTCAAGTGGCAATTGACTGTGCTACAGATTTGAAGCTGCCGAGAGCCATCCGCTGTTTTACATAGAGAACAGAGGCTTTGATGTCCCCCGATGAATTGTGCTGCAATAACAGTGTCTCAAACAGAAGAGATAAGATCCGTGCATCGCAGGTACAAGCATTGCAATGCAACCATATGACAACTGTGTTTCGTGCAGCATTTGATTATGCCAATGCACCAAATAAATAAGAGTGAGGCAACGAGAAAAGGCACCAAGCAGCACTTTAACGTGTCTACAGTAGCTAGAGTAAGCTACAGCAATTATGTCTGCTTTACAAAAGAGAACAAATATCCTGACTTTTCACCCAAATACCCAAACTTCTTTTAAAACCAACCCACTGACAGGATAGTACAATCTCCACTGTACTGTGTACTGTTCTGCCCTACAAAAGCAAAGAGCAGGACCTAGGGAAGCAGAGAAGTTGAGCAGGGTACAGGTTGGATAAAAATACTAATGCAAAAGAGATGAAGGTCTTTGTCATTTTAATGTTCGCCATGTCATTTTTTGGCAAAACACACAGTTCTTTTGGGAACGTGTGACTGAAACCTTTTTGAGTCTGTGCCCATATTACTGCATTCTCTGTCCTGTCATTATAATTCCTTACAAAGGAAAAGCACTCTGAGCCTGTGCCAGCCACATATACTTAGAGCGGAAGACATTAAATGGAGACATACCTGAAGTGACACAAACTTGGCAGGGCCAAAATAGTTTCCAGATAGTTAATTAACCTTAGTGACTGGTACAGCCGTCTTGCGTGGCTGGTCAGTCGCAACCTGTGCCGGGATAAATACAACCAGTCATGTTGACATGCCACAGTTCATACATGTCTGCAAGCCAAAGGACTGCCAGCCTTTACACTTTGTTTAGAGCTGAGTTCACAGGGTATTTTCATCAAGGAGGGGAAAACAGTGCGTAGCCATAATGTTATGCAAACATACTAAGAGAAGTCTCTCTGCCCATAATTAACTCAAGTAGTTTGTAAAATGGTATTTGTGTAGACCAGTTATACGACCTATGTTTTTTGCTCATTTTTGATAATGATAACAAATATATATCATCTGTATTTAATGGATCAGTTCACCCAAATTACAAAAAAAAAAAAAAAAAAAAAGATTCCCCCAGTGGGAATTAGCCATGCCCATTGACATAGTTCTGGGTTTTATTTGCCAATTACTCCACATTCAAGATTTTATTGACAGCAAAGGATATATGATTACATTTTGGAGTATTATTATTGATCCATTTACACATGCAGTATTTTAATGTTTAAGCTATGCTACTACTTAAACTACTTTATACACATAAACGGTATTAATGCATCATAATTGATAAGTTGACCATGATTTTATGTGTAAAATCTTAATCAGCAGAACGTCTAGTAATTATAGTTGTCATATAAATGTTGTGGAGTAAAAAGTCCTTATATTTGCTTTTGTAATGTTGACCTAAAAACAGCACTTAATTACAGTACAACTACATAAATTTGTACTTAGTTACTTTTCTGAGATTTCAGTCTTCACCCCAGATGTAATAGAGATGTGTGGAATTGTATTTGCATTGCTCACAGAATTGAAGAATTACATTTAAAATATTTAAAAGCAGCATACATATCATGGAGACATCACAACATCGCAAATTATATCTGCAGTTTGGAATGTATCTTGAGTCGACAGAAACTTCATCTGAAACAATTTCTGAAAATCACTTTTCAGGTTTAAGGAATTTTGAAGCAAAAATAACAACAATTCTCTGGTCCTAGTTCTTCAAAAGTCAATATTTGCAGGTTTTCTTAGTCTTCTATGACATTAAATTCTTTGGGGTTTTCACTAAAATATGTGAAATTGTGATATCACTATAATCTGAGAGTTTATAGACCAAACAACTAAGTGATTAATCAAAAAATATAATTATTAGTTGGATTCCTAATTGACATACTTTATTTCTGTGATGGAAAGTGGAGTGAATGGATTATTGCAGTGCTTTGTTGAGCTGTTTTAGTGCAGATAGGTAGTGAAAACAATCCTGACATTCGAAGAATCACAGTGGTTTGCGGCATGAAGTCCAGATGTCACTCCGCTGTGATTTTTATGGAGAGAAAATGTCAAGCTAGGAGGTGGCAGCTGAAAGCAACTATTAAGTCCACAGTGTGACATAAACATTTATGTGGATCACTCTTCTGGTTTTGACCATTTCCATATTTTCTCATCACCATCACACACATAGCTGCATTTTGACAAGATTTTTAAAAGCCGTGTCACCAAAATCAAAACGTCTCTGACTGGACAGGGACTGAAACATCTGGTGGGTAACACCTCACAGCTCCTGGGGAAAGAAAGAAAAAAAGTCATCACATTTGCTGAAAGAGATTGCATGTGTCAGAGAAATGGATGTAAAGTTGGTGGAATGAACCTCGAACGGGAATGAGGGGATGATGACACTTGCATGGCTGCGATTACACAAATGAATAGAAAACAGGTGGAATCGGCATGCGCCCACTAGAGACACTCAATTTTACTAGTGTTAATTTTTACAGGCAATTTCCCAACCATTTTTTGTGTGGACAATCCTCCTCCTTTTTTCTTGCTTTTTTTTTTTTTGGTAGTGCACAAAGAATTCACATATGCTTTCTTAGCCAGAGATTCTCCATGTAGCTTTCCCACTATATGCATGGCATTCTCTCATACCAGGCTCATCCTCTTAGTTCAAACGCAGAGGATTGAGACCTTTCTGTCAAGACCTGGAACAAAGCCAGTTATATCAGTGGAAAGTTCAGCACATGAATCTATTCAGTTCCTCAAATAGATGACTAAGAAACTTCTGTTCAGACAAACAAAATGACAGCAATATTTTTTAGCAATTTGTTGAGCAAACATTGTCAGTTTGAAAAGGTTTATTAGCATGATATTGATGCCAAAAACAATCATGGCTGACATCCCAAATTCTTGCCCGTATAAGCTCTAAAAACATCATACCCCCACGTCCAATGCCTGACGTGTCCCTGTCAAATTGCATGCTGATATTTTGTTTTAGCAGAGCTGAGGTGATTTAAGGAACCCTAACAGAAGAAGACATGCGGTTTGTATTCTCATGGCTGTCTCAGCTTAAATGTCTCCAGATTCTTTATGGAAGGGATTGTAGGGGGTGGTTTGCTGACGTTATTTACATGGAGAAGGTTTTGTAGCCTCGTTGTTGGCCAGAACATCAGGATTTTGGAATTTTTTGGCAGTGACCTACATCTGGATTTCTGCACTAGAGGGTGCCCCACCCCCTGACAGCCTCTCGCAGAGCCACAAGGCTGATTTTTTTTTTTTTTTTTTTTTTTTTTTTTTTTTTTTTTTTTTGCTCTTTCTCTTTCTCTGAGTTACACTGCAGTGCACACGACTGTGAATCTAACCCTTCAGTGTTCCCTGTCACACCTATCAGAGCAGAGTCCAGTGAAATCCTAAAACAACACTTCCTCGCTGTGTCTCTGTTACAAACGTGAAGCAGAGGAAGGAGAGGGAGACAGAAAGCGTCCCTTCAAACCTTATTCTTCATGCTGTATGTGGAGCAGTATGTGGAGCACCCAATCTGGTTTTCATCCTCAGTGCCCCACCCTGGCTGAAATACAATGGATTGGGAGCAGGCCTGTGACTTTTAACTCACTCCGCAGATTCTATGCTCTGCCGCCAGTCTGGCCAATCTGCAGCCCAGAAAATTCCCTTGATGTGTCAGCCAAAGCAGCTTTGAATCCAATCATAAGGCCATAGGTTCCCTTGTAATAGTACATCCATGTTCCTTTACTTAGACACAGGGGCATTGCGTTTATGGTCAGCAATGTGGAAAAAGACAGATTGATTTTAGCCATGAATCTCAGCTCCTAACGTGATGTATTGCAAGACACAGATAGTTTAGTAAACCTTTTCAATAGTTAATCAGTGAAGTCCCTGGTGATTCTCTGGATGGAAAACAGTTAAAATAATTCTCTTTTTCTTTCTTTGTCAGTTGTTGAAATTTTACCATATTTTAAAAAAAATATATAGTCAAATATATCGACTGACATGCTTTCCAGGATATGTAATCAAATCTATATTTGTCTTAGTTATTTTCAGGCAGTTACTGAAGCACAGTTTTCCATTACAGAACAAGAATGGACACTTTAATTAAAGAAAGCTGGAGTGAATGAGTGAATGTCAGTCTTTGAAAGCCCAGTTGTTCATCCGTCAAACTTTGAACTGCTGTTCCACAGACTTCAGTGTCTCCGCAGTGGGTTTTGAATGATTTTCTTGTTGTAGCCACCGTACAAACAAAGGCACCCCTGTAGATTTATGTCTCATCCCTCTCTCTCATATTGGACTCTGAGGGTTTTAAGGCTGTAATTAAATTCCAATCCCCACTCTCACTTCTCCACTGACTGTCCCTGTCTCTGTGGGAGGTTGAGAAGCTGGGTTTTACCGCCTGTTGTGGTTTGTTTGAAAGATCCAGAGTTCTCTGGAAACCCCAGCCATTACGATAGAATTCACACATGTGGTGCAGAGAGCGAGAGAGAAAGAAAAGGCCTGTGCTCATTCACAGACGCAGGACTGGTGTGACATCCGGTCTGGTCGAGCATTTGAGACGTTGCAGCATGTGTGCGTGTTTTACCCACATCGCCACCTCTGCCTGTGAACTGCAGGACTTGAGCATTCTCACGTCAAAGTCAGGGATTGCCATTCCAACACGTTGCGATTTCATGCATATGATAGTGCTTTTGGGGTGTTAAGATGCCCATATGAATAACTCCATCATTGTACCTATCAAAGCCTTTCCTTACCAGACGGCCACCCACTGTCAAAGCACAGATTGGTGGCTTTGGCCCATAGCAGCGCCAACAAACTGGAATCAGCTGCACCAGCAGGCTGTCAGTTGGGACTCCTGACAGCGATATGAGGGGCTAGACTGAGCAAGTCCAGTCCAGCGGGGACCAGCGGGAGAGGAAGGATGAGTTCTGCACCACTGATCCAGAGTGACAGTGATGGACAGGTTCAGAGAGGAGAGCTGATGGCCAAGGTTTTTCTCCTGTCTGGACAGTGTTTGAAAAGATGGACATGACGGTCGCAAGGCTTCAAAGTCCAACAGGGCATGTGTGCCTGGGTGTGTGTATGGTGTGTGCGTATGACTGCCTGTTTCAGAGTGTTGATGTGGGTGTGCATGCATGTCAAATGGTCAGGCAGAGCAATGCATGTGGAAAGGGACACTGAAATCTAAGATCAAACCCTTTTTAGGTCCATTTTAGAAAAAGTCACACATTAAACACATAGCATGTGATGTGAAAATACAGCAGGGCTGCAATTTATATTCATCATCTATGCGCTAATTATCATTATTTTTTTTAATATTTTTAATTCATTCATTTTTTTGGCCTATAAAATGTCACAAAACTGGAAAATGCTCGCCATAATTTTCAAAATCCAAAAGTGAAATCTTCACATCTTGTTTTGTCTAAAAGATGTTCAATGTACTTACAATCACATGAGAGAAATAAAGCAGCAAATCTTCACAAATGAGAAAATGAGACTCAAGCATGTTTGGCATATTTATTTGAAAAATGATTAAAATGATTCATCTCTGACTAAAATTGTTGCCAAATATTTTTCTGTCAATAATTAACTGATTGTTTCAGCTCTATAATACAGCAATTTATGGCACATTGATGTTAGTATGATTTTCTTTTTTTTGGCAAAGCCTATGCTGAAGCTGCAATTACTGCAATAATACCAGAAACAGAGGGACACATTTGCTCTTTATTGTGTTGGGAATCAGCTCTGTCTTGTTAAAAAACTGAGTTATTTGTCACAAAACATGTTCCTTCATGCTTCATCGAGAGTCAGGGTTCCCTCTGACAAGTAATTACGTCAAGAGCAAACGTTCCCAAAGGCAGCAATTAATGTTGAACTCATAACACACAATGATACCCCAGGGCCCTGGATCTAATATGAGCACTGGCACCCCTTGTTGTGCCATTTACCCAGTTGTCTGCTTTGATAACTCACACACTTAAAACAATCTTTCTTACTAAGTTGTGTGCATGTGTGCATGTTTCATTCACAATATTTCCTCCAATGTCTTTAATTCTATGGACCGGTGTCCTAGAGACGGATTATATGTGCTATCATACCCAAGGACAGGTAATAGAAATCATTCTTTTTTTCTTCGGGAACATTTTTTTTCAGACACATACATTATTGAACAGTACAACTTCAGGACGCAGCCTGGCTGTATATCCACTTTATGATGAAATTAATCTTTTTTGACTATGACTTCTCCTACAAGATTTGCAGTTCCTCCAGGAAATATATGCCAAGTACATGTAGGACAGATCCCTCTTTCCCCCCTCTGGAAATAAATGAAAACACAAGCCCTGTCCTCCCCATTTTTCCTGAAAGCCCTCAAGGTCTCCAGCATATCTCACACACCCATGTCCAAATTTGAATTATGCTTAGCACAATTCAACCGTGTTCAGGAGATGATTTCAAAATCAATGCCCGATAGGCAGGATCAGAACAATGAGAGTGAAATGACCATTGCATCTGCCCGATGTGGAAGATTGACATGTAGCATTTGGAGTCTGTGGTTTGAGGGACGGCTTCCTCTTGTGCGTGAGGTGGTCAGAGACAGCTCTGGGTTTAGGCTTTAGGGGCTTTGTGAGGTTGTTAAAAATGTTCCTGCTCACTTTTCCAGCTGCAGCCTTTTAACGGTGCATTAAATGACAGTTACCCCCCAAAAAAGTCACCAGGGAAAACAAGAAATGCCGTTTGAAAATCAAGGGAGGGTCAAGAACAATCCTTTAGCACTATTCATTCTTTTTCTTTCCTTTTTTTGTAGCTGTTTGGTTGTGAGGACAAAAAACAGATATGCTTTTAATAGGAAAAAGATCATAGCAACCTCCAAAGTCATCAAATATACCTCCTTAAAATGCATCATTAACACATTAAGTGTTTATTTTAATTATTTGTTTATTGTAGTTTATTTTATATTATTATTAGCACTAAATGCTAAGGTCAGTATGTTAACATGCTCCCAGTGGCAATGCATGATGATGTTTAGCAGGTATAATTTTTACCCTGTCATCATCTGAGTTTGGCGTGTTAGCAAACATTTGCTAATTAGCACTCAACACAAAACACATCTAAGACTACTGATAGTTTGATTGAATTTGTCATAAACCAAAATATTGGACAAATTAAAATTTTAACCTGATGATAGCACAAGGTGGAAAGTAAAGGAATCACAAAAATAATACATTTGTTCAGATAGGGGTTCAAAATTTCAGTCCATCCAATAATAGTTGTGATATTTCACTAGAAACCACAAATGCCAACCTCATGGTAGTGCCAGAAGAAGAGTCAGTGGATTATGATCATTAGTTTCATCATCTGGAGACTGTGAAGCTGTACAAAGCCAATTATTAAAGACATTTATTTCAGATTTACATTAAATAATTTAAATTTTTTTTATTACATAGAAATGTGTAATTTCAAAGAAAAAATCATGTTAAATGTAGCTACAACAAAACACAGTTGCAGACTTAACAGCTAAAGACAGCAAATTTGAGAGCTAGCAACAGCTAACCTTGACTGCAGCTAAATTTACTTACGTTTTTCACTACTAGCTGTTTCCTGTAGTTAAAATACATCGATTTTGATGAACTAACATTTTGGTAATATATTTTGTCATTCCTAAAAAGCAGCTGAATCCACTCATGGAGATTAAAAACTAGTTTTGCTAATATGGTAACCAGCCTAATGTTAGCTTAGCAGAGTAGCTACCTTAGCTTCTGACTCTAGTAAAATTCACAATTTTGTGTGGTTAAATTACTTTTAAGTCACATATTTAAATGTACAAATTTTTTTACATCCATTTCAATTGGTTACTAAGACACGATTTTTTGGGTTTTTTTTAAAGTTTTTTGATCTCAACATTTCTCAACATTAGCTTTTCTGGGGTGTCGAGTGGCGCAGTGGTCTAAGCAGGCGCCCCATACTATGTAGAGGTTACAGTCCTCGCTGCAGTCGGCCCTGGTTCGAATCCTGCATCGGACGGCCCTTTACTGCATGTCTTCCCCCTCTCTCTGCCTCCCCATTTCCTGTCTCTCTATACTATCCTGTCCAATAAAGGCACAAAAGCCCAAAAAAATATACTTTAAAAAAAACAAAAACATTAGCTTTTCTGTAGTTACTGCTTTCTGTCTTTGTAAGGCAGTGTAATATAAGCAATGCAATGCTAGCACCAATCCATTAAGTAGATGCTGAAATACAAGTTTTTTTTTTGTAAAAACTTTGACCTCATGCTGGTGCTAGACGAAAAGTCAGGGGATCATCAAAGTAATACATCCTGTGGGGACCATGAACCTCTGTACAAAATGTAATGACGATTCATCCAATAGTAGTAGACATTTTAGTCCTACTGAATTAGTGGACGAACTGACATTGCCACCCCTAAAGCAGCAAAAGCTTCACCATTACACAATTTTGCACATTATGTATAATATTCCCTTTTTTGCTATATTAGGCAGAAAGCCATATTTTGATTCAGCATTGTTAGAATAGGTTCATTGCTTCTTAGACCTCAGAGAAAACGACTCACTCTCAAGGCCACATGCTGTATATTTATCTTAATTTTTATGGGTATACACCCAAAGACAAAAACTATTGCCATTGCTGTGTTCTCCCACAACGTTTCATTCAGTTAACGTCACAATACAGAGAACTTTCTCAGCACTCTTAAAGCAGTCTTGAGTCAAGACCTCTCTCGATTTAGAAAAAGCAAAGTGATAAGAAAAGGCCCACAGTGGGGGATTTTCCTTTTATGCATTTACTGAAAAGACCCTTCTTGGCCTTTTTGCTCTGGCAAAGGTGAAGATGTAGGTTCCTGAAATGCAGCTTATCATTTAAAATACAACACCTCAAGAGGTTTTTTTTTTCCTGGGAGAAAAATGTACAATGTGACCAGGGCAGGAGAAAGTGTTGTATTGTGCTCTCCTTAGACGAAATGTTAAAGAGGTATGGAGGTGTGAGGTGAAAACTTGGAGATTTCTTGCGCTGCCTCGAGCTTTTTTAGTTTGATCTCTCACAGAACTGAGAACACAGAGCTGCAGCTCAGAGTTACTCTATAAAATATCATATCAGTTTTTCTCCTGTCGACCTCTGAATATGGCTTTTCTTTCTTACATTGCCCAAATGAAAAAAAAAGAAGAAAAACAGAAGCAGATATTTGCTCCTGTATTTATTATTTATTTTGCATTATTACAATTCTTACATTTTTAAATGTTTTCTGTCCAGGAAGACTAGAAAGTCTGAGTGAGCGTGCATGCTTCTTACTAGGAGTTCTGATTTACATTCATACAGTCGTTCACAACCAGGAAAAACTAGGGAGCCGTTGGAAGAAAGATCAAGAAGGTTCAACTGTGGAGCTCATGTCTGGGGACATGAGGCTCTGCACTTCAAGTAGCTTTTTTTATGTTTTTCTGCTCAAGACTTTTGTGTTGAAATAATGATTTTTTTTTTTTTTATTTTTTTTTTTAGGTACAGAACTAGCTTATTTTTCCAAAAATGTGTTAGCCTTGGAAGAAATATTCTGCTAAATGACCCAAAAAAAGATACATTCTTGTTGCCATTACATAAAATGCAGGTGATAATAGCCTGTTGGAGAAGCTAGTATTTTATATTAGTCCTCTCAAACCATGTGAAATAGATTCTAATATAATATACTGTATCCTCTGGAATAAAACTGAAAATATAAACCATGTCTCGTTATTATCAGTATCACATGCTCCTAAACTCATACTGTCTTCAAAACATATACATAAAATGTAGGAAAAAAGTACAGTTACTTCATTTACAACCACAAAATCGCCATATACAACAAGCTAATTCTCAACAGCACATCAGCTGACTAACATTTAATATTAGCATTAAGTTGGATTTTCATTTTTTTAGTAGAAATTCTTATTCTGAACAGAAGACACTGGTGAATTAACTGTAAAAGTATTTTCTACTTTTGTTGCAGAAAAGGAAGTGACGCACCTCATGTCTGGGGACTCTACTCCCTCAGAAAGCTGCCTTGCTTCAGGGCACATTGATAGTAAGAAGTTGAAACAGCTGAGGAGCTTCTTTCTGAAATTTGATCTACACCTCTATAAAAGTGTCAAGTGTTTTTTTTCCCAGGCCATCAAAGTAAAGCCTATTCTGTGTAGTGTAGTGCAGCGAGTCTGAAGAAAACCATTTCTAATAAAAGACAACAAAAAAAGCTGTTTTTTTTTGTTTTTTTTAAACTGTCAGTGAGTTTAGATAGCAAAAATCTTCCCAAAACAAATGTCACAATTAAACATTTCAGTTCTTTTGTCCCAGTTTTTCTTTTGTTTCCATGTGTTTGTGGGTGGTTTGGAGCATGTGCGCCTGTCTTAACTTCTAAACCAAATATTTTGACGAAATATGAACCTTTGTTGATGTAGTCTGTAGTAAAGGTCATTTAGTGTCTACAAGAAAGCAATAATAAAATATGTCACCATGTGTAGCAGCTCAGTGCATCACAGCTCTGCAGTTGCCAAGCTGAAGCCAAACTTTTATTCAACTGTCTTTCTTTCATTCTTTCTTTCGTTCTTTCGTTCTTTCTTTCTTTCTTTCTTTCTTTCTTTCTTTCTTTCTTTCTTTCTTTCTTTCTTTATTTCTTTCTTTCCCTTTTTTTAACCTGTCACTTTGATTTTCAAACCAATGGCCCAAGAAAACATTGCTATGGGCATCTTTTGAATGCAACTTCAAGCATGACATTGATTATCTTAGCTTCATAATTATCTCCACATGCTACTGTACCACTGTATTCCACATTCAGACAAGGCTCAGTACATCCTGGGTGAGTGATTATAGCAACTGTAAGTAAATTAGCTGTGAATAAAAGCCTTTTAAATAAAGCATTAGTCAAAGACATCCTGCTGTTTAATGCTATAAATGTTCTCAGTGATCCAACAGTGGCAACAAAAGAAGTTCACACTGACATGGCTACACTGTCACTGTGAAAATGTCTGATACCCTGCTTCTGTAACAAAACCTTCAGGTTTCAGTTTTGTACTTTGAATTTGCAGCTGAATTTTACAAAAAGAATAAAAACCAGCACTGCCTCATTTTAACATTTTGTCATTTTCTGTCCCTTTTTTTTGTAATAAATCGGAGATGCAAAACAGGTACAGATGTGTTTGTGTAATGGTGGGGATTTCATGTAAATAATGGCTATACAGTTTCAGAGATATATGGAAAACATCTGTGTGAATGATCTGCAATTAAATTCCACTGAATAAAACCAGGACAAGGCTTTTTCTTGAAGCATTTATATCCAATGTTATACATGTTTCAGTGAGGGAGAGAAAAAAATAAGAAATCTGTCTTCTTTATGAAAGATTTTTCTTTCCAAGCTGTCTGTGACAATACTGTCTCTAAATTGACATATCAAAAGGCACTTTGAAGTGGGACATACAACAAAAAATGAGCATGTTTTATATTCAAGTGTGTTTCTCACATGTTTGAAGTAAAGTCGGACATGCTTGACTGGAGTTTAGTCACATATTCACATACCTTTTTTTTCTCTCTCCCAGTCCTGCATTTTTAAAAATTACAATCATTACATTTTGACTCAAATGGCTAAAAACTGTGGGACCAATTGCTTAAATGTAGGAAAATTCCTCTCTGGAGCTTTTTGACTAATAGCAGTCATATGTTGTGTTTGTGTCTCAGAGGAATGCATTGCTATTATTTTAACAGAGACAACCCAACAAAAACATGGGCCTCTGTTGAGTGTTTACTGTATAATGGGTGTGACAGGCTACCTTAGACCAACTCTGAGGTCACTGCTGGTGTTTCCTACGAGGTATGACAGTTTTACAACTGCGGGGCTCAGACTCGGATCGTTTCTGACATGTTAGACTGCTGCCGCTCCCCGTCTGTCTCACAATCTCGCCCCTTCTCTTTCTCTCACTTTCTCCTCTGACTCTCACACACACACTCACACACATATATGCACACACACACACACACACACACACAGGGAAGAAATGATATCAAGCCCTTCTCAGCCGGACTCAAACGAGGACTCACAAGCATATTTTAAGCCTAGAGTCTTAATCTTTCATAATAGGCCTCTTTGTGGAAGTCAAGCAGGAAGCCCATATTTCTTTTTAAACAGCCCTCTGTTGGACGGGGGCTAGTTGTGGTGATATCCTAACAAGCATTAAAACAACAAACTGGAAATGTCATGAGGCTAAACGTACCATATTTTGCAGCGCAGTTAAATTGCAATAATTACATCGGAAAATTATGCAACGAAGCAGCTAATTTCAACAGCACAGCAGGATCTTTCGGAGCAACATTTTGTGGTTACTGTATTGGTTTGTGCAGGCTTTTCCTCAACAACACATGCTCACACATTTACATCCATAACACAGCCTATAAGTAATTTATCCATTATGTGCCACAAGCTATAAAAATGTGAGGAAACCTGACTTCTCCTTGTTTTGCTGTTTCTCCAGGCAGGAATTCTGGGTCTTTACTAGAGCTTTAAAATGCACACAGAGAAGTCGGATCAGCCAAGGCAGTGCAGTGTTTTTCAGTGGGACGGTGGCAGCAGAGCAGGAGCGATTCAGATGTTCTTTATCTTCCTGCTGCAGAGTGAAATGTAGAGGAATGTAAGCTGTACATTTACAGAGGCCCTGAGGAAATATAATACTCCTTCTGCATTGTGGCTGTGCTAATGTAATTATGCATAGTTCCTGCGCTAGCTAAAGAAAAGATTTCTATCCAAGAATATAAACATTGTCTGTAAGAACACCTTTTCATTTTCATAATAATGTTTTTATTATATATTTTCAAGCAAGACCTTGGTGGAGCAGGTCAAAAAGCTGATTCTGTAAACACAACACCCGTTCCAGCTTTGAGAAAAGTTTGGGATATTTCATGAGGAAATATCTCTCTTTTACGTGCAGAGTATATACATAGGTGGCATGCATTCAGCACACGCACACAGATGCGCACACACACCGCATTTTGGCCCAGACTCTGTGATCTGATTTTGAATGCAACATTTTGTTTGATGTCTTTTTGATGATGGACATGAAATAATGTCCAAATCACCAGAGGCTGGAACTTCAAACAGATCCAAATGAAAACACGGTAATGTCTTCTCGGACTGAGCCTTATTGCGCCTTCATTTGCCACTGCCCCATGGAAGCTGGGCTTTGACTGGGGAAGAGATAAAAGATGAGTTGAAAAACGAAGCACTTTCATCTCCAACAAACTTTGACAACTTTTTCATTTGCAACACAAACACTGCATGGCTAATATGCTGCATCATAGTATAATCAGATAATCACAGATGGTAATGTCAGCGACTCAACGAGGAGTCAAAGGTGGAGGGGAGCTTCTTTGAAGAGGATGAATGGCTGGAAATCATCACAGCAGGATAAGGAGCGGCCAGGATATGCTGATATCAAGAACCCCTCCAGTCTTATTGGGGGAAAGGACGTGATCATCTATATATTGTTCAATTTCAGAATCCAATGTTCTCATAGGCTAAGAGAGCTAATACAGAGCACAGGTGACTTAGTGATAATGAACCAATATATATGCATCATGCAAAACCGATCCTTGTGCTTGGGAAAGGGAGCTCAGCGCATTCATTCATCACAATTTTGTCTGTTATGAAAATGCATACGGGAAAACTTCCCCTCCTCGCAGTGACATCACACACACAAGGGTTAGTCTCATACGAAGCCTGTTGTGATTCTCCAGTGTTTATAATAAGGCAGCTTTCATAGACAATGCCGGCCCATTTTCCGGTGAACCATGAACGGGTCATCAACTTTGCATTTAATTTGATTTATAACTGAACCAAAGCCAAGTTTCCGTATAATTTACAGACTGGTTTGGTGTCTCTCAGGGGCTTTTGGATGGCTCTGTGTAAACTGAGAGGCTGATGTTCAAACAACAAGGCAGAGAGCCATGGTGGACTCAGAGCTTTGCCTTGGCCTCTGCGTCAGTCTCCTGACAGCAAACTGGCACCCAGCTCAAACTAATAAAGTGCACCACCCAGATCCTACAGTGACTGGGTGTACTGTATGTCTGCTGAGTGTCTGTGTGGTCAGTTGGAGCAGGATACTCCTGGAAAGCCATGGCTGAAAGATACGCTGAATGCAAAATCTACTAAATCTATGATTTCAGTATGAGTCTCATTCACTCTGTCTCCTTTTTGGATGATGTGTTGCAATTCAGCACATGGAATGATTTAGACACAAGGACTGATCAGAAATTATTATGGCCCGTCTTGTTAAACTTCATAATAACTGTCATAATGTATGTATACAGTGGAGGTTAAAGGATCAGGGGGGGATAGTCTGACTTTTATTAAGGTTGAAAACTCCCAAAAAGGGAACAAGACCAACAATTAACTGATGCTACTACAACAAGGCTGGATTACTAACCAGGCCCCAGCCCCAGGTTTAAAACATATGGTTTGGGTCTATATAATGTGATTAATAACAAATTTGTTAGAAATTTGCACCACTGATGAACAATATAAAACGCCGTCCATCCTCCATCTTGTGGCCCAGTCTTGAAGAGGGGCTCTCTGTCCCTACATGATTCCCCTCTAGAAACTCTGGCTGTAATATGACATTTTATCTCATAGTATATCATAGCATTTTTGGACATTTTTTGACATTATTTACTTTACTTACTATACTATGATGTTTTCATGCCTTACTATACAATGACATTTTTTGACGTTTTTATGCATCAATATACCATGTATATCAATATACCATTTTATGCCTTACTATAATATGACTTCTTTTGCCATAGTATACTATAACATTTCTGGACAATTTTATAGCTTAGTATACTGCGACGTTTTTGACGTTTTTGTGCCTTACTATGCTATGACACTTTTTGACATTTTTTTCCCTTACTATACTATGATGTTTTTTGAATTTTTTTTGCCATACTATACTATGACGTTCTTTGATGTTTTTATGCCGTACTATACTCTGACATTTTTATGCCTTATTATACTGTGACGTTTTTTGATATTTTCATGCCTTACTATACTATGACGTTTTATGCCTTACTACACTATGACTTTTTTTGACATTTTTATGCCTTACTATACTATGACGTTTTTTCCGTTTTTATGCCTTATTATACTATGATTTTTTTTTTTGCCATACTACACTGTGATGTTTTTTGACATTTTTATGCCTTACTATACTATGATGTTTTTTTGACATTTTTTTTCCTTACTATACTGTGACGTTTTTATGCCTTACTACACTATGACTTTTTTTGACATTTTTATGCCTTACTATACTATGACGTTTTTTCCGTTTTTATGCCTTATTATACTATGACTTTTTTTTGCCATACTACACTGTGATGTTTTTTGACATTTTTATGCCTTACTATACTATGATGTTTTTTTGACATTTTTTTTCCTTACTATACTGTGACGTTTTTATGCCTTACTACACTATGACTTTTTTTGACATTTTTATGCCTTACTATACTATGATGTTTTTTCCGTTTTTATGCCTTATTATACTATGACTTTTTTTTTTGCCATACTATACTGTGGCGTTTTTTGACATTTTTATGCCTTACTATACTATGATGTTTTTTGACATTTTTTTGCCTTACTATACTATGACGTTTTTATGCCTTAGTATACTATGACGTATTTTGACATTTTTATGCCTTACTATACTATGACGTTTTTTGGCATTTTTATGCCTTACTATACTATGATGTTTTTTGGCATTTTTATGCCTTACTATACTATGCCGTTTTAAAACCTTACTATACTATGACGTTTTTATGCCTAAGTATACTATGACGTATTCTAACATTTTTATGCCTTACTATACTATGACATTTTTTTTTTTCCATTTTTATGCCATACTATACTATGACGTTTTTATGCCTTAGTATACTATGACGTATTTTGACATTTTTATGCCTTACTATACTATGATGTTTTTTGCCATTTTTATGCCTTACTATACGATGACGTTTTAAAGCCTTATTATACTATGATGTTTTTATGTCTTAGTATAATATGATATATTTAGACATTTTTATGCCTTACTATACTATGATGTTTTTTGGCATTTTTATGCCTTACTATACTATGCCGTTTTAAAACCTTACTATACTATGACGTTTTATGCCATTTTTATGCCTTACTATACTATGACGTTTTTATGCCTTACTATACTATGACATGTTATGACATTTTTATGCCTTACTATACGATGACGTTTTAAGGTCTTATTATACTATGACTTTTTTTGCCATATTATACTGTGATGTTTTTTGACGTTTTTTGCCTTACTATACTATGACGTTTGTTGGCACTTTTATGCTTTACTATACTATTATGTTTTTTGCCATTTTTATGCCTTACTATACTATGACGTTTTAAAGCCTTATTATACTATGATGTTTTTATGTCTTAGTATAATATGACATATTTAGACATTTTTATGCCTTACTATACTATGATGTTTTTTGGCATTTTTATGCCTTACTATACTATGCCGTTTTAAAACCTTACTATACTATGACGTTTTTATGCCTAAGTATACTATGACGTATTCTAACATTTTTATGCCTTACTATACTATGACGTTTTTTTTTTTCCATTTTTATGCCATACTATACTATGACGTTTTTATGCCTTAGTATACTATGACGTATTTTGACATTTTTATGCCTTACTATACTATGACGTTTTTTGCCATTTTTATACCTTACTATACGATGACGTTTTAAAGCCTTATTATACTATGATGTTTTTATGTCTTAGTATAATATGACATATTTAGACATTTTTATGCCTTACTATACTATGATGTTTTTTGGCATTTTTATGCCTTACTATACTATGCCGTTTTAAAACCTTACTATACTATGACGTTTTATGCCATTTTTATGCCTTACTATACTATGACGTTTTTATGCCTTACTATACTATGACATGTTATGACATTTTTATGCCTTACTATACGATGACGTTTTAAGGCCTTATTATACTATGACTTTTTTTGCCATACTATACTGTGATGTTTTTTGACGTTTTTTGCCTTACTATACTATGACGTTTTTTGGCATTTTTATGCCTTACTATACTATGATGTTTTTTGGCATTTTTATGCCTTACTATACTATGCCGTTTTAAAACCTTACTATACTATGACGTTTTTATGCCTAAGTATACTATGACGTATTCTAACATTTTTATGCCTTACTATACTATGACGTTTTTTTTTTTCCATTTTTATGCCATACTATACTATGACGTTTTTATGCCTTAGTATACTATGACGTATTTTGACATTTTTATGCCTTACTATACTATGACGTTTTTTGCCATTTTTATACCTTACTATACAATGACGTTTTAAAGCCTTATTATACTATGATGTTTTTATGTCTTAGTATAATATGACATATTTAGACATTTTTATGCCTTACTATACTATGATGTTTTTTGGCATTTTTATGCCTTACTATACTATGCCGTTTTAAAACCTTACTATACTATGACGTTTTATGCCATTTTTATGCCTTACTATACTATGACGTTTTTATGCCTTACTATACTATGACATGTTATGACATTTTTATGCCTTACTATACGATGACGTTTTAAGGCCTTATTATACTATGACTTTTTTTGCCATACTATACTGTGATGTTTTTTGACGTTTTTTGCCTTACTATACTATGACGTTTTTTGGCATTTTTATGCCTTTCTATACTATGATGTTTTTTGGCATTTTTATGCCTTACTATACTATGCCGTTTTAAAACCTTACTATACTATGACGTTTTTATGCCATTTTTATGCCTTACTATACTATGACGTTTTAAGGCCTTATTATACTATGACTTTTTTTGCCATACTATACTGTGATGTTTTTTGACGTTTTTTGCCTTACTATACTATGACGTTTTTTGGCATTTTTATGCCTTACTATACTATGATGTTTTTTGGCATTTTTATGCCTTACTATACTATGCCGTTTTAAAACCTTACTATACTATGACGTTTTTATGCCTTACTATACTATGACATATTATGACATTTTTATGCCTTACTATACTATGACGTTTTAAGGCCTTATTATATTATGACTTTTTTTGCCATACTATACTGTGATGTTTTTTGGCATTTTTTGCCTTACTATACTATGATGTTTTTTTTCTGTTTTTATGCCTTATTGTACTATGACTTTTTTTTGCCATACTATACTGTGATGTTTTTTGACATTTTTTGCCTTACTATACTATGATGTTTTTTTTCTGTTTTTATGCCTTATTGTACTATGACTTTTTTTTGCCATACTATACTGTGATGTTTTTTGACATTTTTTGCCTTACTATACTATGATGTTTTTTGACACTTTATGCCTTCCTATACTATGACTTCTTTTGCCATAGTATACTATAACATTTTTGGACAATTTTATAGCTTGGTATACTACGATATTTTTTCCGTTTTTTTGCCTTACTATACTTTGACGTTTTTTTTTTTTTTAATTCTTTATTTAGGAGTGGCAGTACATATCACAAAGGCAAAGGCAGTAGCATTTTTCTCCGCCACCCAGTTTTTACATTTTAAGTACAATTTAGTAATTTAAAAAAAGAAGGAAAAAAGAAAAAATCACACAAATTCAAAACAAACAAAAAAAAATAAAAAAAGATAAACCATAACAAACTTTGTTCAGTTTGAGAGAGAAAGTGTGCACATACATGTCCATAATGTCCTTACAGAAGAGAAGGGACCAACATGATTCTTAGTTAGGTGGTGGTGGTGGTGGTGGTGGTGGGTGAGGGGGGGTATGGGTATATACTATGACGTTTTTATGCCTTACTATACTATGACGTTTTTTTCCAATTTTATGCTTTACTATAGTATGACGTTTTTATGCCTTAGTATACTATGACATATTTAGACATTTTTATGCCATACTATACTATGATGTTTTTTGGCATTTTTATGTCTTACTATACTATGCCGTTTTAAAACCTTACTATTCTATGACGTTTTTATTCCTTTGTATACTATGATGTATTTTGGCACTTTTATGCCTTACTATACTATGACATTTTATGCCGTTTTTATGCCTTACTATACTATGACATTTTTATGCCTTACTATACTATGACATTTTTATGCCTGAGTATACTATGACATATTTAGACATTTTTATGCCTTACTATACTATGATGTTTTTTGGCATTTTTATGCCTTACTATACTATGCCGTTTTAAAACCTTACTATACTATGACCTTTTTATGCCTTTGTATACTATGATGTATTTTGGCACTTTTATGCCTTACTATACTATGACATTTTATGGCGTTTTTATGCCTTACTATACTGTGACATTTTTATGCCTTACTATACTATGACGTTTTAAGGCCTTATTATACTATGACGTTTTTTTTTTCCATTTTTATGCCATACTATACTATGACGTTTTTATGCCTTAGTANCCTTAATATACCTTACTATACTGTGACATTTTTATGCCTTACTATACTATGACGTTTTAAGGCCTTATTATACTATGACGTTTTTTTTTTCCATTTTTATGCCTTACTATACTATGACGTTTTTATGCCTTAGTATACTATGACGTATTTTGACATTTTTATGCTTTACTATACTATGATGTTTGTTGGCACTTTTATGACTTACTATACTATGACGTTTTATGCCATTTTTATTCCTTACTATATTATGACGTTTTTATGCCTTAGTATACTATGACATATTATGACATTTTTATGCCTAACTATACAATGATATTTTATTCCATTTTTATGCCTAAGTATACTATGAAGTATTTTGACATTTTTATGCCTTACTATACTATGATGTTTGTTGGTACTTTGATGCTTTACTATACTATTATACTCTGACGTTTTTTGGCATTTTTATGCCTTACTATACTATGATGTTTTTTGACGTTTTTTGCCTTACTATACTATGACGTTTTTTGGCATTTTTATGCCTTACTATACTATGATGTTTTTTGGCATTTTCATGTCTTACTATACTATGATGTTTTTTGGCATTTTTATGCCTTACTATACTATGCCGTTTTAAAACCTTACTATACTATGACCTTTTTATGCCTTTGTATACTATGATGTATTTTGGCACTTTTATGCCTTACTATACTATGACATTTTATGGCGTTTTTATGCCTTACTATACTGTGACATTTTTATGCCTTACTATACTATGACGTTTTAAGGCCTTATTATAGTATGACTTTTTTTGCCATACTATACTGTGATGTTTTTTGGCATTTTTTGCCTTACTATACTATGATGTTTTTTGACACTTTATGCCTTCCTATACTATGATGTTTTTTCCGTATTTATGCCTTAGTATACTATGACGTTTTTTTCCATTTTTATGCCTTAGTATGAGATGACGTTTTAAAGCCTTATTATACTGTGATGTTTTTATGCCTTAGTATACTATGACATATTTAGACATTTTTATGCCTTACTATACTATGATGTTTTTTGGCATTTTTATGCCTTACTATACTATGCCGTTTTAAAACCTTACTATACTATGACATATTTATTCCTTTGTATACTATGATGTATTTTGGCACTTTTATGCCTTACTATACTATGACGTTTTATGCCATTTTTATGCCTTACTATACTATGACGTTTTTATGCCTTACTATACTATGACATATTATGACATTTTTATGCCATACTATATTATGACGTTTTAAGGCCTTATTATACTATGACTTTTTTTGCCATACTATACTGTGATGTTTTTTGATATTTTTATGCCTTACTATACTATGATGTTTTTTGGCATTTTTATGCCTTACTATACTATGATGTTTTTTGGCATTTTTATGCCTTACTATACTATGCCGTTTTATGCCATTTTTATGCCTTACTATACTATGCCGTTTTATGCCATTTTTATGCCTTACTATACTATGACGTTTTTATGCCTTACTATACTATGACATTTTATGCCGTTTTTATGACTTACTTTACTTTGACATTTTTATGCCTTACTATACTATGACGTTTTAAGGCCTTATTATACTATGACGTTTTTATGCCTTACTATACTATGACGTTTTAAGGCCTTATTATACTATGACGTTTTTATGCCTTAGTATACTATGATGTTTTTATGCCTTAGTATACTATTATGTATTGAAGCATTTTTATGCCTTGCTGTACGTTGATATTTTAAAGCCTTACTATACTATAACGTTTTTATGCCTCACTATACAATGACGTATTTATACATTTTTATGCCTTACTATACAATGATGTTTTTTTTCCATTTTTATGCCTAAGTATACTATGACGTATTCTGAAATTTTTATGCCTTACTATACTATGACGTTTTTTTTTCCATTTTTATGCCATATTATACTATGACGTTTTTATGCCTTAGTATACTATGACGTTTTAAGGCCTTATTATACTATGACGTTTTTATGCCTTAGTATACTATGATGTATTTTGGCACTTTTATGCCTTACTATACTATGACATTTTGAAACCTTACTATACTATGACGTTTTTATTCCTTAGTGTACTATAATGTATTTTGGCACTTTTATGGCTTACTATACAGTGACGTTTTTTTCCATTTTTATGCCTAAGTATACTATGACGTATTCTAAAATTTTTATGGCTTACTATACAGTGATGTTTTTTTTCCATTTTTATGCCTGAGTATACTATGACGTATTCTAAAATTTTTATGCCTTACTATACTATGATGTTTTATTTTTCCATTTTTATGCCATACTATACTATGACGTTTTTATGCCTTCGTATACTATGACGTATTTTGACATTTTTATGCCTTACTATACTATGATGTTTTAAAGCCTTACTATACTATGATGTTTTATTTTTCCATTTTTATGCCATACTATACTATGACGTTTTTATGCCTTCGTATACTATGACGTATTTTGACATTTTTATGCCTTACTATACTATGATGTTTTTTGGCATTTTTATGCCTTACTATACTATGACGTTTTAAAACCTTACTATACTATGAAGTTTTTATTCCTTAGTATACTATGATGTATTTTGTCACTTTTATGCCTTACTATATTATGACGTTTTAAAACCTTACTATACTATGACATATTTATTCCTTTGTATACTATGATGTATTTTGGCACTTTTATGCTTTACTATACTATGACGTTTAATGCCATTTTCATGCCTTACTATACTATGACGTTTTTATGCCTTAGTATACTATGACATATTATGACATTTTTATGCCTTACTATACAATGACATTTTAAAGCCTTATTATACTATGACGTTTTTACGCCTTAGTATACTATGACATATTTAGACATTTTAATGCCTTACTATACTGTGATGTTTTTTGCCATTTTTATGCCTTACTATACAATGACATTTTAAAGCCTTATTATACTATGATGTTTTTATGCCTTACTATACTATGACGTTTTTATACCTTAGTATACTATGATATTTTAATGCCTTAGTATACTATTATGTATTGAAGCATTTTCATGCCTTACTATACGATGATATTTTAAAGCCTTACTATACTATGACGTTTTTATGCCTCACTATACAATGACGTATTTTTACATTTTTATGCCTTACTATACAATGATGTTTTATTCCATTTTTATGCCTAAGTATACTATGAAGTATTTTGACATTTTTATGCCTTACTATACTATGATGTTTGTTGGCACTTTGATGCTTTACTATACTATGATGTTTTTTGCCATTTTTATGCCTTACTATACTTTGGCACTTTTATGCCTTACTATACTATGACATATTATGACATTTTTATGCCTTACTATACTATGACGTTTTAATACCTTAATGTACTATGACATATTATGACATTTTTATGCCTTACTATACTATGACGTTTTAAAGCCTTATTATACTATAACGTTTTCATGCCTTAGTATACTATGGCATATTTAGACATTTTTATGCATTACTATACTATGATGTTTTTTGCATTTTTATGCCTTACCATGATATGACGTTTTTTGACACTTTATGCCTTCCTATACTATGACTTCTTTTGCCATAGTATACTATAACATTTTTGTAGCTTAGTATACCACAACGTTTTTTCCGTTTTTATGCCTTACTATACTATGACGTTTTTTTTCCGTATTTATGACCTACTATAATATGATGTTTTTTGACACTTTTTGCCTTACTACACTGCGACGATTTTTGAAATTTTTTGCCTTCATATACTCTGACTTCTTTTGCCGTAGTATACTATAACATGTTTGGACAATTTTGTAGCTTAGTATACCATGATGTTTTTGCTGTTTTTATGCCTCAATATACTATGTTGTTTTTTTCCGTTTTTATGCCTTATGATGTTTTTGACACTTTTTGCCTTTATATACTATGACGTTTTTATGTCTTACTATACTATGAAGTTTTTTGACCATTTTAGCCTAACCATACTATGAATTTTTTGCCATAGTATATTGTGATGTTTTTTTACATTTTTTGCCTTACTATACTGTGACATTTTAATGCCTTACTATACTATGACGTTTCTGACAATTTTAGCCTTACTATACTATGATGTTTTTTGACACTTTATGCCTTCCTATACTCTGACTTCTTTTGCCATAGTATACTATAACATTTATTAGACAATTTTGTAGCTTAGTATACTACGACGTTTTTTCCGTCTTTATGCCTTACTATAATTTGATGTTTTTTGACACTTTTTGCCTTACTATACTATGACATTTTTATGCCTTACTATACAATGACAATTTTTGAAATTTTTTGTCTTCCTATACTATGATGTTTTTGACACTTTATGCCTTCCTATACTATGACATTTTAATCCGTTTTTATGCCTCATTATACGATGACGTTTTTTGACTTTTTCATGCCTTACTATGGTACTCTATGACTTTTTATGCCTTACTTTAATAAAACATTTTTATGAGCTTTTATGTCTTACTAGACTTTCTCGCTTTTAATTCCTCACTATACTATGCCATTTTTTTTGTTTTTATGCTTTATTTTTCCATGTTGTTTTCATGCCTTACTATTCTATGTAATTTTATGATGTTTTTTGCCTTACTATTATATGATTTTTTTTATACCTTACCATACTATGTTATTTTTATGCCTTACTATACCATGTTATTCCTTTGACTTTTTATGGCTTATTATACTGTGACGTTTTCATGTTGTTGTTATCCCTTTCTAAACTATGTTGTTTTAATTACTTTAAAGCCTTACTTTACTATGTCATTTTCATGCTTTAATATGCTAAAACGTCGTTTTTATGCCTTACTATCATATGCCATTTGTTTGTTGTTCTTATGCGTTACTATACTATGTAGTTTTTATGCCTCATTGTACAATGTAGTTTTTATGCCTTTTTATGCCTTACTATACTATGACATTTTAATTCGTTTTTATGTCTTATTATACTATTTTGTTTTTATTATTTTTAATGCCTTAATATACTATCACATTTTTATGTGATATATTTTACCTCTTTTTATACCTTACTATACTATGTCGTATTTATGCCTTTCTATACTGACGTTTTTATGACTTTTTAAGCCTCACTATAATATGATGTTTTTATGGTTTATCATATGCCTTTATGATATATATATATATATATATGTATATATGACATAAATGTATGTCCCTATATCCAGAGTGATGTTACCCTGTGTCACTTATAAGACAATACATTATTATGACATATATACATCCTCTGGATATATGAAGATATAAGTTTATAACATACATGAAATACTCATAGTCAAATGCAATTTCATTAAAACAACATGCTTATTCAAATTTTTGTATATGTTCTTCTCAATGATTCCTTTTAAAATTTAAACATGGTATCTTTTATATTTACATATATAATATGAACATATCCTGACAGGCTTTGGGATGGATATCTATTTATGTAAAATATGTCTATAATGTAGACATACTAAAACACGTTTCTAATAGCTAGACATGTATGTCAATATATGATATTGTTCCAATAGCTAAGAGGTTTCATACGTAATTTTTACATACATAGGCTATACTTTAAATACATTTTAGTTCATATGTACATATTTTTCATATATGGAAATTCACATATTACATTTGCATATGGGTATTCCTGAATCTAAATTCAGATATTTTATGTTAATAAACCGTTTGGCTTTAAAAAGCCATGCTCTTTGTTTTGGAGGGATGCCAGTGTTGTTGCATCCCTACCAATGTTGAGAACAAACCTACGCCCTTGCTTTCAGAGCACACAAACACTGTAAACAGACCTGCCACATGCCCAGCATGGTGCTGTTAAACCAGAAACGCTGCTGCTACACCTTCTGCTGAGAGCGTGCTGCGGTCAGGGCTGCGCTCAATAAGTTTTAAAAACACACAATCACCGACCGAAGCGTCTCACACGGAGGCTCTGACACTTACAGGGGCACCAACAGACAGATCCATTTTACCAATCTGCACGGCAGCTAGCAGCTCACTGTTTGAATCTGTGTCTGTGTGTTTGTGTGTGTGTGTGTGTGTGTGCGCAAAGAGTCAATCCCTTTTTTAAGTGGGTTTACCCATGTTTAAAAAAACAAGCTTATATGCGCTAATTTCGGTATAAAAAGGGTATAATTTTTTTGAGTAAGTCAAACATACACCGTCCTGCTGTTGAAAATCCTCAATAGTGCACCATGTGTATTAATCTGAAAGATAGTCCCTTACCAATGTACTATGTTTGAGTAAAGTTTGCTAAAAACCACAGTGCCCTATTTATTCAGCCCTTTTTTTAAATGAAGTGTATATTGGTGACCAGTTTTTAAAGATTCTACAAGGAACAAATGAAAGATGCTGGAATAGAGACAGACTAACACATTGTTAGTTTTGGTCCTCTCATGAGTTTTGTTGAAAATAACAAAAATATACAATATCACCAGTCTTATCCTTTAATTGTCATTTTACTACATGTATGGATCATGGCAGTTTTACTGCAAAATGAGAATAAGCAACCAGACATCTGCGAACAAGAAAAAATTTCACATTTATTTGATATCAAACAGGAGTTGAATTAAATATCAGCTGATGATGGGCTCTTACAAAAGAAATAGAATGAACCTAATCAGTGCTGCAACAACTTGTCACACTTTCCAACCACGTTCTTTTTTTCCCTATTTTTTTTTCTGAATAGTTCAGTTAATAAATTAATTAGTGTCAAAGGATGAAACATGTCTGCAAAAACTGCAGTATCGCATTGACACGAACATAAGTCCTTAAACCTGACAATTTCTTTCAAGTAAAATAAATTACACAAGTATCCAATTCACTCCAAATCTGTGCATGGCCCGGTGTTAACAAATATACTACTGGCAAAAACTCATCATTCATGAAAGCAAAAGCACTTCACAAGCAGAGACGTGAGCATGATTTCGTATGGACTGATATCGCTCAAAACTTTTTTTTTTTCTTCATATTCAAACATACTACAACGAGTCAAGTGTGAGAGGAAAAAGCACATTTCCACCATTTTGATTAACCTTGTCTGAAGAATCTTATTAACATTGAAAGGGCATAACTACTGAATGGTTGCCGTTTTTTTTTTTTTTTTTTTTTCCTTTTTTTTTTTCTTCTTTTTACTTTTTACACTAGTGGTACAGCAAAATATATTTTCTTTAGCTGTTACTTTGACAACAGTTAAATGTGCAATAGAGAAAATATAAGGCCTGAGTCTGAATTAGTGGTTTCTTAACTTTACAGTCCTGACTGTGTAGTGGAGCCACACTAGTTCTAGTTCTGTACTTCATGACTAAAAAGACCCTGGTCCTGCAAAGTCCCCCAGGAATATGTCAGGAGTTTCATAGTTCTTTGCTTGGAGTTTTTTTTTTTTATCCCTTATTCTTCAGCTCTTCTTTCAGTACAAGAGAAATGCTGTACTTATCTGTGGCACAGCGGCCTGGTGTTATTCTCTGCACCTCTTTAGTCCAACAGCAGAGCTTTCACAGTCTACATTTGTCTGGCCTCGGATGGACGTGTTTTGTGTGTTAATGAGATCTGTGTGCAAAAGTCATTTATTCATTCCGTTTCCCACCCAACAACATTTCACTTCCTGTCCTAACAGGAAGAGCATGCGGAGCGTGGAGCCAGACTTGCTGGCTCTTTTGACATCAACCGAAAGCCCCCACTTGTTAAAACCTGTGCAAACAGATACGGCCCCGCTCAGAGGCTGGTAATGAGCTGCATTTGTCCATCTGTGGGTGCCTCTGCCCCCTGTGCGCAGTCTTCATTGTTGGGTGGGATGATGCACCCGTCGCTGGTGCCTCTGTTTATGTGGTAGTAGGACAGGGGCTGCGGTGCATCACCGAGCTCAGGCATGCTCTTATGATACGCGTCCTCACTCTCGCTTCGAGGTGACGGAGAGAGCTCCTCCTCCTCCTCTTCCTCGGGGGGGTATGGCGAAGCTGAGGGCGAGGGGGAGTCTCTTAAGTTTGGCATGCTGGTGTAAAGGGAGTCTCTATTATTGTTGGGTGAATGGGAGCCCATGTCCTCCACTGCGGTAACAGTCTCAGAGCCATGGCCACCCTGCCCCTCCAGGCGCCTGGGAGCCTTCTGGGTGCTGTAGAGCAGGGAGTGAGTCCTCTGGGGCAAGAGGGGGGCCTCTAGCACCTCCTTGTGGTGGGGGTGCAGGAGCAGCTCCAGGGTGGCGTGGCCTCCTCTTCCACTTCCTCTCTGGGGGGATGAGGCCTCGGCGTGATCCGCCACGATGGCGTCATCCTCGCTGCCGCTCCCACCCCCGCCTCGGTCCACTGTCACTCTGGTCTGGGGAGGCAGGGCTCTGTCCCTCTGGGCGTCGCGACCTTTGGGGGCCCCACGGGGCCTGAGGTTGTTATGGACAATCTCAGATATGATCATCTTCTCAAAGGCGACATCGTCCAGGTTGAGGCCCCCCAGGTCTCCCGCGGCTCGAACGCCCACGGCCTCATAGTCGTCGTCTCGCAGGGAGTAGCTGTTGTTGAAATTGCCATTGAGGGGGAGGGTGTCCATGGCACTGATGTCCCTGCTGTTGCTCAGTGAGTGCTGTCCTGCAAGGAAAGGCAAAAGGAGCATGTGAGACATAATTTTACACCTTTTGATAGAACAAAACAGTCTCCACTACACCATCCACGTATACTTGATACTGCTCAGGACACTTCACTCTTGTGCTCTTTGATCTCTGGGTTAATTTTAATTTTATACAGATACAAAAACTTCTAAAATTCAAAGGAGAACCCAATTAGCTCTCCAACATGTCCATCCTCATTATGGCTGAATCTCATTATAGCCAATCTAAGAAATTATCCTGAACAATATTGGAGAAATGAGAACAAGCGATGACTTAAAAAAAATATACTATAGCAACAAGTTATAAAGTAGCTGATGACCAGGTAACAACACAGCAGCATACAAAAAGCAACAGACAAGATAAGAGTAAAAGAAATAAATTAAAAAAAAAAAAATACAAGCTGATGAGGAAGTGTTGTGACATTAACAATGAATAAAACATTCCACCTATTTAAAGAAGGCAAGACAAGAGAGTAATGTTGAACACAGATGTGCCAGCCACCTCTCTGCACTGGGGCCCCACAAGCACAGCAACAACCCCCACACACACACCACGACAGACAGGCACGGTGCAATGACTCACTTTGCCACCACTCACATCAAGTGTGTCTGCTCAGGCTATCTGGCCTAAGAACAGCTGATGTGCAAAAAAGTAAAACAGATGCTTTTTTTCAATTGCAGCAGAAACAACAAAATCACTGAAATAAGACAAAAGTGGAAGCTCGTAACATCCAGCCTGGATTCAGTCGATCCAGCTCAGATTGTGTCCTTGCAGTTAACTATAATTTAGCCCATGCGATGCTCTGCACAAATTGTTGTAGGTGGATGGAGAATGACAGCGAAATTATGTGTTTAACAGTTTGAGAGAGCTAAAGGACAAATCAAGGACGACTGAATCCTGGACTCAGCAGGTGAAAGGGTTCAGCAGCAAGCACAGTCTTTTTTAAAAGTCTACTGTAAAAGAAGGAACATTTCCTGAATGACATGTTTTTTTTTCTTTTTCCTTTTTGAAATGTACAGCAGATCTATTGCTATTATGTGAGCAAAATGCAGGCAGACACACACACACACACACACACACACACACACACACACACACACACACACACACACACACAAAAAGGAGTACTATAATTTTTTTGCAGCTCTATGACTAGGCTCAAATAGCAGGGAGAAAGTGAAAGGCGGTAGTTGGATTTTATATGAGGAGTTTATTTACTGGGTACACTGTGAGCCTGTAAGTGAAGGGCTGACATTTTGTAGGGTGAGAGTGATGTCATCACAGGCACTCTTTACACACAAAAAAGGGGAAACTGTAGTCGCGGGTTTCAAATGAATGTGTCAGAAAATGGATGATAGCAAATGAAAAAAAAAAAAAAAAAAACAACCTCTAAAAACAACATCAAAGACTTTTCTAAAAAGAGTGACAGCAGCACAGAGAGCAAAAGGGCAAAAAAAAAGGGGGGGGGGATTATTAGACATTTCTCTAAATAGATTCTACTTCCAAATTTGCATTTGTTTATGCGCAGGCAGTGATTTTATTGCAGACAGGTATTGTCTACCGGGAGAGGGGGAAATGATGTGAACAGAATTCAAGTGGACACGGCAACAGCTGCACTCTGGGAACCGTTCCAGCAGAGATTCATCCAAGATGTTCTCCTTACAGATTTTACTGCATCAGATGAACATCTGCAGAGTATTACTTAGTATTAATACACTTATAATAGAGGACACGCTCATCCTTTTTGCAGGGAGCTATATGTAATGACTATAGCAGAGAATTTTGAAAAAAGCGCATGTTAAACTTGACAGTCTCTCTGCGCGGATTTCATACTTGGTTGGTGATCTTCACACCAGGTTTTGACATTTGTGTGTCACACTGCTGCCTGTTCTCCTCAAACTGGTTTCCATATGTTAAAGCCTTGAATTTTTTTCCTGTTTGTCACTGCTTCTTGATCTACTGTTAAATAAGTGCGGTTAGTATCTCCTCTGTTGCTCCTGTGTTTAAACACAGCTAAGTGCAGTAGGTTGGCCTCAGGGGGAAGAAGAAGTCTTTCAACAGGTAAAGGAGATGTTCACACTGACATTCAGAATTATCTGCTAATTAAATATTGCCACTTTTTATCTCCTGTGCTCCACTGTTAACATGCAATTATGCTACAATGATTAAGTAGGTAAACATTTTAGGGCAATAAAGCACAAGCTGTTAACACACACATGCATGCACGCACGCACGCACACACACACACACACACACACACACACACACACACACACACGCTGACTTCTGGCTCGGCTGCTCCTGAGCTCAAAAAAGGGGAGAAAAAAAAGAAAAAAAAAAAAAAATCACAAAATGTCTTTGATTTTCTGTGAAAGCATTGTTTGGTCTCATCCCTGCTTCATTATCTCTGAGTGTGAAGTGCCCTCATTGTGCTATAAGCGACCTTGCAGCACAAAACAAGAGCGTGATGACCATGCTGAGGTTAAAGCCATATGTTACTGCATATCCTCTCCTTACACACTTTCACCATTCTGCTGTTTTTGCACATTCCCTTTTATCATCAAATGCTTCAATATCTGAGGGCTATGACTCTGCCCGCATTGCGTCATGTGGTTCTGTTTTTTTTTTTTTTCTTTTCTTTAATTGGGTTTCTTTTGCTCTGCCAGTGAGGAACTAGGTCAACATAAACACTGACATGATTTCGAATCAAACTTCAAAGTAAAATTTAGATAATGTTAAGATTTCAACATGTAAAGATATCAACCATGATTACAATGTAAGAGCATAAATGATCTGGACCTGTGAGTAAAGCTGAGAGGAATTCCCATATGCCTGCTCAGTAGAGGAGATAAGATAGCATTGACATCTCTGAGCTTTATCTCCTCCTGTGTTTACAAAGGAGAAACTTGTGCAGATAAGAATTACAGAGAAGGTGTGAATGAAGAAGAACGAAAGGTAAATCTCGTGTAATTACTCTCAACATTTTCATTCATGCCGTGTCACAGTCACAACCTCAGGAGTTTTCATGTTTTCAATAAATCTAACACACTTAAAAAGGTATATAGTCTGACATCTTGGGAAATAGGCTTATTAGCTTCCAGGCAGGAGAGTTATATGAGAAGATTGATACTACTTTCATATCTGTCTGTTAAATTTGAAGCTACAGCCAGGAGATGGTTAGCTTGACTTAGTATAAAGACTGGAAACAGGGGGAAACAGCTAGCCAGGCTCTGCCAAGTATCTCAAAAGCACACTGATCAACATGCCCAATCTGGTTGGTTTAGCTTTTCTAAAAACTGAGGTATAAAAATGATAATTTGTTGTTTATGGGGGATTATGTGATATCAATCTTCTCATCTAACTCCCCTTCAGAAAGTGAATATGTGCTTTTCCCAAAATGTTGAACTTTTGCCTTAAAAACAAATACAAATCTTTGTAAGAATAAAAGGTGGAGGGTGGATGTGCACCTGGGGAGTGAAAGGCCGGTGGAGAGGGGGTGTTGCACACCACTGTTTCTGCCAGGAGGTTGTTATAAGGGTTAGTGTCGTGTGTTCGGAGGAGAGGGTTAGTTAGGAGGTAGTTGCCAGTCATCCCTGAAATAACAGGAAGAGAGAGAGAAAGAGAGAGAGAGAGAGACGGAAAAAAATCAGGAGGGGAAAAAACAGCAAAAGGAAAAAAGAGCTCGAGGTATTGTACTTCATGGTCTGTGGTGGTGCGCTGAGTAGCTGTCCACATAAACAAACACTGACATTCACTGTCCAGAATCTGACACCATTAGAGATTTATGACCTGTGATCCATCTGCCTTCTGTTATGGACAAAGCAGCCATAGAGACATTGGTCAAAGCTAAACATTATCCAAACAGTCAACTGATGTAACTGACAAACAACATTATGTCGACAAGTGTTGACCGAAGCGTAGCAACACAATCAGCTGCAGTGTTTATGTGAAACAGATTCATCTAAACAAACTCATCCAGTCGAGAGACTAGACAAAACATGTCTAAGTGGCCTGCCATGAATAATACAGTATCCCTATCATCCTCCGCGTGCTTGTGTAAATCCTCAAGAATGTAATAACTATACTCAGTCATTTGGACGGATCGCTGAGAAACTCTGCGCTGGCATGTGTGCTTCTTTGAAAAAAAAAAAAAAAAATCGAAAACTAATTCATAACTACAGCCAAATCTGGGTTGGCACGGTCTGGAGCCTGAGCCTCATGATGCCGGGATCTGTCCCAAAACCTGCTCTGACCTCAGCCTGACTTTGCTCATCTCCCCTCCCTACCTTCATCCTGACAATCACTCCGGGGGCGAAGTCTGCCGGAGTGAGTCTCTCCAATCAGGGTCATTACAATTTGAACTCAAGTCCTCATCAGTAATGACTAAATATCAAACCTCCTTTCTGTCGCTATTCCTCCTCTTTCAGACGATCCCAGCGAGCAGCGAAAGTGCAGGAAAACACTGTGAACTCTTGATACGCAGACAGGATTTAACAATGCTTTTTTTTTTGATCACTTAACGATAAGAGAAATGCAAAATTAAATTGGGTCTTATCTTCCTTTTTTTTTTTTTCCCCCCAAGCTGCCACAGAGCCATGTAGGCTGCATCCACTGAAGTGTTTATTGTGAATTCAGAGCCTCGTTACAAAGAGAATAGCGTATGTGTCTCGTCTGGTGTTGGTGGAAGAAAGGGTTGCTTACCCTGGTTGAGTGTGGAGGTGCTGTTTATGTCTCCTGAGATGAAGGAGGACTCCGACTGCTTCCTCACGGTGTCATTCCACATCCGCCTGATGCGGCTCTGGGGTAGAGAGAAAAGCAGCCATTGATCAGGGCTCAACATGGTGCCGCTGTTATTCAAGGCTTTTGGCCCTGAGAATTGAGCGGCTACGTGGGTTTGTGATTCAAGCCTGCACTTGTGCACACGATTCAGCTAACCCACTGCTTGATGACATGGTCGTGCTACGGCAAAACAAATGGATACGAATCTTACAGCTTGTAATTTGAGAGATCGGCCCCGAGGGACTCTTTTTTTTTTTTTTCTTCCTGATAGAAAGAGCAGGAGCTGCCATCAAATTCCCAGAAGCACTCTTAAGATAGATCTCACAAAGTCAACCTAGAAGATATTATAAGAGACCTCTACGCCCAGTTCAACTGCACTTTATCTGTTTCTTTCTTTTCAAATAGAATCTACCCATCTATCTACCATGAGACTGCTCATAGGTGTCCAGCTTGATAACTAAGCTTTAATTTTACCACATGAAACCTAAAATCAGTTCAGTTCAGTTATGTAATTATATTTAAATTAATACTTGAACGGTTCAATGAAATGGGTTGGAGAAGAAAACGGGTCAGCTCAGCAGTAAGAGCACCGCGGCATTGAATACTGTACAACAGTGAAGTTTCTACTTCAATGCCAAACTGTATATTTAGCTGAATTAATCGAGAGGCACGGCTTTACAATAGTAAAATTCAAGTGCAAGGTTGAAAATAAGCAGAAACTTTTCAGTCTTTACTAAAGGATAAGACTGCCAATATCTTATTTTTCTTCCTGTCCACTGAAAAGACCAAAACCAACAGTTTGTCTCCCACAGCTTTCAAACTTCTCTGAGGCTGCCATCCATCCAAGGTCGTTCACACCTAAGAATGTAAGTCTTTAAAACCAGGTCTCAAATATATAGTTTCATTTTTTCAAAAGGGAAAAATAATTTCCTTAAACATCTGGGCACTGTAGATTTTAACAAACATGACTAAAGGACTCACGGGAGTTAATAGTGCATTTGTTGGGTTCTATTTTCAGCCGAGGATTAATGCACATTTGGTGCACCAGCGAGTATTTACACCACCATGATGTGATCACAGTGAAGGAACATGTCACCCACTCCAACAGTGTGTCTCATTGTTGAGTTCTCTAGCTTTTTGGACAATAATGGAACTCCATATGCAGTATATCAGGTTTTGGCTACACAGGCAATACTTGTTGGCAGTTAGTTCGTTAATTTTGGTCTCTTTGTGATATTTGTTCACAATTAAAAACTAAAGGATATTGTTCGACTTATCCTTTAAATAAATGAAACTTTTTACAAATACTTTTTTTTTTTTGTGGAAAACCAAAACTCTCCATAAAATATAAAAACAAACTCCACTGACTCCCAATACTGTACACGTACCTGTGTAGCGGATGAGTAGCGGGCCGTGGATCGAGACGTGGCTGTCTTGGCTGAACTGTGGGGGCCCTCAGACGGCAGCGCGCCGCAGCACTGGGACTGACGGAAACATTTGCTGTACTCTTTGCGGACCTGCAGAGGAATAAAAGTTCATGGCAGACTGAGCACACACAGAAAAAACCCAACCCGCACACCACGAGAGGTGCAAATCCCAAATCTTTATCAAATGGCATCCAGCTGACAGCAGTTTAAATGCCACAAGGACAGGGGCAGCAAACACTATAACATATTGAAACGTTATAGAGAAGAAGCAGTTTGATACAGGTGTTTCTTAATAATTTTCATGATTGATATCCCTTGATTATTTTCTTGATTTATGAATTGTCTATTAAAAAAAAAATGCCAATCACAGTTCACTGAGCCCAAGATGACATCTTCAAATGTCTTGTTTTGTCCGACTAACAATTATCTACCATTTATGACAAAGAAAAGCAATAAATTTAAAAAGCTCGAGCAAAAAACATATTTGGTATTTTTGTTTGAAAACTGGCTCAACCATTTATCAAAATATTTGCTGGTTACTTGTTGATTGACCAATTCATTAACTGATCTATCTTTGCAGCTATTTTATAGATTTACCCATCACTTTTTTTTTGTTTGTATTAATTCACTATTAGTTTATTCTTCAGTTTCCAAGTTGATGTCTTCAAATTTCTTGTTCTATGTAACAGCCGCAAATCCAAAACACCAGAATAATCAGTTTACAAATAAATAATAACAATGGAAAAACAAATCCACAAATTTAAGAAGCTGGAAGTTGTGAAAGTTTGTTATTTTGCTTGATAAGCGGCTTGTTGATTAATTTTCTCTTGATCGACTAATCAATTAATCACAGAGGACAAAATCTAACCTTCTTCTGGAGGAGGCAGTGAAAGATGAAGATGAACATCCCTTGCAGAGTGTTGAAGATGGTGAAGAGATACGCCATCACGATGGAGGATTCATTGAGGAAGAACAAGCCAAAGGACCACGTGAGCCCCAGCAGACAAAGTAAGGCAAACGCTCCCAACACCCACGACCTGAGAGAGATAGAGAGAGAGAGAGAGAGAGAGAGAGAGAGAGAGATAGAGAGAGAGCGAGAGAGAGAGAGAGAGAGAGAGAGAGAGAGAGACAGAGAGAGACGTTAACAAGTGAGAAAGCAAAACCACAGTGGATTTCACCTTTGCTTAGTTTGACGTTTCTTCTCCTCCTGGACAACACCTTGTTTAAAAGGAAGAAAATCAAGAAATACTGCCATTCTGCTTTTGTACAAGCTGCAATAGGGGTGGTATAGCACATAAACACTAATACAAAGTTTTGGAATGAATGTGCATTTGGTTATTTGACACTGACAATGATTCCTTGGTCTTCCTTGGAGTTGATGGCTACAGAAAGTGTAGGCACAGCAGGTTTTTGACTTGGCGGCTTCCAGGAAAGCCTAGTGGAAATAAGATAACTTAACAGTCAGTCTCAATGACGACGGCTGGTTGATACTGATACACAAGAGAGAAGTGAGCCACTCCGAAGAAGATACGGTGAGGAGAGAAGAAATGGGACAACAGCATGTCACTGAGAGAGGGTCCACAGAAAAATTGGAGGCAGTGCTGAGAGCGATGCCTGATTAGATCTGCCGTCCAGTTTTAGGGGATTTTCATACAAGAATATTTTTTTCCTGAAAGATTACAACGTAATACAACCAATTATTTTTACTTTTTTTCCCCCCACAGTTACCACATTTGACACACAACCTAAACACAGATTTGAGGTAGTACCCTGATTAAGAGCAGTTAATGAGTTTTGACTACTTAAAATAATGTGTGAAATCCAGCATCCAAATGCAAAGAAATGCAGGTTTTCTGTGTGCTGAAAACAAGCCTCACAGCCAACTCAATGCCTTTTTTGGTTTTGGACCAAAATCAGAGTGGCTGCCTAAAAATCAAACGCCCACATAACATATGTTGACCTGAACTCAGACATATTGTTGAACAAGAATCCAGGCACAGAAATGGCCGGGGATGTCTTTTTTATCGAGCACATGCAGCCCACTGGAAGCAGGGAAATGCAGGGGGGGACTCTGTTTTTACCATCGTTAAATCTATGAGGGGGGTTGAGTCCATCTTCCAAGGAAGCCTGTAAACTATGCCAGCACAGGAGCAAAAAGATACCAAAGGTCAGAAATGCAGTTATGATGAAATAAAAAGGGCAATATAACCCCACATAGTGCAAATACTGAAATCATAAAATGAACTAAAAAGGCACCACCTACGGACTAAAATAACATCTGAAAGGGAAAATTATTGGTCTGGTCGGATTTAAGAGAAGAGAAAAATCAAATAAACGTGTAGGTCAAAGGCAGCTTTTGAAATTTCAGGGAGGAGAAAAGCAGTAATGGCGCGTATTATTTTTCTTTTTCACACATAAGCGTCGGCCTCCCACACACACACACACACACACTGTCTCAGACCACAGGTCGGCTACCTAATCTCCTTGAGTGACACCCCTCACCTGATACCCCCCAGCCTGGAGGAGTCGGGTTTCATGGAGGTGGAATGCTTCACCATCTTGTACATCGTCACCACCAGGAAGATGACATTGACCTGTCAAAACAGACGCGCATCAGGGTTAACAGACTGCACTTAGAAAGGCATCTGATTTCTGCTGCTAACAGGGGAGGAGAGGGCATACAGAGCTCAAGTAGAAGTACTATAATACCACACTGTGAAAGTACTCCGTTACAAGTGAAAATCCTTAAAATTCTATCAAAGTAAAAGTATTTATTGAATGTATAATCAGAAGAATGAAAAGTAAAAGTACTCAATGCAGAAAAGTGGACCCTGTGGCTGTGAAACTATTACATTTATTGCTGTAGTTGGTTGAGGTGTAGCTCAGTTTTTATTTTATATAGGACTGCAATTGATGATTTTTTTTTTCCCTTGATGTGTGAATCTTTAGATTATTTTTTGACTTCCTAGAACCCAAAGTGAAACCTTCACAATGTTTGTTTTTTTTGTTTTTTTTAACAATAACCCCAAATCTTTAAGAAGCTGCAACCATAACATGTTTGGTATTTTTGCATGAAATTATTAAATCAAATTGATTATAGAAAATACTCAAGTAAAGAATAAGTACCTCAATTTTGTACTGAAGTGCAGAACTTGAGTAAATGTACTTTCAGTTACATTTCATTAGCGGTTGCCAACAACAGTTGTTATGTTTCACTTTGACTTAGAGTATTGCTTAATCTATGGTGGTTTTGGCTCTGTATATCAAGCGTCAACACCAGCATACCTTTACCAAGAGGAATATGAAAATTTAATGCCTTGGTTCAGATCATAAAGTACACTGACTTCCAAGGAGAAAAACAACAGTGAGAGGTTATTGCTTTGGTCTACTTCACACAGCTCTGGCCTTCAACATAAGCTGCACTGAGAGTTTCTCTTCCCTCTCTCTTGTTTGACATTATACTCAATCTCGAAGTGCAAATCCTCATCAAATACGAGAATGTATGTCTGATGACGTCCAAGCAGATCTGATGCACGATGGGCGTAAAGCTGCAGAGAAATACCGAGAGGAAAGCACAGAACTGAGGGCCATATTTTAGAAACAACTTTTACTGAGGCCAGGAAAAACATTTAAGTGATTCAAGCCATACATCCAGAAAGGTTTCCATGCTCTCAGGATGTCTCTATGTAAGCACTGCAGGGCTCATCGTCACCAAGGGAAAGGAAGGAGATGCGCTTCAATTTGGTCCAATACCATATTAAACCTTTGAAATACAGTACTGTAAATATTCACTGAAAAAAGTACATCCAGATTTTTATTTTACTAAAAAGTTATATCCCATATCTGCTCTAAGTCAGCATTTTTCAAGCATTAGCAATCTGCACTTGAAGAAAAATAAATGGTAAATAAAATAAAAGCACAGGTTGGCAAGAAAACAAAGCATAATGATCCAAATGTAGTTTCTCAGCTTATGAAAGACTTCATTTTCAATTCATTCGCAAATAAGAACAAAGATCCTCTTTATTATCCCACATGGATGCATTCTGAAACACTACAAGGCAACAGAAAAGGCTCTTTAAATGGAAACGAAGAGTGTCTGCGCAAAGCAGATGGAAACCAACAACAGCGGGGGGAACGATGGAAGGAAAAGGAGTGGCTAAGAACACAGAAAGTGGCTTTTAGATCACAGCTAATGCCGAGTTTTGTCTCTCAGCCACTGGGGCCGATTTACGTCCGCATGAGTCGAGTGGCTGGAGATGCATTTAACACAGCTGCAAGTGATGACACAGATCTGATGAGACAGACGGACGGGCGGACGGACAGCGAGGCGAGAAGGCAGCGAAGCACTCTGCAGAAAGCCGAGGCAAACGGCATGTGGACAACCCCCCCACCCCCACTCCCACCCCCCGCCCTCACGCCTGGTCTCCAAGGGGCCGTCCTCTACAATATTCAGGTCTCTCACTTCTCTGCCAAAATACAGCACAAAAAACAAGCGTTGCTGACGCAGCACCTCCCCTGGATTTTCATGTATTTACAGCCTATGGACAGATTTACATGTGTATTACCGTATGCGGCTATATGGATAAACAGCGTGTGTTTGTTCAGGACTGTGTGTTCATGCATTCCTGCACATGTTGTGTGTGTGTCTATGTGCATTGCGAACACCCAGCACACCACATGAAATATTAAAAGGTGAAGATGGAGATGTCCGTGTGCTGCGATTGGCTGGGGACGTGTCATGATCCTCAGCAGGGCTATGAGCTGTGGTAATGGTTGTCTGGCCCACCCACTCATTACTTCCATGTTCACCCCCCCCCCCTCTTCCTCACCATCACCCTTGTTTTCCCACTGAGCAAATGACCTTCATGCCTGAGACGATTTCTCCTCCTGATTGCAGGAAGGGAGTATTCTCTAGATGTACAGCAAGGACCAAACAGCTTTAAGTTGTTGCCGCTCACCTATTCCGATTTCAGAGGATTTCATAGCTGAGTGGACACTGATGTCCTCGTGTCAGCTATAATGGGACCACTTTCCTTTCATGCAAATTGATCTGAGAAAGCAGAGCCAAGAGGCTGCCAGCACGGAGAGAGAGAGAAAATCTATAAACTGTTTTCAAAGCTATTCTTTGAAAGAGAGAAAAAGAAAGAAAAAAAAAAAAGTTATCACACACGTGCGCAAAATTACAACTTACCACAATAATGAAGGTTACAGGCCCAATGAAGCTCCAGATGAAATGGTTATCAACCCTCAGCCAGCATCTACAGGAAGCAAAAGGTGATATTCAGTTCATTAAATCATCTCACTGCCAAAACAAAGTTGTCTCTTATCGATCAGGGCGCAGGAGAGCCGGCTGGATGATAGGCCACAGCAACAGAATAGAGACTCCTCTGACCACAGAGAAGAAAACCCGACTTTGAGGGAGTGTTGGCCTCACGCCATGAGACGCTGCAGTCTAAAAGGCAGTGGTTGTTGGACTCATGACTTCACAGTCTGCAAATGTCTACAAATGTGTGATGTCTGACGGCGTGTACCTAAGACTCTGAACAGTAAACAATATAATGAAGACAGTTCAAGAATGAGTTGCACCTCGGTCTGTGTTTATCACCAGGAAACAGAAATGAAGTGAGGAAAAATAGCAGTGAAATAGAGTTTGAAAAAGGCAGTTTACCTAAATCCCATAAATTAGAGGATTGCAGTCTTACAAATCATAAAGCTTCCTGCGTGGATCAAAACCACAGAGGAAGTGCATAAACTTTTAACTAGCAATTATCCACATGTAAAGAATAAAAACCCAGCACGCCGGTGCAGCTAGCCCGCGCATTCATTAATGTTGCTTTGCTCACATCCTCCTCTTTTAGCAATGACCGGGTGTAAATTTGCTAAAGAGCAGAGGTGGACTACTCTTTGCGATATTACTATCATTAGAACACACATGCATGCTGTGTGGGTGTGTCTCGGTGGAGAAGAGGGAGAACTTATGCCCCTGATTTTTATCCCGCCAAAGAAGAGCCTTTGCAGAAATGCTACACTTACGCCCGCTGTGTGCCGTAGCTTCTGTAGTCGATGGCTGCTGAGATGCCCACCACCACAGCCGGGGTGAGGTACCCAGAGATGTAGTAGTACTTCCTGCGAGAGAACTCGCTCTCGAACACCTCGACCAGCATGAGGTACAGCTGCACGCCCTCCAGACACATCCAGGCGAACGCTGCCAGGAAGCAGAAGTGGAGTATGCCGGCGATGATGGAGCACACCAACTGACAGGAAGAGACAAGGTTTTTTTTTTTTTTTTAATGAGGTGAATTTGGCTTCTTCCTATTTACCAAGAATTACTTTTTATTACTACTTACCCAGGTGTTTTATGTGTTTGTTTACACTTTAAAAGTTCATTAATTAGTGACTTTAGCCTAGTTTAGCCAGATTACAGTGTTTGTAGGATCAAGTAGTGGCTCTACTTAAAGCTGCTCTCATCAGTATTTGTACTTTATATCAAAAGGGTCACTTGAACTTTTCAGCATCTCTCAGCTTATTTTGGTTTTAAGGCCACTGACTTTATCGTTTTGGCTTTTAACTACAGCCGGCAGCTGTTCTCAGTGAAAAAAAAAACAAAAACAAAAAAAACATTTGTTGAAACCTACATTTCACCACCTGCCCAGCACCAAAGTCAGTGGCTAGCTGGAGAACATATTGGAGCATTTAGAGACTAAAGGATCAAGATATTTCCCCCAAGAGCTTGTGGAGACCAAAACGGAGCTAAAGAAGACTAGATATTATCTTACATACATCAGGCAGACAGAAACACAGCTTCAAATAAATGCTAGTGTTTCTCTGTCTGCTGTTCGCGTAAATAAGCAACTGCCTGCTTACTTGTTATCCATATCAACTATATGTGGTGATGAATAGATCATTTTGTGATACACCTAATTGTGCTGCTCCCATGTAGCCAAAATATTGGCATATTTATTATATCAATCATTTCCCTAATAACTCAAATGAGATTACGTATTTGGAAGAATCGTTAGTCTTAAGAATACAAACACGCATCTGAGAATTTGAAAATGTGTATCCTGTATCCTAAATGGTGCTGACGCCATAACTATTCAGTAAATGGGCAAGGTTAGTTATTATTAGCCAACACACAGCACAAAGAGATCTCTATTTTCAGTTTAAGTGAAGATCCCGAAGTTTCCAAAGATCCAAATGATGTAGGAGAACTGTGTATAGAAATCATGCACAGAGCATCATGTATTGTTGTAAGTGTTAGAACAAGCTGGCAGAGAACAGATATGTGACATTTCAATCTAAGGTGGATTTTTTGGAGACTTCAAGACCACTTAAAGGCAAATTGAAGCATTTAAAAAAGGTTAATCACAGTAGATGAGGCTCTTCATCAGTAACATAAAAGTTAAAAACCCTCCTCAGTACAATTTCCACGGTACCTTTGGTTCCGTCATGTTGATGCCCACGAGGAAGATGAGCTCGCCGATGAAGAGGTTGAGGCAGAGGTTTTTGTGGATGGTGTTGCGGTCACTTTGCAGACCGCGGAAGAAGCAGAAGGTGAAGAGGCTGATGGCGAGGCAGACGAGAGACACGGCGATGCCCATCCGTGTGATGACGGTAAGGAGGAGCTCATGGACGCTTCCCTCCCCCTGCAGAGACACAGACGTACACATGGACTGACCTTCAACTCTTCATACTTCATGACGGTTAGGTCATAATGATCGGCGGCATTTAAGCACACGGTGGTTGTTGCTATATTTGTCGGAAGTGTAAATTGATGCTGCGATCAATGCTGCTGTTGTTGTTAATAACATTATTACACTGATAAATTTCACTGTTATTATCATCATTATAACAACCAGTTTTACTTGTTAACTGTCTGACTTGGTGTTTATAATACAACAGTAGATACAGCTGTTCCTGGTCTCTCTCCCCCATTTCTCCCCTTTCAACTCAACCGGTCGGCAGCCTGGTTCTGTCAGAGGGTTTCTTACTGTGAAAAAGCACTTTTTTCCTTTCCACTGTCGCCAAGTACTTGCTCATGGTGGTCACGCTTGGATTTCTCTCTATAATACTGTAAAGTCTTGATCTTACACTGTAAAGTGCATTGAGATAGTCTATGTTATGAGTTGGCGCTGTATAAATAAAATGGAATTGAACCGAACACTGACCTGATGGAAACCTTGATATACAAAGATGTAATGAAAATGATCATTTCTGGGCTGTTCAGTCCTTAAAAAAAGGTGCTCATATGTACAGTGACAATCCTCATGCTCTTTCAATGTAAGTGACAGAGGAACATCAACACAGCTCTCATTCTGAGCAAAAATGAATTGAAGGTAGTATGAATCTTTAGTGGCTATGATCAATTCAAATCAAATAAATATCTTTCAAAATGTCAAAAAGTCTTTTTAGTATAAAATTCCCTTTTTGTGTTTCCCTGTCGAGCTGCAATAGAAGGACTAACTTTGAAAGATACCCTTCTGATCTGGCTAACACAAACTCCTGAAGCCTCTGCCCTCCACTTTGGAATCGCCAATATTTTTGCGTAGACAGAGCATGGTGGCATTTTGTCCCTCATCACTTACAATGAAAACACATTAGGAAGAAATCTCTTAATGGCCAGTATAGATAGGAGGCATCATTACAGCAAGCAAAAATCTGTTTTATTGTTCATATGGGCAGCTGACTGTTAATTTAAGACAGACATTTGTCCATTAACTTCATACGTGATGACATTTGGCACTCAAACTGAACATGCTTGTATCACATTATGCGGCCCATGTTGCAGAAAGGGACATTGGTTGAAAAGTTGCCACAAAGAACCCGTGACCATGTGATGTGACGTCCACATGTGGGTCCAGTTTTTTTGAGGTGAAAACGCATTTTGTCGTCTTCCAAAAGATCTAAAACTGAGTGCAATTCAAGATGGGAACCAAGCAAAATGTGAAAATAGCAGACTTGACCATGCAAAATATCACTCAAGGACATGGTGGCCCGACAGTGAGGCAATTCTTCCTGTGATATTTGTAATTTTATTGAGGGCAGGAGTTGCAGTTGAGGTGATGTGTAGGGAATTGGTGTGAGGGTAAGCCTTGCCTCAGGGCTCTGGTTTCAAGCTGTGGTTAAGGTTGAGGTTAAGACAGATGACAGGGACAGAGTTCAGGAGTTGGGACGTATTATTAAACAAACCACAAACTTATCCTCCACATTTATTACTGGCTAGGCCCTGCTACACATGCTATTTATCATGTAATTGGATTGTAATTGCATTTCGCGACCAAATGGATCCTACACCACTTCAAGAGGGGTGGAAACATAAGTTAAAGCTGAGGTTATAGTTCCGTTTTCCCATGATTCTCCGGGACATATGCATAGAGGGATATTAGACACGGACCACAGGTAAAATATAATTACTTCTGATAATGGTACGGCACTTCCTATCCTGATCCACAATCTCGCTCTTTTAAAGTGACAGCCTGCTTCCTCTTCTCCACCCACCCCCTCCTCCTCACGCCCTCACCTTCTCCTCCAGCAATAATCTAATTATCTCCAGTGAAATGCCATTCTTGTTCTTGCCGTGTGTGCACAAATCTATCAGCGAGACAGAAGAACGGAACAACTAACTGAGACAGAAAGAAAAAAAAAAAAAAAAAAAAAAACTCTCGCTCACTCACATCCCCCGATGAGCCATGAGGATGGCGAAGTTGGTCAAGTGACTGCAGGAGCAAGTGGTGTGGCTCTTGTTGGTTTCCAGCAGTTTACAGCCCTGAGTGGACCAGTATCCCATCATGCTCCGCTCAGAGTAATTCCAGAAGGAACAGTTGGGGTTGTAGTAGTGCTCCTTCTACAAAACACAAACACAGGGAGAGAAAAAAATGATTAAACATATATAATCATGCTCTGCAATATGCATCATCATACATACATTTACCTTGTATATTTCATATCTCTAACTGTAAGTCACAGTGAATATGAATATGTGATGTGTAGACTTGTTTTACTTGTTTGTATCTGTGCAAGGAAGATTATTTAAATGCAATGAATTGTTGGAAGAAAGGGGATGAAAGAAATAAACAAAAAACAGAATCTGCGTTGAAATGTGAGAAGGGTTGCTATGGCAATTGCAAAGCACAAGGCAAAACATGACACACAAGAAGCTCAACTTACTTCTCTAACTCCTCTAGTCTAGATTGGTGCAGACACAATAGCATAATATGCATGATTACAGTTTTTCTACAACAATAATATATCAAAATCGCTGGATTTGCCCTTCACTGTAAAAGACTGTGCAGCCCAGCTCTATAGTGTGGTCTGGAGGAGTCTCAGGAGGAGGCTTACATCCAGGTGCTCCAGTGTGAAGATCACTGGGTCGGCCACGAATACACGGCTGGACTCCTTCGTAATAGAGGCTGAAAGGATGTGGGAGTTGACGGTGAGGGAGAGGTTACGTTTGTTCAGGTCCCCCATTCCTCTCAGTGTGGCATTCTCCGTGCTGAGGAACTGACCCAGGTGTTTGTACAGCACAAATACCAGCTTGGCCACACCTGCAACCGGCAATAATAAAGTCATCAGACATACAGCATCCATTAAAGTAAAAAAAGAGACATACAGTGTTCATTCAGTGGTTTTATATGAATGTACCGAGCATTAATGGGCTGCTCCTGGATCTGAGACCACAGTTGTAATAAGTGTTTCACTACCAGTGGGCACAGGGGCCAGCGTTGAGCAAAATCTCAATTTGCACCATGGGTGAATTAAAAGAGAGTGCCAGAGTCTACCTTGCTAACATAGTGAATGCACAAACAGCGAGGTGCAGACCAGGGGGAACCAATAAGACACACAACTTTTCTCTAGCACAACATGTTTTATTCACCAAAACATTTTAGCCATCTTCTCTAGTACACCGCACTTAATTCCCTTAACATTTATAGCTGAAACTGTTTGTTGAGTGAAGAATGTTTTACTAAAGAGCTGTGTGATGTCTTGTAATTCTGAGTTTGCTTTCCTGCTATTTTTTTTTCTTAGTGGCCAACTGAGGTACTGCACAAGGGAAAAAAAATGATAGAAGACACGTCTATCTATGCAAGTGTGGCTACTGACTTTTAGTCTCATTTTAGTGAAAACAAGGTTTCGACTAATTTTGATTCACTTTAATTTTAAAATGATCTTTATTCTAAGACAAAAATGTGGTTTACATTCAATCCATTATTTTCTAGCTGTCCTCTGAGATATTACATCCTAATAAAAGGAATGGTCTGATAATTTTGGGAAGTTGACAACAACAGTTGCAATACATAACTACCAATAAAACTGCAGCTTGTTTTTACATTTCTGTTCATGTACAGGTAAGACAGACGAAATACTTCATATTAAAATGTTAAATTATTCTTTTAAAAACATCTAATTAAAATGTTCATAGTGGGAGAATCAGTTTTTTGTATGATCACACTTTTGCACCTTGATCAGATTAACGATCGCAAACTCGTCCACCAGGTTTTGATTGCAAACCATCAGTGTCAATAAACCCTACAAACCAAAAAGGTAGAGAAAAGCTAGAACCTAACATCATTAAATGTTTTTGCAGCAGTTGTGTGGTTCTCACCATTTTTGCTGTTGACTTTGACCGTGTTGGAGGAAAGTTGAAGAGACGCTCCACCTTTGCTTGTCTGTGGAAACCTGAAGTCTTGCACCTGACCATCGGTGCTTAACACATACACCTCCAACACTGAGAGAGATAGGAGGTGAGGAGAAAGAGGGAGAGATAGAAAAAAAGAGAGATGTATACACATAGCCAACATTTCAAAAGCAGTGCGTGGTGTCTAATAGCGCTCTAAAGTTAATGCCTGGCGGGTTATGTGTAAAGATTCGAGGTTCATTGTACCAGAAACAGAACCCAATCTTATCAGCAAGACCCCGCAGAGTGTCATTTACTTAAAAAAAACATGTCACTAAGCTGTTGGTTGGAATTGTGAATGCCTCTGAGGGAAAAGCAAAAGAAAAAATAACAACAAGGATGGCGATATAGGATGAGCAAATGCAAGCGCACAGCCGACTGCAGCATGAATGTCAAATATTCATAGGATCAAAAATATCATTGAGCTTTTACTTTTACTTTTTCTTTCCCCTGTGGGTTCAGATAACTCTTGGCTCGACGAGCAAATCTCTGAAAATCCTCCAAATTCCTGCAGCCACTCTCTCCGGTATGCCAGCTGCCGGGTGGTGCTCCCTTTGATGTGTGAAATTACTGAAGGGTCAGGAGGACACACGTATCAGCACACTCCCTCCCATCAGAAACGGCCGCACTTCCTCAGATAGATGGCTTCTGACAGACGGAGATGAGGAATTGTTCTCTGGTTGCTCTCTCTCCCCCTCTGCCTAGTTTTTAGCTCCTGCTTTGCTCTCACCTCCCTTTCCTCTCGCCTTACCCTTGACGCTCGCCTGGAGGTGCCATTTGGGCTTCGACAAACTGCTAATTAGACAAACAATCATTTTCAGATTTTTTTTTTTTTCAACTCTTCAAGGGAGGTCACATAAGATGTTCTAGGAGGTTGTGTGTTACGTCATGTGACTGTATTTATGTTTCTCCACTGGAATATTATCTCCAATGGGCAGATAAGCGAGAGCTTGACAAGCTCGTAAAAACTGCCCGAATGCAGTGATTAAGTATCCAATATGCTGCATATTACACAATATATTAAATAGTGCTTTTGGTTGAGACAGAGCAACTAGTCCTTATCAGCTTAGCTAACTACCCCTTAATGGGAAAGGCTTGGAGAGAATAGACAGAGTGCTGTATGAATGGAACTATGCCATTCAATTGGTTTCTTTGTTTTCCCCCAGAGGTCTGGACACTTCATCTTGCAGCACACATTCAATGAGGTGACTTTACTATGCAAGAAAAAGATTAAAAATCAATGAGGTATAAGACAAAAAGGGTGAGTGGGAGACCATAACCATAGCAACAAAGAGTTATGAGTAGAAATATAAAGCTGACATAAATTAATGAGATTGTGTTGCTAATAAACTGCCTGTGAGGGCACATTTGCTTAGTTTTTTTTTTTAGACTAATCTTTTATTGTGATGTGAGCCAGATGCAGTCATTTTTATATTATATTCCTCAAGAGGAACAGTTGTCCAGGTACAAAAGAAAATAAAAAAAAAAAATCACTGTGAAACCAATTTTACCACTCAGTTTGAAACAGTTTGTACTGAGACATGGTGCACAGCCAAAAAGGAAAAATAACCGTCAGCATAATAAATTGTGACTGACAGATGTATACATGACATTTTATCTATTTTATAGTTATTGTAGAGGAACTTACTGATATTCTCTGCTGGAACTTTTACGATCGCTGGCTCGATCAGGTTTTCTGCAAGAACAAACGCCCCTTCTTCCAGGGTATCCAGTAGCATTGTGGCGGCGTGCGTTTGTTCTGTTGAATTCATGTCTTTCCAGGATTTCAGAGCTTCCGGCCTCAGGAGATTGTCAACAGTGTCCACAATTGCCTGTATCCATGGAGACAAGTGAAATGTCAGCCTGCCGTTTTCTCCCATCATAACCTCAGTTTCATAACAAAGCGTGGGGACTGGGCAGCAAATGATTAAAAGGGCATGCATGGCCAACAGTGACAGCAGCAACAGCAAGATCACTCCGAGTGAAGATATGAGGGTTCAAGGAAGTCATGGGCAGCTAAAATAATAATGATGATGAAAAATGCAGTATGTATTGTTTAATATTCTGTTTACGGAAAATAGGTCTAATCTGAGGAAGTCTCTTTTAGACCAATTTCTTTTTCGAATAATAATGTAGAAATGCTTGAGGGGGAAAAGAAATGCAAACCAAATGTTTCTTTTCCTTCACTGAATATAGCTGTCTACAATGATGTATTCTCAATTCCTGGTTTTAAGCAGCAATTTTTCCAAAATAGCAATTATCTCCATGAACAATGGTCTTATTTCCATGACAGGATCTGCCCATAATGGACTTGAATACTATTCTCCTGGAGAAAAGGGGGGCATTATCATGAAATCCATGTCCAGAGCAGCAGTCTAAGTCGGGAGGGGGGGGGTCTGATTGTTTTCAATGGCAATCCTTTCATTTCCTGCTTTCAGATAAGCTGTAAGTAAGCAAAACATTCCACAAAACCCACGCAAGTATCATATGTTGATAAAACAAGAGTTTCCCTTGACCCTGGCAGGGTGAGTTCACGACTCCTGCCTGGCACAATCAAGCCACAACTAACTTTCTAAAATCCCACCAAAGGCAGACAGTTGTACAAAGATTCTGGATCCAGAGCAGCCCTTGGTGTGATAAATCAGAGTGACAATTTAACCATAGGTGTCATTAACCACAGCAAGCCCCACCACAATAACGGTAATTAACCACAACAAGCCCATGCTCACTGTACCAATTAGTCACAGCTATGATTATCCAAAACACTAATTGACCACAGACAGGATTATCCGTTTGCCTGGAATAACAAGAAAGGGGGATCAACCAAAGTCTGCACCAATATGTGATTAACCGCAACGTTTAAGCTCACGTTGACCGCAGCAACGATGACTGTATCCAGACAGAGGGCTCTCAGTGTGTCTTTATATCTCAGACCCGAGCACAGAAATCAATCTCTGTGGCTCTGACCTTGCAGGCAACTGGAAGCTTGCGAGCTGTGACTATGATGGGAGTTAAGAGTGTGTGTGTGTGTGTGTGTGTGTGAGAGAGAGTGTGTGTGCAGGAGAGAGAGTGGTGGCGATTACAGGGTCGGAGCCATTACAACCAGACAGACACTAAATGGTCTTCCCCCCCTGGTGAGCCATCCTCAAAGGAACCATGAAATCCAAAAAAAAAAAAAAAAAGGGGGGGGGGGGGGGGGCTGGCTGTCTCTAATTTGTGTAACACAGAAAGAATCTGTGTTCTCATTGAATCCTCTTTAATTCTCGCCTGGGTGGAGGTCACTTTACAAATCACAGGAGTGGCCCCTGTGGCTCGCTATAAATATAGAAACATAGTGAGGTGAAAGCTTGGCGAAAAGGGCCAGCAAACACTCAAATTGCTCTCAGTAACAGTGGACGATGAACGGTGACACAAAAACAAGCTAGCAGCTCTTTGAGACTGTACTTACTACAGGCCAAACGGTGCTTTGAGCTAATGTCAGCGTGCTAAGATGCCACAAACGCTAACATGCTCATGTTCCGCGCGCTTATCATTCTAAGTTTAGCAGGTTAGGATGCTAACATTCGCAAATTAGCACCAAACACAAAGCAGCATGAGAGGCTGATGAGAATGTCATTTGTTTTGCAGGTATTTAGTCATGAACCAAAGTATTGGACGAATTAAAGCTCATCCAATACTTGTTGATTTGTTGTTGATTTGTCTGCTTGCCAACTTGGTTATTATCTAGAACTGCAGCAGAGGGTTTGACACACAGCTAATAGAGGCAGTTACGGTATTTTAAGACTTTTAAAGCCTGATTGCTGCAGTTTGCGTCAAGATTCCTACTTCTCCTCTGAGGTATACCTCAGGCAATTCTTCACACAGACACACGATACAAATATTTTTAGATTCACTTACTCTTTCTAAGGATAGGACAGATGAACATCTGCTTGGAAATCATAGAAAAAGATACACCTTTTATAATAGAACTTGCCTGAGAATCATCATGTTTTTATGTCTTCTTCAGTGTCAAATTAATCCAGTGACAGTTGGCTGTACATTCAGGGGTATACTGCATCAGGAACTGCTTATAGTTAATTCGGCATACTTTTAGTGGTGGAAGTCTGAGGGAAGGTGGGGTGTGGGATCAGAGTTTGAAAACCGTTGGGCTGGAGGAAAGCTCAGAGGATCACCAAAGTCATTAGGAATCATCCTATGGGAACCATGAATGTCTGCACCAAATTTCAAGGCAATCCATCCAATAATTGTTAAGCTATTTCAGTCTCAGTCTGAGTGATAAACCAAACAGCCAACCAACTGACATTGCTTCATATCGCCATTCCACTAGCATAGCTAAAAACACATTTGTAAATCAGCTGAGGAAAATACATCGCTTTTCTCACAGTAAAATGAGGCCTCAAGTAAAAACAACCCAAACTTACAGAGTCCACATGAGCCACTGAGAAATACAAAATCTGATCATTTGTTTTATGCCATGCAAGGCATCACCTCTAGAGTGTTTACAGCATGCCCTTGTCTTTCAGCAGAACCTACCCAAGGAAATAAACTCTGCCACAGCAGAGGAAAAGCAAAGTGTCTGCGGGAGAGACTGAAAAATCAGAATGGACCACAAACATATTAATGGGCTCAGAAATTAATCCCAGAGATAAAACACAACTGCAATGAGATTTTTTTTTCACTAAGGGGACAAGGGAAACCAGAAATTGTACAATGTAAGCAAGTGAAAATTGAGCACACTGCCACTTTGATCACACTTCTGGTTGACAGGGAGGTGCAATTACGACCGTGGGAAGGCAATTATTCACACAACGCATAAAGAGCTGACAAGAGAGAGAGACGGAGAGTGGGGGAGGAAGAAAAGGAGGAGAGAGAAAAATGAAAGAAAGATGTACAAGTGATAGCACACAGAGGAGGGAAAATAGGACAAAGACGGAGTGATATTGACGGTGGCATCCTCAGATGGACAGAATGACAGGAGAACAGACAGCCCAGTCAGATGAGGAAGCAGCCATATCTTGTACAAGCAGGCTCACCAGGCACATACTGTAACAAGACAATCAAGGACATTGGGACTGACAGGGCTGCATGCTGCTGGTTATACGTTAGGGATCGGGGTGAGAAAGCAACATGGAAAGCCTGGTAGTTATACCTTCATGTATGCCCTGCATGTCTTCTCTCTTTTTTGAAGCTTTTCCACACAACAAGAGGATCAAGCACAAGAGACAGAATGAAGAAAGAGGTGGTAAGAAAACAGGAAGCAGTAAATCAGACCACTTACCATACATTACAGAATTAATGAAAGGAAGAAAAGACACAGGTCTATGAACTACAACCTTAAAATGTTGCGACAGCGCTAAATGCTTTTCGGGGGAACGGCGCTTGAATTCTAAATATGAATATGGTTCACATAATAGGGAGGGGAAGAGATGAGAAATGCACAGCAGTGTGGAGGAAAAAATTCTGACTAGATTCTGATGCTCCCCATTAGTGATGCATTAAAATATGTTCAGAAGATAAACAATGTGGGATGAGGTCATTTGTATTTCATGGCATGGAGATTAATATAGCACTGGCTCTTATTTAAACCCCCTTGTTGGTCTCTTGGTATTAAATAAGTAGCCTTCTCCTCCTAATTGAGTCAAACCAGAGAAAATCACATACCACAGCTCTCTTGCTGCATAACAAAAAAAAAACAGATAAAATGTTCTTTGTTTCCAGATTACAACCTCCTCATCATAAAAACCTCAAGAAAACACACACAGGAAACCTAAAATATTTCTTCAACTGAGTCAGTATTGCTCTCACGGACACCTAATTTACTTATTGATTTGTGGGAAATGGCTGCATGAAATGTAAAGGACCATACCAGTGTTTTTAGCTCAAATCATGTACACTGCACTTTTTTTCCCTGTTAATTTTCAAATGAATGCTGTTTTAGATGTTTTTCTTACATCCATTGACTTTCATTTATTTCCATATAGTATCAAAATCAATCAGCAGACTCACTGAACTTGTTTTGTTAAAGCAGTCTAAGCCATCATTGCGTTTACATATATAAAGTTACAGTCAGATTTCTGCAGTACCCTAATTTAAGTACCCTAATAAGTGTCATGTAAAAGAGAAAGCCAGTTTCCATAACCAGGGCATAGTATACATGCTATTCTAAGCAGCTTCTTGCGTGACAGAAACTACAGATGGGCAAACTGGTTCACCTCTGACCCAGCACTCTGTTGCACCTGTAACCACACCATGGAATACACCTTACTGTTGGAATACACCATAGAGTTGACTATTTCTAAAAGTTGGACACATTTATGCATGAAGGAAAAACGCTCTGCCTATCTGTTACAATAAGCAAATCATGGTTCCAAAATAAGGGTTGAGGTTAGTAGAGAACTCTGAGTGCTGTCCTGCTGCATGTACAGTATAAGTGGATTTCACAGTAACCATATCATTAGAGTGTATGTAAAGGCATTGTCTGATTTCCTGCACATGCTTATTTCACTGAGTGTGTATGCAAACACCAATGGCGAGCATTCATTTTTGTCAAATTTGCATCACTGTCGCAGAGAAGAGCAGTGTAGGCTTATAGAGTCAAAATGCAATTAGACTGCATTACCAAGCGGCAGTAATGTAACTGACAAAGATTAATGCGAACTTGATGTTCACTGTGAAAGACTGCTCACGTCTATCACAAGAGACTGCTAATAGATTTTCATATTGCACAGAGATGAATGGAAACCACTGGTTTCCTGGACCAGTAGAGACGATTAATCAAACAATCTAAAATGCAGCAGCACAGTTTGCGCAGTAGTTAGCTGTGATGTTAACTGTATGTGATTTTTAGTAAGGACGATAAAACATGCAAAACTACTGGTATGGTCCTTTTCTTCAGTCAATTTTTCTGTCATCAGCCAATCACATGGTGGCGGTGGTGGTGGTGTTGTTGTTGTTGTTGTTGTTGTTGTTGTTGTGATGTTCAAATCACTGCAACACTATCGGCGCTCAACTGAGACAGCTGTTAGCTCTTGTCTGCAAATGCATAATAGCATTTGCAGATAAGAACATAAACATACATAAGGGCGCCAACGACAGGCGTCATTCTAGTGCAAATCACCTTGTTTACAGAGAAACTGTCGTCTAGAAAGTCTGAATAACAACGTAATTTTTCAAACTGTCACTCATCTCTCCATGGGACTGCCAGCAGCTGAGAGATGTAGGGTACATTTTGGGCCTACTCTTTTCTCTCCGAGCGCTTGCAGGAGCTCCAGGAGAGAGCAGTTCCACACTTGTCAGCAATGAAGAGTTGTTCTTCGTGTTGGTGGGGGGCTCATGGCCATTAGCTCCTTTAAGGTGGAACTACCAGGTGAGCCTGCGTTTCCAAAGCCGGTAATTACCAGGGAGCTGTAGAGGAATGAGCTTCCCCTCAGGGCTAGACCTGCCTCCCTAGCCCCCTCACCTGAGACTGCGTGTGTCCATAAATGTGTGTGTGTGTGTGTGTGTGTGTGTGTGTGTGTGTGTGTGTGTGTGTGTGTATATGAGTGAGTACAGGTTTGTACGTATCAGTAGGTGTCCTGCTAATGAACGTCCTGAGTCACGCGGACACAGAGCTGTGCCGAAAGGGGGACAAAGTTTAATAAGAGGTTACAACAGGCCAGACAGGAATTTCACAGTACCTTGTTGAAGCTGCGTCCAGCTGAGTCCTTCTCGCTGGGCCTGAGCTCCTGCAGCTGAGCATCCAGAATGTCCACGAGCTGCTCCATCAGGCGCACCGAGGAGCTGACGTCTCCGGCAAACACTGGGCCCTGTGTGTGGCGTGCCAGCTCATTGGCTAAATTAGCAGCATTTTCGCCACTTCGGATCTAAAAACAGCAACAAGGAAGACAGGGGGTGTCAGTGAAGCATCAGTGAAGCGGGCCTGAGATGATGGTTCTGCAATGTGAAGCTGAAATAATGTATCCCACATACGCTTCAGACATAATCCACTGCAACACAGCTTATTCAGGAGGAAAAAGTAATTGTGTGCAGAATTAATGTAGGCACACGGATTCCATGTTTAGCAGGAAACATAATAGAAAACTGTGATACAGAGGCTTAAGAAAAGGAAAGAAAAAAACACCAGTGTTCGGCAATAATGATAGGCTGTCAGTGTTTTTGCTGTCATCTGTGAACAGTGAAATCCAGCATTTATTTTGTGATAAAATGCTCTAATTTTTTGGGTGTATTAGCCCTCCCCCAACCTGCTTTGACTGAGCTATGACCCAATTTCATTCCACATACTAATTTTATACAGTATAGACAGTATATACCATACACCAGTCTTCATGGTATGATGCTTTTGCAGTTAGTAAAGAAATTCATGCTCTTTTCCATTTAGTAGTTAGAGGAAATGAAGCAGTACATCCGCAGACATCAATCACAATGCCACTGTCAACTAAACGGCGTATCATACAGACCATAATTATGAGTGGGAAGTAAATGTTCATACCATTCGGCCTCCATGGTGTATTTGAGAGTCAGAGATATCAAAAATTTCTTACTGATACAATATTTACTAAAAGAACTACAGAAGTGTCAACTTCACATTGCCTTTTGGAAAAATCATTCAAACATCTGGCAGATATGATGTTCGTACTGACTTTTAAATAGTAAAATGCGCCACTTTTCTCACACAGAATGTTGTTGTTTAAACTTGTTTAAAATTAGTGGTGTTGTATGGAAGTGGGCTCTTGTTAGTCTTTTCTACATTTCTCTTTAGGCCTTTTGAAGAGCCAGAAACCTTGCATGAACCTGCTGCATTCAGTTGGGGTTTATCCAGTAAAAGAGAAAAAAAGCATCTTTTCCTTAGAATGCGATATGTTGTGTGTTTGCGTAACATTTTGGTCTGCGCAGGCTACTGAGACTCTTATCCGTGCATCTACATTAGATTTCTACCTGCATGACTGTTGAACATCAAAGCGCAAAAAGTCACAGAAGAAAAGAAGCACTGGCTCTTTGAATCTCAGTAACTGACTACAGTTCTTGGCATTTATTCCTGACGTTTTAGATAGCTCGTTTTGCTCTGCTACCACACTGAATTGCTATGCTTGAAAAACTATTTTCAGGATATGTACCACTGGCCAGTTCTCTGCTGAAATAATAAAAATACACCAAGCAAGCAAACAGGTCAAAAGTTGCGAGTCCATGCTGTATTTTAGCCGTATAACATGCTTGTTTGCTGCTATATTCTGTGTAATTGACACATTCCAGATTTACCTTCTGTGCCACTTGAGTTACCCAGTGGGAAGTGCAGTTGCTGAGGTCTGGCCCTTTGGAGCACCAGGTCCCTGCCACAGTGCAGAGGAAGGAGGCGATGCCTGCAAGTACCACAGAATAAACACAACAGTTGGAGGGAAGCCAAAGCCATGCTCAGATAAAGTTTCTCCTGCTGATCCTTCATTCATACAGACTCTCTGTTCAGCAGGAACAACCATTTCCAAACAATTTGAAAGCCTGGAAGCTTTGTACATTCTACACAAACAGAAAAATGTAGGAGGGATACTAAAAGACTATCAGCTTTCCACATAGCTGACAGAAACAAAACAATAGACTTGGATTTGTTCTTGCTAGTAAACATTTCAGAATTGTAAACATCTTATATTCCCCCATACTAATCATGTCTAAATAAAATACAATATTACTCCTAATGAGTAATTATACATATGTTATATGTTTGGATTGATACATAATACGAAACCTTCCTTTTTCACCCTGGCAATCAAAACATTGTCTCTTCTTTGCTTTCATCCTCCAGTAGACCTGCTTTTTTATTGTGACAGTTCTGTCAGTCTCTGTGATGGGGTGTTAAGGTAACTTGCGAGAGATTCCTGTGTGAGTATCATTGTCAACTCAACAGATATAACGACCATCAACACAATGTTTCCCTTACTGTTGACTTCCTATGCTTCCAGAAGGGATTTTTCTTTTTTCTTTTTTTTTTAACTGCGAGGCGTAACTGAACTGAATATTGGTAGAGTCCTCTATTTTATAGCTTCCTAAGTACTGTCCATCATTTTCATTAGTTTCTCTCCTGCTCTGTTGGGGAGAAATATGTAGACTCATTGCACAAAAAATTGGGTTTCAAAATTACACGCAAACAGGTACAAAAAAGTCTTATTACCTATTTTCGTGAAAGGCTATAATCACGCTCTATTCTGTTTTTAAATTTGACATGCCCCGCAGCTGAAATGTCACAGACTCAGTACATAAAAGCAAAGATGGAAGCGGCACATTGACACCTAAATAAGCACAAATAAAGCTGCAGCTAGTTCCATGATCTTTGAAACTTCTGATCATTTGTATGCTGAAGGTGTGATTTTGAGACTTGTTTGGTAAACTTGATTGTTAATGGAAAAAGAAAAAAAAACAAAACACTATGCTACAGAGGATAGTCAAGACTATTCAAGACGGTTAAAATAGCTAGACCAGGACAAGATAGAAAAGAGCAGAAACACTTACAAAATTCAATACTATCCTTGCAACATAACAGTACTTTTGGGAAGCCTGAAATGCCGAGTTATTGTTTTCTATCAGAAAAATGTTTATTCAGCTCTATGACAATTTTTGAGGCTGTAGTTAGTGGTGTGGTTTGATTGGATGGTATCATATTGTAATTTGTGCTTTTGTGTTTTCTTTGCCCACTACTTGTGGGCCATGCAAAGGAAGCTTTGTAATGTAAAATTTTGTGAAGAATGAGTGTATTTCCAAAAAAAAAAAAATTACTTTAATATTTAACCCCCTGGAGAAACCATGTTTTGAGGATTTTAGTTGTATATCCTGCTGTTAATTATAACTGTACTATTCTTATGACACAGCACTGTTTTTTTTTTTTTTTTTAATGACCACAATGACCGTCTACAATACATATTCCATGTTGCATGAAGTACATGTGCTTTACTTGCATATTTCCATTTTGTGTTACTTTTCAAATTATCTTAACCTGACACAAAACAAATGATCAGTTTATAAAATACGTAGTATTAAACTACCCAATAAAAATGCTCGAAGTAACTTAACCTTAAACTGACTGCAACATATAAGTACTGCTTACATGTTAATGCAGTAATGATCCAATATGGTATAGCAGGAGTCATTCTGCATAATGAGTACTTTTACTTTTGGTACTTTATTTTGTTGATAATAATTCTATACTTTTACTTGCAATGGAGTATTTTTAGAATTTTGGTACATTTACTTGAGTAAATGTGAACACCTCTCCCACCAATGATTAGCAGTCCATGGATGCTCTGTATAGTGCTAATGGGCAGAATAGTGGGTTAACAAAAGGTTTTTAAAAATCTGGAAATTTATGGAAAACTGAAAATATAAATAAACAAAGTTATAACATTTCATCACTATGTGTCATACATTTGCACAATCACACCAGATGGTGGCCTACCTCTGGTCCCTTTGGGGCAGGGCCTCTCCACAGTGGTTCCGGTGTGGGTCTGGGGCCAGTCGATGGCTCTCCTCCTGGTCGCCTCACAGAAGCGTCTGGGTGTTGGTGGCAGCTCTGGGACAGTGGGCTCAGCTGTACCCAAGCCGCGACTGTCCTCAAACGGATCCCTCCCCTCTCTTGGATCTGCTCCGGCCACAGTGGTGTCACCATGCCCCTTCACAGTAGACACAGCGGTGGTGGTGACAAACGCGGTGGTCTTTGGTATGGATGACGAGACGGAGAAGTCTTCAATGGTTGGCACTAGAACGAGAGATGAATGAAGCTGTTAGAGCTTGAGTCATAAAGGTCCTTGCCTTGAACTCCCATCGTTTCTAGCTGTGGGGAAACTGCAACTGCTTTGAGTCCCGTGGCCTGTTACTTGTTGCTAGAATTACTGCTGCCCATAATTCCTGGAAATAAAAGCTTCATACTGCTTTCACTCTCAACTCCACTTCTTTTCTGCTCCTTCCCCAAACAAAATCAAGACAAACCTGCCAATGCGACATTATCTGTCTCTTGCTATTTTTAGCTTACTTAAGCCCATAAATAAGAAGCGGTGGTGGGGCATCCTTTGACATGGCAGTGATTTCTTGAGCTGATTAAATGTCAACAATGAAGACAAAGCCTGCCTGCATTTTTTTTTTTGCCTAGTTCATCTCTCTCACTTTGATAAAGCTGGCATGCGGAAGGAGAACTGCACTGCTCCAAACAAAAACTATACATCAGCAATAATGTGATTCCACTGTATTCAATCCACGCCTACGCTGCAAAGTAAATCTATGGATGAATGCGCACATGCACGTGTGCATATGCGCTTGTGTTTACTCCATTGCTCAGGTGTGTTCCTGCTTAAAATCACTACGTGTACAGATGGATATCTGCTGCAGAGAGCCTGGAGATAACTAGGAAATGAGAGCAGAAATAGGAAATCTATACATTTCATACAGTATGAATAGTCAATATGAATGAAAAAAAAAGAAAACATTGTGAGTGTTTGTGTGTATGTGCGTGCATGTCTACATGGATATACTAGGCTACTTGTCTCCCGCATGAATGATCATACATTTTTACCCACAACCACCTGATTGTATTTGGAGATAAAAGCAGCTTCCCACAATGAGGTCTGCTGTTGTGAAAGGCACTACAGTGTTGTCTTCAGGTTCCCTGGGTGCTTCTGGGAAAATGCAATATCATGCTATCTGACACTCCATCATCAGACACATATCTCCATTTCCTGAGGGAGAATGGTGACAAAGTCTACATTTCACATTTCACACTAATCAGCCAGTCAGGGGAATCTTTGCTTTTTCATTCCAGTGAAATATCTGAGTTTATTACAAAGCTGATATCGGGTGATGTGGTCAGGAGGCCGCAGCAGGGAGAAAACAGTGTTCCTGTGATGCTCACTATTCACATAAACCCTAAACCCCCAAATCACCCAACAGTGTGGCTGAATTGTGACATTTTACTCACTGACCTTTTACCCTGGCAAGGAGCCCTTGCTAATTACCTTACACTCATTCAGTCATTGTGTGTCTGTCACACACACATTCACAGGTTGGCCTAAATAGCATGGCAGCAAAAGTAACAACTGACCATGAACAGATAATGAGGAAACCTTCAGTTAGCACCCACAGCTATGCAGGTGTTAAGAATTACTCAAAAGGAAACAAGGTAAGCGTATCAAAATATTGAATAAATAAATAAATGTACAAAAGGACAATAGATGATTATAAATGCCTTACTCCAATTCTAAGTAAATCAGCAGTAAATTTGAGGATCAAATAAATAGATAACAAAAAAAAATACAATAGTATAACAATGCGACAATAAAAGACTGTTTCAAATATGTTATGTACTGTAGGTGAAGATTTTTCATTGACTCAGGAAAAGTGATATGATTCATAGACTGACTCAGTTGATTTAATATACGCTTATAATACAATACAAGGGCAAGTGTAATTGGGTTTCAGAATATTAAACCTCTCCATACCTGAGCAAACTTCTGCTTTTCCATGGGCTTATATAAACACCAATATGCTTGCATCACCTGATTAACCTGCTCCTGAGACCATATTAATCCAGCTCCAGAGCCCAGGACACATTTCAGCACAAATTAGCATACAGTATGGAGAAATATTTTGTTCAGTTTTGACATTTGTTTTTTAATGTTTCTTTCTTCATCTTGGCAAAAATTTAAAATCAAAAATAGCATATTCTGCCATTAGTGGTTCCGTCAATTTAGAGATGCTACTGGAAGGTAAAAAGGAAAAATACATACCCTGTCAGGGCTACAATTAATGAGTCCAAGAAATGTTGACCACAAATCATCCAAGGTCTTTAAATTGTAATATTTTGACCAACAGTCCAATCTTGAACCAGAATGAAAGCTGAAGCCAGTGTCTTTAGGGCATTTATGTTTAAAAAAAAAAAAAAAAAAAAAAAAAAAATACTTTATAGCCCTGCTCAAAAGTTATTTACTTAATTAGTCTCTTACTAAGAAAAACACAAATGAAAACATTATTTTCTGCCAAAATCAGAAGTTCTTTAAGAGAAGAGATTGTTCTTTTTTTCACTGAGTTTTGAATTGTGGCTGTTCTTAAGAGGAAAAGCTGATGGCACATGTCATACACTAACTGATTAAGTTTAATAAATAACAATCAAGAGTTTGCAGCCCTTAATCCATTGATCAGTTACTCTCCAAAAGAGAGAAGATCTTAGGAACATTGAGACAACTTATTCTATTCTAGTTTTATAAAAGAAGTACAAAGTTATTTCAATGCTATGAGACACTTGCTCATTGTCTCTCACATGTTCACATCTTTCTGACAGAATCATGAATCATATCACTTTAATTAGCAAGGCACTCAGAACATCGACTGAGTGATTTTTTTTAATCAAAGACGAGATTCAATCTTTGCAAGTGTTTATAGTTGGCGGTTCTTGGGTTTCACATCAGACTGTGATTGTGAATAACATCAAGAACATCAAATATAAAACATATATCTATTCAATACTACATCAAGTAATGTGCTTGTCAGATGTTTGAATGCATCATGTGGGCTCATTTTGATGTGTCTGTACCATGCGCTACAATTTTCTTTTGATTGGCGAAGAGAAAATCTCCCCTCCAGTAAGAGCCCTGTGTCCTCTGATAGCACTCATCCAGAGAGGGCTGCACCCAATTAGCTACCATTTCTTCTCAGAAGAGCAGTGAAGTCACTCTTTAATGGGCAATCTGACACCAAAGGCATACTGTGCCATATGCTGAAATAATACCTCTTGTAAATAATGGAAGAGTTTGAGATTGAACACTTGAAAAATGACTGCCACCAGTGTCTAAACAGAGCCACGTAAATTAAAACAGAGCTAAAGGGAAGGAAAACCATTATGACACGATCATCAATCAAGGCATGAAGATGAAGCAGAATTAGTTTATCACTTTATAGCCCCCTGGAGTCATTTATGTAATCTGCGAGGAAGATGACAAAAAAAATATTAAACCCATAATCAGATGATCACAGCCTAGATATTCTTTTGTCCTTGGTCTTATCCTTACACCACTGCACTAAAAAGTGTAAAAACTATCTACCTGTCTATACAAACAGCAGGATAAATGGTCATAAGCCACCTAACTACCTACTATTAGGGAAGTGCAATGACAGCTTGCAGCCAAATATAAACAGTCTTAATTGGTTTAAATTGAAGATGAATCACTTACTAGACTATAACCGCTCAGAGCGACGAACAAATAGACCCATGTAGTTTAGAAAGAAAATATGAAATAGGCAGAGCTCAGTTTAAAAAAAAAAAAAAAAAAAAATCACTCCTACTGCTTAGCCGGGACTCCTATCTCTCCAAACATGCCATAAAGCATGACAGGCCAATGACTACACGCACCAGCAAGAAGAGAACATAAATACAAGTAAATATATACAGTAGTGGTACTGTAAAATTAAGATGGTTATCTCAGTTTAGCATAAAGACTGAGAAACAGGGAGAAACTGCTAAATCTGTCTAATGTTCAAAAAAATATGCCTGTAAAGCTTGTCAGTATTAACCGTAAGTGTAAAAACACATCAATTTGCCGTATCATTGCGGTTATGGGGTTGTGCAACCGAAAGGGCACAGCTGACGTCAGTAGTTTTTGGTCACTTGTACTGAGAAGAAGATAAAACAGTGAAGAAAGCATTCATAACAAACACAAACAAAAAAAACTATCCTTGAGAAAATGTCTAAAACCTTTTTGCTGCACAAAAAATAGTAAGTAATCAGAACTGCCAAACTGCCACTTGTAGCTATGCTAACCTTGCTAACCTCCCACCGAAATAAAACGTTACATTATTTATTAATAATAATTCCCACGTAAGTTCAGCTAATGAAGAGCTACACCTTAATGCTTAATTTTATAATTATGAGAAAACAAGCATCATTTTCAATAACTGATTCCACTGAATAATGTCCACTGTACACATTTGTTCTAAACTAAAAACTTATAAAATAACATAACATAAAATATTTTAGGGAAGATTCTTTACAGTTGTATAATTGTCATCATATTGGAAGAAGGTCACGAAGATCTCGCTTATTATGTTAATGCATAGGTGTATAATAAAACAATATGTTATTATATTGAACACTCCGACCTGTTTACTTTTACGTGGTAAATCTTTATATACATTTCACTGATAATAGTGTTTGTACTTTTATTAAGTTTGAATGCAGGTCTTTTAGTTGTAACCATGTATGTATTCTTTCACACTATGTATTGGTATGCTTTAAATTGAGTAAGAGGATCTGGATACTTCGCTCCATCCAGGCACCAGTGCTCAGCTTTCCCAAGTCCTTTGTCGTTTTTACTTTGGATTTTGTGCTAATTAAACACCGTTAGTCTCAGACTTTGATTTTAATCAAAAGTAATAGGTTTGTTCGGGGAGCACTAATGATGCCCAAGACACTGTAGCGCTATGCTCTTAATGTGGGTTCTTTATAATATATGCATATCGTTCTTTATACATTGAACTTTGCAGCGTTAACTCAATAACAAGACTGTCTGCCAGAGGATAAGAAGACTGAGTATGAGGGAGGCTACAGTGTGCTTTTGCCATCTTTACGCTAGAGCAGTGCTGGTATAAATTGACAGATGGAAATAAAATCCCACCAAACATGAATTTTACATTGGGATTGTTTATATGCAGGGCACATGCTGGTTGCAGGTTCTTCATGTGCAAGCCTACGAGACCAGGAGGCCCAAAGCTTGGCCACAGAAAGTAAAGGGCCACAAGACAACAGCATCGGAGCAATTTCTAGGTACCCACTGCACATGAAGGATATTCGAATCATTATTCCTGCTAATAGAAAAACTGAAAGTAGTTTTGTGAAACTGTTGCGAGCTCACTGTCTTTTACTGGTACACTGTGTTCTTTAAAGAATCTAGTAGACACAAAGAAAAGACCTCTGCCTGGACATATCCTGGTGTCTGCATGGGCCGTAATGTTATGAGGCTTGAAAACTGAATACTGTTCGAGGCCAGCAGGACAATAAGAGCGAGTCAACAACTAGACAGTCTGAGCAAGAGGAAGGTGGCGAAGCAGCTACAATAAGACACAAACATCGGAGACAGGAAGGATAAATGTGGAACAGAAATACAACTCAGAGGCGAATAAAGAACTTTTCGTACACGCATTATATAATGTCCAATTAAACAATTTATCCTGTCCGCATATATTCAGGCAAGCAGAACAATTATGAGCACCTTCCAAATCCTCTGACACATCATTTTACTTGCGGCACTCTATTTCTGTTGCCGAACATGTCACGCCTCAGAGTGGTGGAACACGAGGGCTTAGTGGCATGGATACAGTCTATAGAATGTCTCACTCTGAACGCTCACCTGGAAGCGTCGCTCTGGATATAAAAGAAAAGCGCCTAAAAGTGCAGCGAGGTGCACAGCTGGGTTTAGCAGCACAAAAATGGCTAAAACATCAACTTAGTGATGACAGATATCTTTGCATGCAGGATTGTGAAGAGCATTTTTTTCTCTTGACATTTCCCAATTCAGTGCAGAAGCACTTGTACTCACTCCTAACGCAGATTACTCCAAGTGGCTAAGCCTCTCCGACAAAGCCATTAATTTTTATGCCTTCTTGTCTTTATGGCCTCAGATCAATTCTACCATCAAAGACAAATTAATTTCCTACTCGACTTTCGTCTCCGCTTGTTGTTGGGTTGAAACGCTCTTGTGGCAATTATGCCGCATTCGGTTAAGGCGACTCTTCTGATTGAAGTCGACTGATGGTGAAGTGTCCCGGGGGAGTGCGTGCGAGGGTTCGCGTGTGGGATGAGTGGTGGGTATCAGTCTGGTGGTGCAGAGCATGTGGTGTGGAGCGTGATGATAGGTATTTACTCTCTGAGTAGGATGGATGGTCGCGCCGATCTTAGGGTTGGGTTTTTTGAATTCCATTGGACTGAAATCAAGTTTAATGTCTTTGCAGCATCACAGGAGAATTACAATTTGCCTATATGTCTTTTTAAGTTTGGTAACGGCGAGCACATGGGTGTGCTTTTTATTTGCATGCCACGCTCTTTCAGAGAGACTTCTCTGAGAGGTGGGCTCTCAAAGTATTTGGATCATTTGCTGTTTTGTGTTCACAAGTGCATTGAGCAGAGCAATAGACATTTTCTTTAAATAGTTGTGTGATACTGTTTGGGACAATAAACTGTGCAAGATCAATCATGGGGAATGTCTTAGCTAAATCATGCCAACCATGGTCAGTTAATTAGTAAACCACAGTGCTGGCATAAACACTATCCAAGGTAATAAAGGAAACACCGACAACTTGCTGGAGGTCAAATTATGTTCTGCTTGCTCATTTGCTAAAACTCCATTAATAATAAGACCCCAAAGCCCGTTGGCACCGTATCGGCTGCCGTTTCTAAGATCGAGATACCAAGCCAAGTTTGACTGCTTCTGACAGAAAGGACACCGGACGTTCATTGTGTGTTACATTGAGTCCTACCAACGGAGAAAAACTATACTGGGTTTGGAGGTAAACTTCACATCTGTGGTCGATGAATCTTAAATGGGGTAGCACAATTAATTTCCTTTACAGGCTCAAGTGCCCTCAAGTTTCAGGCGAGAGAGAGACATTCATTTCAGCACCATTAGATTTACCTGCAAGATAGTTGTTTAATTCAACGGACATATCATGGGCAGGCAATAAATCCTGAATAGCTACACAAGTAAAAGAAAGTTAAAGGTAGTAGGTCTGAAAAAACCTAATAAACAAGAACGCACAGTAGATTATTTCCAAGTGCCAATTCAACAAAGAACCGGTGTGCGCGAGCTGCTGGCCAATGGCACTGAGATGGCCTATCCTCTCTCCTTCACATTGAACTAGACAGCATTTCTAAATGTTCCATACAAACTACCACCTAACATGATCCACAGCGGACGAGTTCTGCGTTCTGGTTTGGATCTCAATAACAAAACAGTGGCAGAACAATAGAGTACAAGAATTGAGTGAAAATCAAGACAACTATGTTCCGTTGGGTTGCTTGATTAAGATGTCACTGTTCCTAGCAGCAAGTGGCAAGCACCGAAAATAGACCTATTGTGGCATTTATGTTACCGAGCCATTAAGTCAGCTGAGAGAGCAGCGTATTGTAACCTATCGCATTTTGAAATGCTGTTCTGTGATGGGCACTTTCGCTCCTCCCCTTGCATGCACTCTTTGAGACGCAAAGGAGGGTAATTATGATAATTCACAATTGTTAATTACATTACAACATCAGGACGGTGAACAGGTTGAGCAGGCAGTTGCATGCATGGGAACTCATTAAAAGTTTGAGGTATTTTTCATATCTCCTCCAACATACTCTTAATTGAGGCTTTGGTTTGTTCAGCGACTGGATGCGTAAGTAGCAGAAAAGACACAAACTTGGAAGCGCCCCTTGGGTGTCGAGTTATCATGCTAGGGTTGAAGATTCGCAGGGAAACGGCAGGAAACAAACAGACATGTTGAACAAGAGGGCAGAGTTCAAGGACACACAGCCTCCATTGAGACATCAACACAACGCCCCCTTTAAACAGCTGGTTAAAGAAATCAGATTTCCCCGCCCGGTAACCCCTCCTGAATAAATCAGAAGTTAAAAATCATAACGCTAATCCGGACCAGTGGCTCGGGGGGCAAACCTGAGCCCTTGTAACATAACGTGGAGTCAGGTTCACAGGTCCTTGTTTCCCACTTCTGCAAAGGACGTCTAGCTCTGGTTCGATTGGGGTAAGCGTGGGCTGCGAGTTCAGGCAATTAAAACCCATCCCTCAGCTTGATTGTAAAGGTATCCACTGTCTGATGACATGTATGTCGCTGCTCAGCACTTCACAGATTAATTTAGTCCCTGACCTCCACTGAGCAAGATTCTTCACTGTAATTGATCTCATTAGCAGCCATATGCATCTTCAACCCTGCATTCACATGTGGTACAATAACTCAGTTACACACTTCAGCCTGGTGGGTTTTAAAAATATTAGCAACGAAACAATATGGATCGGCAACTTTCTCTCCTCTGATATAGTTTTTTTCTTTTTTAAACTGGCTTCTGCTCGAGTAGGTGATTCGAGGTTAAGCCATGAGTCTTTAACTACAACTTAAAAAATGTCCCACGTAAGGAGATACAGAGGATAACCTCGTCATACTTGCACAAGTGTGACTTCTCAAACCGTAATTTCCAAGGCATTACCGGTTAGGAGAAGTTCAGGAGGCCAGTGTTCATGAATTGGCTTTCGGATAAGGACCTGAGATTAAAGAATTTGATAGGGATCCAAGCTTAGCAGCTGGAGTGACGTGCCTCTGCGTGCGCATTCATGTAAATAAAGGAAGCACTTTTTTGTAGAGACGTGGATGCCACGGGAGCTATCCCGTTCATTCCAAGGTGAATCTGTAATTTCTTTCTGCAAAGAGAGTCTCTCCAGACTACACCACCCTCTTTTCTTATCACAACTGAATTGCAAACAAAATGAAGGCGGTCATCTTGACATCTTTACCATTGGGCCAAAACCAATGGAAGAATTAACAACAAAGACAATGAACTAAACAAAGTGGCAGCGCTCTCACCAGTCATCGGCGGATCCGTGGGAAGTCCATGGTCGTAAGCGCAGGATGTAAAGTATTCGCAAACACGTATAGCTGGTTGTAATAAGGGTTGTAATCCACAGCGGATGATGTACTGGTACTTGTTGGGGAAGAGGATGACCAGTGTAAACTCGCCTGGCTCAGCTATTGGTGTTGTAGATGTAATCGACTTTGGCTCCTGCTGCCTTCTGGCTCAGCTCGTTCTCATTCGTAGGTTGAGCGGCACACGTGCAGCACGCCGCACACCTATAAAGGAGTGGAAGCAGAGCGCTTGTCGTATGCTGTTTTCCCACGTGGCGTGCAAAGCGAAGCGGGTGTCGGGTTGAGTTGGCTAACCACTATACGGCCCATTGTTACTGCTCCGTGGATAGATAACCCATAACCAGCCCTCTCGATCTAGCTGCAAGTTCAATGTCTGGTCTTGACCACCTGCAGCGGTAAGGTGAGGTGTCGTGATAGTGGGCATTATTGACAATAGCCTCGGCACTTTTGATGCGTGTGGCGCAGGTCGCACTTGACAATGTTGCGAGTGGTTCCTTGTTAAAAGGAAGAATAGCACCATCATAAGCTACGAAGCTGTCCCGTCAAAGACGGTGAGGCATGTTTATAGGTGGTTGTCCTGACGAACGTTTTTGAAGTCCTGCCCAGAGAGGCGTACTCGATGAGGGTGTCAAGTGCGGTATGGCGTCCACGGGCATGAAGAACACTATTGTCTTCCAGCTGAGGGGGTCCTTTGCCCCAAGCGACCCGCTTGCTGCTCTGCTTCAAACAGAAAGGTGGCGGCCCTCTTACAACTCCTTCAGCAGTCCCGGGAACAGAATGAAAACTGGTGACCAGAGAAGAGAGTGAAACAAAATACAGTAAAGGTGAAATGTTAAAAAGGACTACATAACATACACTTGTACAGTTCGCTGCTGTACAACTAAGATCAGGACTGTGAATTTTGGAGGAATATTTAACTAGTGATAATGTACTACCGTTAATGAATAGGGAAAAAAAGGAAAAATAAATGGATGTGTCATAGTGATTGTATTCAGACAACTGAGAAAATGTGGGTTAAGACCACTTGATCTCGAAGGGTCTGCTGCTAACATCTAACAGGGGAGAAACAAAAAGCGTGAACAAAAAAAAGGCAAAAATCCTGCCAAATGAAAGACATGGGAAATGGGGGAAAAATCAGAAGTTTCACATGTTTTGTTTTTTTTCCCTTTTATTTTAAATACCACCTGTCTCTGTTGTCAAATGCCACATAAACAGCTGAGTATATGGACACACTGCACATGCATACTCACAATGCTGAGGTCATAAACAAAATGATAAGGGAACAGACTTCACATCGCTTGTGGATAAGAGTGAACAACAGGTTTGTTCAATGGTGGTGCGGCAGCAAAGCAGAGGTAAAATTGAAAGTGGAGGTTTGGGGAAATATATCGAGACAAGAAGTGGGTAAAGGATTTTTCAATATTTCTGTGTCAAAAGACAAGAGGGAGAACCACTGATGGGTGAGGGAGGGCCCATGGCAGGTTCCCTTTTGACGCTTTTGAAATTAAATTGGTTCTGGATAAAATGGGACACAGGTAGAATTCTTGTTTTTCTTTTCAAAAACTTTTTTTTTTTTTTTTAAGTCTGTGCCAATTCACCCTCAGCCATCACAGCGATTCACATCACGTGCTAGTGGCGTGCAGCAGAAGTTGGGCCAAGCAAACTACAAACTGAGCCAAATAGGAATATATATACACAACTAGTCATTCTTCAAGGGTTAAAGAAAGTGCTAAGCAAGAGTCCCTGAACAAATCACACCCGAACAGTTGGTGTTTTTCTTTCACATAGTAGAGAAAAAAACTACACTTCGATGACGCGTGGATGTCATTTGAAATGTGCTGTTTTGAAATTCATTTTGAACTCCCATGGGTGCAAACAATCCTCCTATGGGTTTAGCCATTTGACAGGAGAGGCAAATCCAGGAGAAGGGGGAAGAGACGTGAGGGGAGCTGTACTCAACACCAAGAACAAGGAGCCGAAGGAGGGGGAGGGAAGACAAGACGCACTCATTTACTTTTTGCTCGCAACTTCTATTTCAGCGCATTGGAAAGAAGCACAAAAAGAATGCAAAAGGGAGAGACAGGTTTAATCATGAGAAAACTACTAGGTAACAGAAGAGAAGAATTAGTTGGAGGATATGAGCCATGAGATGACAACTGCACAGCGCTTTGAAAAAGAGGAGCTAAGCGAATGAAAAGGATGTTTGTTTAGTAAACGGCTTCTCATCCTAAGGGTAGTAAAAACACAGACAAGTTACTGACTGGAGGACAAGCGCTATGTGCCATGCCCTTTCAGTGCAATTAAACTTTTTCATTCCTATGGTCATTAACTGCCAACAAAATAATGCATTGGCGCAACTGTCAAAAAGCAGAATAATCCCTCTAAATGCTCGCACTAATGGCAAGAGAAAAAAAAAGTCAGAAACGATCCTGGTCGTACTTAGATGGATAACTTGGCTTAGAGTTATTTTGGCTGTACCGACTTGAGGGTGGAATTTGTTCAAACTTTATAGACACAAATCAAAACTCTGATTCCAAACTTGCTCCCCGCCCACGACAACCGAAAACATGACACGGTGCTAATGGTTACAGACAAAACTCTAGATGAGCCAAAGAGAGCTGCAGCCACATTAGATGATTGATGAACAGTTCGCGGCCTAAATATGTGGAGTTCGTTTTAGTGGGAGCTGTTGAAGCTGCATGTACGCGAGGGGTGGAGGTGGGAGCAGCTAGAAGACAATATGTGAAAGATTGGAAGTTAAAAAAATTGAGAGCAAAGAGGTTAGTTTGGGGGGGGGGGGGGTGCAGGAGGTGAAAGGGAAGGTCTGTGTGTGAAAGAAGAAAAAAATGGTGAATATTGTCTGAAACTGTTGTACAATTCATCAATTTAAATACTAAGTAAGCTTTCACAGTGGGCACGGAATGAAGCTACATTTGCCCTTATCATAACTGTCTCTAAAACGATCGTTTGGAGTTTAGATTAACTTGAATAAATACAGAGAACAGTTTAAATCTACAGTACATTTGAATTAAATCATTTTCACACGCGAAAGAATAAGAGCCTGATCCCAGCTGAAGAAAAGATGCAAAATCCTCGGCACAGTTTTTACTCTAAATATCATCTGTCATATGTTTCCACAGGTATTACTTGAACGTGCTAGATCATGATCATCTATAGTAAGACCGTATGATGTACGCTTTTCTCTGTAAATACCCTTGCATTATCTCGGCGAAACACACCAAACCTGTAATATAGCCATTAAAGGGTCAGTTCACAGCCAATTACAAGAAGCTTATTTCCCCCTGTTACCCTTTGTTCTAAGCTAGTCATGAGATAGTTTTGGTTTTATTTTCTCAAGTTGGAAAAATTTTATCTGCCTGCTGAGAATTTCCTGCCACTATCCAAATACAATAGGACCGTTTAAAGGGACTGTGTTTGTCATGCTCACAGCAGTGAAAAACAATATTTTTATAGGGAGTATTTTATTCAGTAGAAATAGTTCCAATGAAAACTGATACAACAAGCGAGGTCTGTAGATTATCTAGAGTAAACAGGAAAGTGTTTCTGAAAGGAAGGTTTTGCTGTTGATTTTTTTTTTTTAAATGCCATTTTTCACTGCAAAAAGCATCCCACTTACTGCTGAAATGAGGTGCGAGGCATAAATCCCGACTAGAGCGGGATGGGGTGCAGTGATAGCATTTTATCAATTCCAAATAAGTATTGAATCTGCTTATTTAAATTCAAATCAACAGAGAATCTAATTAGGCTTTCTTTTCAACAACGATAAAAGTTTCTGTTGTAACTAATTCATCGTTCAGTCTACAATTTTCTAGCGTTAGGCCTAATTATCTTTTCACAACTGTAGCCTAGCGCAGAAAAGACTGAAAATTCGGGTTCCATTTAAAATATGTATTCATTGCAATAGCACGGTGTACCAAACTTTTTTTTTTACACCTTAGTTGTTTTTTCACAAAGGCTACTTGCCTCTAGTAAACTGCAAACCCTGTCACAGATCTATTTAAGCTAATGACCTTAAATAATTTGATGTAAAATGTATAAAAGTTGGTCTTGGTTGGATCAACAAAACACAGCTTCACCAGGATGGTGTTAAAACATGATGTTTCTTTTCCCTTCAAAACAATCATTGGGCTGAGTACAGACACCAGTTGTAGAGAGCAATAACAAGATAACAGACAGGACTTTAATTGAAGCCATTACAGAATTTAACATTAATTGGAACATGTAAAAATAAGGGCCCATAAGACGATATGTTAGCTCTTATGAAGCTTAAAATTCAGGTTATGTTGCCAACAGGGGAGCCAGAATCCAAAATAAAAAGCAGATATCAAGAATTCAAACTGGGGACAATAAAGACCAAGACATACTGAGAAAACATGTTCTTTCATGTAATTGGGGTGAACTGACCTTATAAATGACTGCAAACGCTTTATATTTCAGTCATAATCTATACATTAAACAGTGCTACAACCTGCCTCG